>NC_090282.1:41897553-42211053 GCF_037392515.1 Haliotis asinina
GGGTCACGGTATCGTCTACGGAGAGTCCCGGGGCAATCTGTAACCACAGAATGTGGATTTCAAGGTATTGTGATATGGCTGCCAAACCGCTTGCAACTCCGCTCCTCGTATTTTTGCACCAATAGTTTTTCCTCTCGCATTTCATTATATTTGGAGAAAGCCCAGAGTCATCTAAAGCCATGTGAAAACAGCGTTACCTCCTCTGTATATTTATGCTGGTAATCTAAACAGATGTCCTAGAATGTGTCATGCCATTCGTATTTATGTCATTTGAACAATGTAATGCTAAAGGTTTATTGGTTTAAACACGCATACAAGTTTGGAATTTCAAAACTGTCGTTTGTTGAAACGCGTTGACCTTAATAAGACGCTAGGCATTATTCAAGATCTTTTCGAGTTCGTGATCTAACAACGTATGCTTCCATTTATTATACAGAATTTATCTTTCACAGGATAAAGTGATAAGTGTGCATGGTTGCTGTTTTCACTAAGACTGTTTAACATGTACGCTCAGCGCTCAGAACGTGCAGTACTGTTACTGAAGTCTCGAACCGATTTCGGGAAACCAATCGGTCCTTCGCTAAATTCCGGGAAATACAAATGGGTGCTACCAAAATGAAATGGATTTAACGATTCTGAAATTCGAAATTATGCACTTAACTAGCACAAGTGTGCTCAATTGCGTATAAAATTGTTTTGAAATGAAAGTGTATCAGTATATTAACGGTTTTTTTTGTCAGTAACAGCACAGAATGTGTTTAAACTATACAGATTTATAGAAACTTGATTTCCGCATTAACAATGATGTAATGCGGAATTTCGGAATACCCTCATGGTCACGTGACACCTAATTTGCTACAACTAGGCTTACTTGCCATTTTGGAAA
This sequence comes from Haliotis asinina, assembly GCF_037392515.1. Classification (NCBI taxonomy): domain Eukaryota; kingdom Metazoa; phylum Mollusca; class Gastropoda; order Lepetellida; family Haliotidae; genus Haliotis; species Haliotis asinina. The sequence continues at coordinate 41,898,440 of NC_090282.1, forward strand.
TGGCAAAATACAAAGACGCTCGTTGGCTGAAGTTTTCAATCATCAAAGTGGATATAGTAAAGAGAAATTTCATTTTAGAGGTAAAATGTAGCCTGAGTAAAAGGTTGGAGACGTATGCCCCACCTACCAATAACAGTGATTGCACAGTCTTTATATTCAGAACCGTTTCCACCATTATTGTGAAGCAGCTGCAGTCTTTCTCAACCAGGGAAAGCGATATGAGGTGTTTGACGTTCTAGCTTTGAACATTCACTTCTACCTTGCTGTTTATCGTGTGCGCGGTTCACGTTAAGTGACAGTGTGGCAAGGAGAAAGTGGGAACTGTTAAGTGCCGCACAGAATCTGATCGCTTCATGATGAACAGACAAGTATTTATAAAGGGTCACACCATTCAGTGTGTCTATTCCCACTGGTCCTTCATGTTAGTGTATCTGGTATTTAAAACGTTATCCTTGGTCATCGGAAACCTTCTGAGCTTGATTAAAGAATTGTTTTCATGACTCAGTGAGTTCCATGCTATGTGATTCCGATTTCAGTGGCATGTATACTGTATATGTCATTCGGCTTGTGGAAAAGGTGGAAGTGTTATAGGACACATGCTTCAGAAAGGGCAGTGTAAAATAATTCGAAACTTAATTATATCTCTCGTCAATCAAGTTTAGGTCACGAACAAGGTTTTTAGCTTTGGAATTACAGGATTGTTTGCAGCACGCCCCGTTCGCCCCCGCCCTGTTTATTTCACTAACTGTCGTAAGAGGCGACTAACGGGATCGGTTGGTCAGAGTCGCTGCCATGGGTAACATATGTCATCGGGTCGATCACTGGATTGTCTGGTTCAGACTAGATTATTTTCAGACCGCCGTCATATAGCTTGGAATGAAACTAAGCTCACTCACTCATTCCACTCACGCCCTCCACCTGAAGATCCGGGTTAGAATTGGTCTAACGAAGTGACCCATCTTAAGAGGCAGGGGATCGTGTGATCAGACTCGCTGACTTGGTTGACACATGTCATCGTATCCTAACTGCGTAGAATGAGGCTCATGATATTGACCTCTGAATTGTCGATTATTTTACAGTCCGCAGCAATATACCTGGAATACTGCTGAGTGAAATCAACCAGCCAACCCCTCACACCCACATGCCCGCTAAGTGAGGGCAAACCAGTAATTGATATAATAAACAACGCCCAGAGCTGTACAATCAACACAGTCACCACCCAACCTGACCAAACTGCAGGTGAATCTGAGTTAGGTATTTATTGATAATACTTAGTAATGAATTACAGACATCAATGCAAAAGTAAATTTAGTCTTTACTATCCCAGGCAACACATTCCGTTTGGCGTAAAGAGAAAAATAGCTCTGAAATCTGTATGACTGGACCCCCGAGACTCTATGATGACAACGTGTGCTGGATGTCGGCTGAAAAGGTAAGCATCTTCTGTTCTAATGTGAACTCCCGTACCGCAAACAGTCTAACGTTAACAGATCTGATTACCGGGTGTATGTAGTTGCCAGGTGTCCTTGGTTCAGTACGTCCATTTGCTGTAGATTTATCCATTGGTCGTGGGTTCAAATCCAATATTCACCAAGATTTCAGCCATACCCATGCTGCATGCCACTTTAATTGAAGTGCTGCTGAATCTGGTGTGTTCAGTTTGTATGGTAGAATCGACTATGAGATAGGGCTGGGGCGGATCTAGAGTGGGGCTGCGCACCCCTTCTCCACAGAAGCTTTTCTCCCTGACCTTTGGACTTCCTGATTTAAGTGTACCCTCTTCTCCAAAATCTTGTATCCGCCCATGTAGGGGGTCCCTGAAGATCAGCATTGGTTCTTAGGAGGCTACTAACGTAACTGGGAGATCAGACTCGCCGACTTGGCTAATGCATATCGTTTTATCTCAACGGTGTTGATGTTCACAATGCAAATCACTTGATTGTATGGTCTGGATTCCAATACTTACAGACCTCTGTTATATTGGTGCAATATAGGTGCGAAAATTCAGTTTTATATTCCTTGAAATATTATATTTGATCGGGGTTGGATATATATTACGAAAACATGACAGGTCTGGATTCCAATACTTACAGACCTCTGTTATATTGGTGGAATATAGGTGCGACAATTCAGTTTTATATTCCTTGAAATATTATATTTGATCGGGGTTGGATATATATTACGAAAACATGACAGGGTGGTATGCTGGACAGGAGAATCTACACATTATAAATTACGTGTAAATTACATGTTTCTTATATCTTACAAGATATATAGCAACAGCAATAACAAATAATATGGACACTTCAGTAGCACGGGCGATGTTGTGTTGATATATCGTGTAATACAGTACATGTTTGTAGTCCCTGCAGAATTAATATCGGATTTAAATCGGGTTTACAAGGTTTCATCGAATTACAGTCACAACATTAGAGTGTTTTCTTCAAACAGTCACGAGGTTTCAAAGCCTTGAGTCTGTGTGCTGGTGTACGATACTATTGCCACCTTAGTGCGAGGACGTTACAGTGCTATACAAATTCAATCGTCTCCACAGACTTGCGACAGCCACAGCGATCAGTTCTCTTTTGAAAAACGTTCTGATTTACAAGTTCTTCAGTACCTCTACGCTCCAGTGCGCTGAAGAGAGTCACGTGTCGATTTGCATTAAGGTACGTTCATGGCAAGTCTGTTTTCATAAATATACAATGCTTCTCTCAGTACCATTGAGAAATCTTTGTTTCGTTGTTTACCTGAACATACAATATGTATATGTACTCAAACTTATTACAAAAGGAACATTTTCAAGACGATGGTGGCTTAAAGTTTGCAGAACGGATGTACATATCTGGTCAGTGCTGATTTACGATGCAGTTCTGTGAGACAATGAATGAACGAGCTTTGCTTCGAAGAAACACACAACGGGAAATTGATCACTTAAGGTGGTGTAGTTTGCACCAGTCAAGGACGTTTCCAAACACGACATACCAATGATCTGTTTGACATGAACCTTACGTTTCTGTGTTTTCTTATCACCAGTAATTTACCTTTGTATGTGTCTAAAGTAAGATGGTGTCTGTTGTAAGATGGCGTCTAAAGTAAGATGGTGTCTTTTGTAAGATGGCGTCTTAAGTAAGATAGTGAGTGTTGTAAGATGGCGTCTAAAGTAAGATGGTGAGTGTTGTAAGATGGCGTCTTAAGCAAGATGGTGAGTGTTGTAAGATGGCGTCTAAAGTAAGATGGTGAGTGTTGTAAGATGGCGTCTTAAGTAAGATGGTGAGTGTTGTAAGATGGCGTCTTAAGTAAGATGGTGAGTGTTGTAAGATGGCGTCTTAAGTAAGATGGTGAGTGTTGTAAGATGGCGTCTTAAGTAAGATGGTGAGTGTTGTAAGACGGTGTCTTAAGCAAGATGGTGAGTGTTGTAAGACGGCGTCTTAAGTAAGATGGTGAGTGTTGTAAGACGGTGTCTATAGTACGATGGTGAGAGTTGTAAGACGGCGTCTTAAGTAAGATGGTGTCTTAAGTAAGATGGTTTCTACAGTAAGATGGTGAGTGTTGTAGGACGGTGTCTTCAGTAAGATGGTGAGTGTTGTAAGATGGCGTCTTAAGTAAGATGGTGAGTGTTGTAAGACGGTGTCTGTAGTACGATGGTGAGAGTTGTAAGACGGCGTCTTAAGTAAGATGGTGTCTTAAGTAAGATGGTTTCTACAGTAAGATGGTGAGTGTTGTAGGACGGTGTCTTCAGTAAGATGGTGAGTGTTGTAAGATGGCGTCTTAAGTAAGATGGTGAGTGTTGTAAGACGGTGTCTATAGTACGATGGTGAGAGTTGTAAGACGGCGTCTTAAGTAAGATGGTGTCTTAAGTAAGATGGTTTCTACAGTAAGATGGTGAGTGTTGTAGGACGGTGTCTTCAGTAAGATGGTGAGTGTTGTAAGATGGCGTCTTAAGTAAGATGGTGAGTGTTGTAAGACGGTGTCTTAAGTAAGATGGTGAGTGTTGTAAGACGGTGTCTTAAGTTAGATGGTGAGTGTTGTAGGACGGTGTCTTAAGTAAGATGGTGAGTGTTGTTAGACGGTGTCTTAAGTAAGATGGTGAGTGTTGTAAGACGGTGTCTTAAATAAAATGGTGAGTGTTGTAAGATTGTGTCTGAAGTAAGATGGTTTCTAAAGTAAGATGGTGTCTAAAGTAAGATGGTGTGTGTTGTAAGATGACGTGTGTTTGGAAGACCGCTTAAGGCTGAGAGGTAAAGACTGACAGTGTGCCATGACGACCCCCTTCCTGTATTTCCTTCAACAACGTAAAAGATGATTCGTACACGCAGCTTTACATAATTGCAGATTTGTACGTGTTTTTTTGGCATGTACACGTTTGTTATTCTAAACCCATTCCTAAGGGCTTGCCATCATCCGTTCATCTGTCAAATATCTTCCTTTATGGTGTTCACAACCCCAAAGCTATCGTTCCTCTGCTAGCTGGATCTAAAATATTTGAATAAATCGCAATTTAAAAACTAATTCAGATAAAAATGTCATATGCGTTCAGTATGGTGAAATGGCATTGTCAGACTGGGAAGATTTTTTGCATGCAAAACCAGGGTTTTTACCACGTCGTCTTGTTCAAATGGTGTACTAAGCTTTGCTATTTTTGACAGATCAAACCCAAGAAACAGCTTTTGAAATGGAATATCGGGAGTTCCTATGCATTTATATCGACTCTTGTATCCCCTCGTGTCTTAGTATATTGTCCTTTTCATTGTATATGCATGTTTATTTACATCACTACAGCTAAGGTGCCGTGGATGACGCAACATGTCCATTTTTTATCGCTAATCTCTTTGAAGAGTGAGTTCAGTTTTACGGCGCATTCGGTTATATTCCAACTGTATGTCAGTGGTCTGTAAATAATCCAGTCTGGACCATCCGACCCAGATAGTCTCCCCTTACGGTGAACATTAGACCAATTCTAACCCGGATATGATTCACGTGTATAAAGCTGTTTCTATAATAGTTCGTTAATGATATTGTATCAAACTCTGAACGTATTTGTAGTCCTTACACATCTGGTTTGAGTGTATTGTTTACTTGGAATGCCTGATGGAGGCTATTACATGACACGATGCTGGCCACAAGCCTCAGTGCAAACGTCCCGAGGTAACTATTGTTCAAACTGATCCAGCACCACCTGTCATTGTCCAAATACCCTTTATTTCTGAATGGCGACATTGTTCAGCTGTAGGATACAGACTTTAACTATGGGTATATTGCATATGGTGAAACTTGTTTTTACACAGACAGACACCTAGTTATAGAGTGAATGTGGTTTTACGCCGTTTTTAACAATATTCCAGCAAAATCATGGCAGGGGACACAAGGAATGGGCATTACCCATTCCTCTTGTGGGTAATGGAACCCAGGTCTTCAGCGTGACGAACGGACCTTGTGACCATAAGGCGACCCCGCCGCCACGATGACTGACATGTGACATCGATGATATATTATCGCTATAATGTTCCCTTAAAATCCTATCATGGAGGCTGTATGTGGAAGCAAGACCTGGAGGGAAGGAGGTGTTGGACGATCGCTAGCATGACGAAACACAGGAGGAGTTGACAAACCTACAAATATAATCGGGACAATAACTCGACCCACGATTACAGGTTCCTGAAACAGACAAGGGAGGCAACTGTTACAGTAGTGATTTAAAGAAACGATTACTGACCAACAAATCAAACTTTGATAAAAACAGAAACTACTCGATGATCACTTTTTACAGGCTTGGGTATGCAAGGTGAACATTTTCCGTATATTTGCCCACTAAAAGTCAGCAACCATGTAGACGTTTAGTGGGTGTTAATATTGTCTTCACATAGTAGTGTGTAGTGTTTTAAACAATGTAACATTTAAATGCCCACAAAAGCCAAGCTGAGATCCATAATACCAACAATAATTCATGTGACAATGTATCCTTCCATGTATGTAAATATCCATACATAGTTCATAATAGTCTCAATTTAGTCCAAAATCAAAGCCACTTATTTTGCTTAAAGGTCACATGCAACCAAAAAATCAAACATAATTAAAACACATTTATCACTTATTCATGACATATAATATACATTGCTGCTTTTAAAAAAACAAATAAACAAAATTATAAGCGCACAATTCAAAAAGTGCAATATTTTGTACTTGGGCTTACTCCCCCCGAAACGAAGCCCTCGGGAGACCGAACCCAGTCATAGCGGGTGGATATGCACTCAAGTGTAACGACGGCTTCCGATTGGCTGGTTCATTTGCTGATATGCTGAGGGTTCATTGTGTGTACAGAAAGATGATCTGTTTGATGGGCATTTTAGAAGTATAGCCGGTCACAAGAAAGTAAGATTCTTTATGGATAACAACTTCTTTTTGTGTACTTGATGCGTCGTTTCAGTATGGATTCATATACTGTTGTCAAGCAAAATCATATACACGAAAAGAAGTCGTTATCCATGAAGAATGTATATAGAAATGTTGGGTTTGGAAAATACATGTTCTCTGAATTTGCGTTCGATTCAATAAAAAATCATGTCAGTAGAGATGGTAAACTACTGTGTGGCTGGAATCTGTCATTCGTCCAAGTACACCGCAGGACTTGAAACTGACAAGAGTTTGCACCAGTTTCCGTCAGATCCAGTCATCCGAAAAAAATGAATGGAGTTTGTTTGCAACCCACAGACATAAAAACATGTCATGTGTATCACACGTGCCTAATTACATAATGTGGCAGAGACGGGACTCGAGTCATAAATCAACTTATTTTCTTTATGTCGTATAGTCTGATAGGTGTTAAGTTCAAATTGCACGTGATCAATGATTGAAGCTGTGTATTGCATGTTGTCTTTAGCAGACAGGCAGACAGACATATAGGTGTGAATAAACCAGACACTGAGCTTTCTCTGTGACAGAGACTGCTTACCACAATCAACAAGTTGGTTTACGTAACGAGTAGATTATTTACTTATTTGTGTACACAACCAAGATTAGACTACTGCTCACGACCTCAGACGCTGGGCACGCATACTTTTTAAGCTCCGCGAACCTATTCACTGCGCATGCGTTATGGACGCAGCGCAGCACAGCTGTTGAAACCAGTTTTCCCCCCAGCGCTGGGGGGAATTTAGTGAAACGTTTGAACTCCGATTTCGCGGGCTTTTTTTTCATCGCGTTTTTTCAACTTTTTAGGTTGAATTGGCATTTTTTATGATTTATTTCGGTAAGTGCATACCGAAAGGTACCAGAATCTGCAAAGTTGTGTTTTACGTTGCATGTGACCTTTAAGATCTGTGCATAGCATTGTGAAAACATATTATGGCTTGGATTAACTGATACATTAAGTTTTTTTAGCATACGGTAAGCAAGGAAAATGTAAGCTTCTTGACAACTACAGAATTGAAAAGAAAATGATGTGACCGAGAATGACCATCAAGGCCTTTGTGCTCTATTGTGCTCAACGTGGTGCTGTTTGTATCCTTTCTGCATCGGGAAACTGAAAATCAGCCGCCCTCCATTTTGGAGTTTTACCCATAAGGGTTCTGATCTAGGAACAAATGTTTCTGTGAACAGTCACGTGGTAAAGGTTTGTTCTTATTACATGAATCAGAGAGATAAACCATTAGTCTCAGTGTATGTTAGAACTCTTCGGCGTGAATCTTTTGCGGCCTGGGTCATGAAAGGCACGCGAATCGCCGAACACCGCCATTCTGGTGATCTAAGGCATGTTTATTGCAAACTCCTCACACTGCGAGTGAATCAGTTCAAGTAAGTGACGATCAGTACAAAATATTTATGGCCTCTTTTTTGAGCGTGTGGTGAGTCTACTTCTAAACGCTGCTTTGACGCTTTACGGGAGATCAATTCACGCAGTCAGCGACACCTTCAAGTCACTGTGTAGACTTTCACACTGAAAGGGCGTTGTGCAAAATGTCGTATTGCGACGTAAACTCGAAGCAAATTGAGTGGAAGACGTATGAATAATTAAAACACATGCAGGAAAGAAATATACTTGTTCCTGTCTAACGTTCACGGTATTATCAGAAAATGTTTAATAAATGTAGCACATTGAATCTGATCTGAATCTGACTCTAACGTTTCATGCTGTGTGACATAAGCCGAATGATGGGTAAGAACATGATTATAAAATTGGGTATTGTGTTATTGATGATATGAGAATAAACATATAAAATTATCCACATTTCGTATCGACACATTCGCGAGCACACAAATACAGCGGGTACATCATATAAGTCTGAATACATACAGCAATGAATTATGTCTGGTTCTAGCATCCTAGATACAGTGCAAGCAAGTCCTGCTAGGCGCTATTTCCGGTACTAAGCTGGTTCCCGGCTCCCTTTGCACGCACCAACTTGCGCTATACGAGACGGAGCCCAGTTTACTTCTGGTACCAGATTTCCGGTGATAAACGTATAAACAAGAACCAGTTCTGGTTCCAAATAGCACGACCTTTGAATAGGACTTTACTTGACCGGACCAAGTGCGTTGTTGGTCACCTGGAACACTAAGTGCCGTCGCCGGCTTACGTTCCCTACTGCTGGCTGCAGTGAACGCTTGTGTATTCTCGTGTATTGAATTCATAAAAACACACAACATCTTTTCAATATGTTTTTTTCCGAGTGCTGACATTGCGCTTTGAAAGTGTTGTGTGTTGCTTCCATTACAAGAACACGTGTTTTCAGCATGCTATTGCTGTGTACATGTCATTCAACCGTAAATGTTTACATGGGGCTCTCGTAACAACCGGAATAAGTTTTCAATACAGTGTTGCTGTGTACACCACGTTCATCAGTGAACGCGTTTTAAGTTGCCTTCGGAAGGTAATATTTAGAGCAAAACTGCATTTGTTGCGAAATGAGTTTAGACTGCTCATTATACGCCTGTCGGGATAGTGTCTGAAATACTAGTAATTAATTCCACAGTGCCAGCGTTACTTCTTACTTTCAGGTCATCTGGTACAGCCATGTTTGCATCGTGTGTCGAGAAAGCAAATAACAATTGAAAAGAGACGCCGCAGATGGGCCCTCAGACTGTATCTGTTATGTATATTTTTATGCTGTAGGTATCAAAAGTATAATCTCGCTCACGTATTTAAGGCTTCCGGCTAAAGTAATGATTTTGCAAATGAGGCTTTCCAAACATCTCGTGTTAATCTTATAGAACTTGAGTCGTTTTGACGACTGGTTCCCACAGCGAGAATAATTATTTGATGTCGCAGTGAAGTTTATTAAAGGAGCACCACAAGGGGATATTCGCAATGGCACAGAGTGTGTGATTAAGGCAATATCTCGCCATCCCAGAAAATATGGGTCAGATATAAAAATACCGCTGGGCTTTCTATCGCTACTGGCTGTTCTTCTACACCATCTTTAAAACCTTACTTTTTGGAAGAGAGGCGTATGGATGATAGAATCGACTGAATTGTGAGAATGAAGATTATTATGGATATCAACTTCTTTATTATGAGAACACAACGTTTCGGAGTTAATGCTTAAGTAAGCATTAACTCCGAAACGTTGTGTTCTCATGGTAAAGAAGTTGATATCCATAATAATTTTCATTCTTATGTATTTCACTTCTAAATGCCCTTCAAAGACTTGAATGAATTGTTGACTTGGTGTTTGGGGCTGTTACAAACATAACTCACTCATTCATTTAACCATTCAGCGGAAAAACGATTTATATGTAGTTTCAGTTTAGTTACTAAAGCTAGTGTTTGCTTTAGATACTGTTAGGTGAGTGGGTGAGGTGTGTGGTGTGGTGGGGTGTGGGGTTTGGTGGGGAGAGTGGTATCAACAGCTATGCTGTGCTGCGTTTATAACTGATGTATAAACGCACTGGTTCAGGAATAACTATTGATTGTAGTATTAAAAGTGGTAAATGGTTGTGATGTTATCATGATTACTCAGGCAATATAAGGAATCTTGTAGTGATGGAATTGTGATTATTCAGGGAACTATGTAGAAATGTCATGATTACACGGACGATATTGGGAAGTGTGTAGTGATGCCGTCATGAGTAATCGGACAGTATACACATTTCTGTAGTGGCGTCATCATGAATATTCGGACTATAAAAGGAATTTTGAAGTGATATCTCCGTGATTTCTGGGACGATATAAGGGATAGTGTAATGACGTCATCATCATGGTCACTGAGACAGTATAAGAAATAGCATACTGATTACACTGATTGCTCGGAGTACATTGGGTTAGATGACAGACAGATAAGTATTCACAGATGCTGAATGTGTGATATTGCTGGAAACAGATTTCCGAGAAGGTGCCAGGGAAAGTGTTCTGTGACAGTGTTCTGTGAAAGTGTTCTGTGAAAGATAGAATCGTTCATTTCTAAGCAAGCAATACTTCAAACTACTGTTGTTAAATTCCTCTATGCGAGGGAGCGGAGAAGACACCATCGGGATATCAGTTGTCAGTTCCATTTGCCAAAGACAGCACCACAACATGCATAGAATGTTTTGCCCTGCAATGCTTTCCCAGACTGAATTGGAAGCCAGCGTCTGCATGGGCTCCTTTAATTCGCCACTCGCTGAGTGAACGGCTCTTTGACGAATCGAGGCCATAAATATTACGCATTGCTGATCTGAAAATGGTTAATTTTGAAATTTACAATTTTACTACCATTGCCTTTTAAGATCATTGACGTTAGCAACAACTTCTGTCATATTTTACTTTCGGTTGTAAAGTGAGGCTGTTCGTATGTGTGTGCTTGGCACGTATGTCTGTGTGTGTGTGTGGCGGGCGATATTTAGGACGTTTGTTATTGTACATGCTGGCGGTCTGTGTGACATGACCATTGATCTACGCTATTGGGAACCAATGACATGTGTCAACTGAGTCAACGAGCCTGACCACCCGATCCCGTTATATGTCTCTTGCGACAAGCATGGGCTGTTGAAGATCAGTTATATCCCTGATCTTCCAGAAGAACCGCCGGGTTAATCATCGGTGGGATAATCGGATGAGTTGAGGATTTATGGATCGCAAATTTATGGGTCAAATAAGATTTTGATTGAGTCTAAAACGTAATTGTCGTTTCCTTTCACCGGAACATTGTTAACCTATGCTGACTTTACTGTTTAATGCCGTACCTTCGACACAGAATCTTTTATCGTCGAAAGGTCAGATTTCACTTCTGACTGACGTTATAATCAACAATACAGCCAATTTCTTTTCTGAGTATTTTTACTTTGGAAACAATTAGTTCAAGATACTTGGATCTCTTCTTCTAAAGATATCTTCTCCAAACGATATAATTCTCGTTTAGAAGTGGAGGCTTGTAATTTGGTGAAATTCGATTAGAGACAATAATCCATACAAATAAATGATATAGAGGCACGTTCTGAATAACAGTTTTTATCGTTGTAATTAAAAACCGTGCAGATGCCCTGTGACCATTTTCTGTATTTTGATTTCGAAGACGAGTATTCCACGTATACTGAAGAAGCAATAGTAACAGTACTCTTCAATATTCATAACTGGTATTCTCACCAGTATTATTAGCAGTACTGGCAGTATTCGTATCGGTTATTATCTTGTTATCCAGAATGCAGTAGAGAGAGGTTTGGTTGTCCAGGTCAGGTTGGTTCGGTTCATCATCATCATCTCGAGTACTGTTATCCCGGCTACACCCAGCTCAGACAACGAATGGACTTCTCCCTCGGGGCAAACTTACCAAGAACCTTCCAGAGAATATGGAGACAGCAAGACGCTGCAGCTCTCTGCGTTACAAAGAAAGAAAGAAAAGTTAGAAATGTTGACCTGATCTGACACGGTATTCCGAAGAATATTACAGTTGTCATTTCCCTTGTCCAGTTGAATAATGAAGTGTATGGCTTTGATACAAGTCCAAACATCACGCCATTGTGTTTCCGGGGAAAAGATTCTACAAGTATAATCTGTTTTTGTTCTAATGTGGATTTCAGATGTCAATAACTTGATACTTTAGTAGTAGATGTAGACTAATACAAAAAGTGAACGCGTGGTAGAGGTATTATTATTAGTAGTAGCGGTATTCGTGGTGAAAGTATTGCCAGTCGACGTAGTTGTAGTTGTAGTAGTAGTACTGATTCTGAAGATGTAGTCATAGTTCTTGTACGATATCTGTAGTGACGGCTGTGATACTACATGCAGTATTGGTAGTGTATTGCTGCAGCTGCCATACGTGCTAGAATTCTGCATAAATCCATCAGTGATATGAACCCTTGTCTGGGCCTATTTCTTCATCCCCTCCAGTCAACATGTAGGATCAATACATCCCACTGGAACACTGGATCACAGCAACATAAAGCGGGTCTTTTGTCCTCAATATCCAGCCCCTAGGCACCCACTAGTACGAGTGGTGTGAAAGTGTAGTCCACTTACAGTGTCAAACAGTTCACATTGTTAACAGCAAAGAATTTACACTCTTCAGCTTTACATGCTCGAGTGTACTTTCTCTTTGGTGAATACAGCTGTAGAGGGCCAAAGAAGCGATATATGGGTGGGGTGGCCGTGTAGGGTGGGGTGACCGTGTAGGGAGGGGAGACCGTCTACAGAGAGGTGTGCGTGTAGGGAGCGTTAGGGAGGAGTGATCGTGTAGGAAGGGGTGACCACGTAGTTTGAGGTGACCATGTAGGGAGGGTGGCCATGTAGGGAGGGGTGACCGAGTAGAGAGAGGTGGTATCGGTCGTGTCGGTTGGGGTGGCCATATAGGGGTGGTCGTGTAGGGTGGGATGACCATGTAGGGATGGGTGATCAGGTATGGAGCGGTGACCGAGTAGAGAGGTGTGTCCGTGTCGGGTGGGATAGCCATGTAGGGAGATGGCCGTGTAGGGAGAGGTGATCTTATACGGATGTAGGGCCGTGTAGGGAGGGGTGATCATGTACGGAGGGAGGGCTGTGTAGGGAGGGGTGGCAGTATAGGGAAGGGTGACCATGTAGGGAGGGGTGAACATGTAGGAAGGGATGTCCGTGTAGCTTGGAGTGTACGTTGAACAGAATTTTCATGACATTTTCTCACAAGTACACACGCACCCGATTTCACTGTTTTTTCAATTGAACAGCACGCATGTGATGAACTCCCATCATCTATAATACACAGGCAGATGGGACCGCTTTTGGTTTTGGAAGAAAGAGACATATGCACATGGGGAGACTCTTTGTACGGACTAGCCTTCGGGAATACACGACATTCTGTTCGTTGACTGATTAAGTGAGTAGCACGATCGAGCAAGTGTATAGATGGCGGACGGACGTAAACTGCCCGTCGTTATCCGACGTGACACAGCAAGCCACGCATGTCCGTACAGATCAATACCGACACCAACCTCCTATTTAAAATGAAGCTGTTCTGCGATATATCTGTATCTCATCACACAACAATACATCTTCGTCATATCTTCTGTGTCCTCTCACTTAGCCAGATTCTGTAGTCTCTCACACAACCAGAGTGGGATTTGGATGACAGGACTTAGTGTTTTGATTACACTTTGTCCAGATGAGCCACAGTTACTTTCAACATAATGCTCACTTAGTAAGATTCGTGAAATTTGTATTAAAGTGTGATACATATACATTGATATGGTATTATTTGAATATTTTGGAGGATTTGAGGAAAACCTCTGTTGGTAACATTAGTGACATTTATATCAAGATGAGATGAATTGATTTCGTATTGATCTTGAAGGAATTTCAGGAAATGTTCAATTAGTGATTTTCGTGAAATGATTTTAACTAGTCCAAGATTATTTATGCAAAAATGATTATTATTCCGAGGACAAACGTTTAGGCCTCTGGTTTCAAAAAGATGTAAAACTGGACTGCACATATAAATTCTGTACTTAAGAAAGTTTCACCAATGATAAAATGCGGAAGGAGTTACAAATATCGATTGTCAAGAAAAATCAGTTTAGGAGGTACTATTGAACTTTGGAAATCTTTGCTTGGAGACCTCAGACATATACAATCACGGTGAGTAGTCTGGTATATGAGGTGGTCGCTTGTCAAGCCCGGTCTGGATTCGATTCGCAGAAAACATACAGTGAGAAACCCTGATGTACAGATAATAAACCATAGTTGTCTGTCATTCTGTCTGTATCGCAGGGTGATATTGTTTATATTCTGCTAGATGTACACACTCTCTCGGGTATGATGAATATCGTTATGATATCAGACAAGTGTCCACTTTTAATATTGGATAGTATTATGAATATAACCACTGATATCACTTCTACAGCATCGATGACAACCACTCTCAGGATTTCTCATTTACAAAATCAAATACTGAAGTTAACAGGTGTTCAGGCAAAGATGATTGTATTTCGTACGCCCGTTGTCCCAGTCACAAACACATAAAAAGACAAATAATGTTCTCACCCTAGAAACTCAGTGATATTCCAACTATATGACGACTATCTCTAAATAAATCGAGTCTGGACCAGACAATCCGGTGATTAACACTATGAGCATCGATCTCCGCAACTGGGATACGATGACGTGTCAACCAAGTCAGCGAACCTGACCACCTGATCACATTAGTCACTTTTTACGACAAGCATGGGCTCGTAACGACCAGTTCTGTGGGTCTGGCGTACAGTGAAAACCTGACAGTTGTTAAATAAATCTTACAATGGAACTCGTGTGTGCATTATCATGGAAAAACTGCCAGCATGCAGGTAACAATAGAAACGATGAAAAGTGGATTGCGGACTTAAATTACTGGAAAGATAACACATACGAGTGAGTTTGGTCTTACGTCGGTTTGAACAATATTCCAGCAATAACACGGCGGGGAGCAAAAGAAATGGGCTTCATACATTGCACCCATGTGGGAATCGAACCCGGGTCCTCCTCGCTTAAGCAACTAGACTACCCACTGAAACTAATGCATTTGAAGTTCCTTCACCTCATGAAGACAGTTCTGTTCCACCGTCCCTGGACGAATTTGGCATATTTGTTGACCCGTTGTAAAAGTTGAGCACGTTGAGTTTCCATCCGGATAGGTCCTGCTGTCTGGGTCGGGTACCTCCTTGTCAAGTAGTAGGTCCAGCATTTCACGTTCTGTGTTTACATGGTAAAATTGCCTTCATAAATGCACATATCATAGCGAACATCTCCGAATGTAACCACACACGCATGCACGTGGTGTGCTCATTAAATCACTCATTAAATCAGTACAAATAGATGATACCGGTAAAGCCTTTATGTAGATAACTATTGAAATAATCGATAATGAAGATAGATCAAGGTTTAGATATAGATGGTGTTACTAAGTCTTGATTCTAATGAATTGATTTTCCAGAGAGTCCATAAGAATAAAGACGCCGAGTAATTTACACCTGTAAACCTTTAAAAGATTCCGATGTTTCTGGGGACATAAAAAGTATACCCACTTAACCTCAGAGGGAACAATTCAGTTACAATGCGGAAGCGGACCACATTTTACCCTAGGCGGAACTCAGCTTTCAGAGACGGCACTGTCGCAGTGAATTAAAACACAATGGCTGCCAACCCATGCAGTGAAAGACTTGTATTAATTTGAAGCGTGATGAAATATTCATATCGGTGTCTGTTTGTGTCTTGGGTGCCAAGACAAGAAATCTGTGGTACCATCGCCGCCATTAACACATACACCGAGTTGAAGCACCTTCTCATGTCATGTTCTGAGGTATTGGTGCATCACGTAGAAAGGAAACTTTTAAAACCCCGCACCGATAGAGTAAACTGAGGAGCATGTCTTTCGAGATCGTGTCTTTGAGATATCCAAGCGGAGAATCATATGAATTCGATTAGAGTGTTAAATTATCTGAGAATGATAGTGTTTTACAGGTGTGATAGAACATACTGCCTTGTCAGGTATACAACAACTGGTGTAACAGTTAGTAGTAACTAAGGTAATGGTATATGTAAATAAATAATAATCTGTCACAACAAGATACAGACAGGACAAGGCTTATAATGACGGTTTTGGTCTCCTCTGGCCAGCGGGAGGATGTCCCCTTAAAATTTGTAACTTGTAGCCAATAGGTATTCATTCTCGTTTATGTGCACACTAGTGCTCAAACAGCATGGTACTTAATGATATAATCTACACTATAGTATAGTATAGTTAGTGTAGAGTATGTAATGAAGCACACATAGTGGTATGATATACTCATGGAAACGTGGCGTGGCGTGGCGTGGCGTGGCGTGGCGTGGCGTGGCGTGGCGTGGCGTGGCGTGGCGTGGCGTGGCGTGGCGTGTGAATATTACCTAATACTTAGTATTACTAACCCGGTGAAGATATCGCTTTTTAATAAAAGTACAATTTTATTATGCATTGTGTAATAACATTGCGTGCTGTCGGAAGTATTTGCACTCGGTTACATGACCAAAGCAACGTGGTCAGGTGAAAATAAAGTTTCAAAGTTTCC
This sequence comes from Haliotis asinina, assembly GCF_037392515.1. Classification (NCBI taxonomy): domain Eukaryota; kingdom Metazoa; phylum Mollusca; class Gastropoda; order Lepetellida; family Haliotidae; genus Haliotis; species Haliotis asinina. The sequence goes on from NC_090282.1 coordinate 41,914,901, forward strand.
ATGCTTGGCTGCGTGCTGTATAACACTCATGTAAAATAATAATATGTTAATTGAACTCATTGGGTCATTTTTTCATACTTTGTTTATTTTTCAAACCTAAAATGAAATAGACTAACGCTGACAGTTATAAATTAAAATGTATGTATTCATACGCGTGAACAACTGTTATGACGGAGTAGTGGAGTAGTTCTGTAAGCTGAATTCTGAGATATTGTTTTGCTAATGTTGGGTGAGTAAGATGGTTACCAAAACATTCACTGGTTTCATAAATATGGTAATACACGGGACATCGTTTAGACTAGGACCCGTAAATCTCTCGAGGCTTTACTTCCGGTACTAAACTGTCTCCCGACTCCCTATATTCAACAACCAGTTTTTGTTGCAAAGACTCTTTAAGGTTCCGGGGTAAAAAAGGCCTTCAGCAACCCCCTAAAAGGCGACTATGCTTGTCGTATGAGGCGACTAACGGGATCGGGTGGTCAGGCTTGCTGACTTAGTTGACACATGTCATCGGTTCCCCAATGTGCAGATTGATGCTCATGTTGTTGATCACTCGATTGTCTGGTCCAGATTCGATTATTTACAGACCGCCGCCATATAGCTGGAATATTGCTGAGTGTGGCGTAAAACTAAACTCACTCACTCCTGTTGCAAACTGCGCGACTCCCAAATATAACTTTGCTAGACGTACCAACTGTACGTTATTTGTCACCGGCAGTACTGAGGTCTAGCGAAATGTCGTGACCTACTTTCGGACCATATTCTCAATACAATAGCTATGAAAATTCACACATCAACGTATCTTGTCAACTGAATTTAGAGTCAATACCAAATGAGTCAGCCTTTTTGGCGATACCGTTTCAAGCACCGAGAGTAAATCTTGAAATCCGTAATGTTTGCCTTCGTCACTGATTCCAGTACTCCTTGCGATTTCTACAAATAGCTGATGGCATAAGCGAATAGCGTTTTGCACAATTGATTAAAAAACTCATTTTTTATATAAATACTTCGACGGAATCCTATTATATTAAATCTGGTCTACAATGTTGTTTTTGCACAAGACTCATTGATACAACTGTCAATTAGGAATAGGAGACGTGCCACACATTGGTAATATCGGTATCGACAAACTGCGCGCCTTTCCACGGTGTTTACTGGGTCAATCCTGGTGTGCCAGCTCAACACACTCGCTGGGGATGACGCGTTACGAGGTCTACGACACTGCCTATCGAAAGAACTGACCAGACAGTTTGGATATTGGTTGGTTACAATTTGACTGACATAGTGAGTGAGTTACGTTTTACGCCGCTTTTAGCAATATTCTAGCAATACCAGGGGCACATCGGAAATACTTGTCGTAAGAGGTAACTATAATGGCACCGGGTGGTCAGGTTCGCTTATTTGGTTGACACATGTAATCGTGTCCCGGGTACGGAAATCGATGCTCATGCTGTTGATCATCATGTAATCGTGTCCCGGGTACGGAAATCGATGCTCATGCTGTTGATCATCATAATGTCTGATCCATACTCGATTATCTACATACAGTTGCCTTATAGCGTGGATATAGCAGAGTGCGGAGTTAAAAGACAAACAAACAAACAAAAACAAACACAGACCATTTCTGTGGGACGTAATACTAAACTCACTCACTCACTCAGCTATCGCTGCGGTGCACAAGGAATCAATATCGGTGTAGTAGCTTGAAGATATTCCCTCCACTCGATATGCACTAATAGTTTAGTATACATGCGCAACTTTCCAATATTCATACAGCTATTGTCTATATTCACCCCAGTGGATTTAAATTAGGCAATTACACGAACGTACAAACCTGAATAAGAACAGTTACGAAGACGCCTGTGTGTATCATCCACAATCCTTCTGAATTAACAACCCTTGTGTGTGGCATTGAATTAGGCTTTCGGTGCAGGTTTACACGAATGGTGCATGGGAACGCTTTTAATTAGTTACGCATTTTGCATAGGAAAAGTTTATTCCAGCATGTGCAGTAATTTTACACAATTTACTTATTATCTCTACAGATTTTAAAGCACAGAATACTGTCCCTGTTTACACTACAGACTGGTAGTGACTGAGTGAGTGAGTAGTGTGTTTCCAGCAATATTACGTCGGGAACACTTGAAATGGGCTTCACACATTGTACTAGTGTGGGGAGTCAAACTCAGGTCTTCGCGTTAAGAACTGACGCTTTAACCACTAGGCGTCTCACCGATATGTGTGACATACGATGACTGACGATTGATGTTTAACGCCGCACTCAACAGTATTCCAGCTATATGACGACTGTCTCTAAATAAATCGAGTCTGGAACAGACAATCCAATGATCAACAGTATGAGCATCAATCTACCTTAGTGGGATATGATGACATCTGTCAACCAGGTCAGCGAGCCTGACCGCCGGATACCGTTAGTCGCCACAGATTGCTGAAGACCACCTCTAGGCCGGGCTTCACGGCTCCATCCGGGCTCTGTATCCAGGTGAACACATATATTAAAATTACAGGGTCTATATTGCTAGCAAAAATAGCAATAGCATCAAGAATGATAATGAGAATAAGCATAACAAACTGGATGAGCAGCAATGATAGTAGCAATTTGAACATACCAACTTAAGTCAGTGTGCTTTATTATGTGTAGAGTTGGATCGACATTCGATCACCACAATGTTGATGGCTTCTGAATTTATGAATAATCTCATTAACAAATAAGAACAGTTATGGATAGGAAAGAAGTGGCCGTTAATTCATCCTTAATTGTTATGGACAAATGAATTACCTTTGTGTGAAATACACGCTTATCCATATGGACCAGTACGCATGTTTGTGATATAACTTTAAGAATAATAAATGTTTTCTTCGATTTCAGATTCGTGCTTTATTATTTCCCGATGTGGACGATATGAGGACGATATGAGGACGATATGAGGACGGTATGAGGACGATATGAGGACGATATGTGGACGATATGTGGACGATGTGGTTCTAAAATCGGTATGTAATAACCTTAATATGTTTCTGAAACCACCTTACTAAAAGTACTGTTGGAGATCTACATAGGGCATTATTGCTGCATTCATTGATTCTGTGACTTACTCCATGTTGAGTGAATCTTAATGGCGGATGTCACATTCGAACGTTTCTTGAATTATGCAGCGAATCCCATTAGCGGCAATCTATTGTAAGGCTGACGTTAATAAACCAATACCATAAAGCATTTCTAATAAAAGGTTGTTTCTGTCGTTGAAACTTTAATGTCGTTGTGGTGTGGATAGGGCGTTCTAGTTCGCGAAACAATGCCGTTCTTTCATTCTTTGCGTGTGTGTGGTAGAGTGTACGTAGGTATATATGCAAATGTCACGTGGTATTTACAGAGAAAACAATGTGTGATTCTTTTCGCCCTCACTCATACCTACAAAGTAAACATTTGGCGGAGGAGATTTAAGCAAGAAGTTGCATTTTAATGGACATGATTTGTTCCTCTAGTTGATCTGTTTCTTCATGCATACGAGTCACAGTTTCTGCTTGAATTGGCAAAATCAGATCTAGGGAGTATGGCTAAGATGATCTCCCCCAACACTAGCCACTGCATAAACCGAGCATCCGCTAGGGGATCTGCTTTAAGACGTTTTCTCTAGTCTTTACTCTTCAAACCACTGTCCCCGCCCATCTTCTGGAGAAATTTCAAGACCTCTGGATACTTCCGATCACCTGACCAACTGCTCTTGAGTGTATCAGAATGTAAGCTGAAATCTTTCGGTCCTCGACCCTTCTCTCCCGGTCGGGGACCCTAGTGGTTAACGCGTTCAGTGGTCAAGCCGAAGAACCGGGTTCGATTCTCCAGATGGATACAATGTGTGAAGCCCATTTCGAGTGTCCCCCGTGATATTGGCGGAATAATGCTAAACTTGGCGTAAAACCCACTCACTCACTCACCCACCCACGCACCCACCCACTTATTCACTCACTCACTCACTCACTCACACACTCAGTAAACCTCAACAGTACAACTACGGTATCTGTGTTTGAGTCTAGACTAAAAGCACACCTTTTCCGTCGCAGCCAGTAGCTGTTTTCCTGTTTTCTGTCTTCTGTACATATGTTTATATGCTGTGATGTTTTTTGAGCAATTTCATTCCATTGATTTAACGACCTGAGTGAGATATAAAAGAGACAGGTGAAGGTGCCTCACCTGTTTTACATTATAGGCAAAGGTTCTGTGACTGCCAAAAGTCTCCATGAGACTGTATGACGGTCACATTTCACGTATGACGTGGGACATTCCAGTGGTCAAAACGTTTGATGCATACATTTCACGAGTTTTGAAATACAACCGAGCGATCTTGTTCTACAAAGACCCGGACTACAACATGCAATGCCTTAGTATAGCCTCAAGTCTGTAAGGGAAGTTTCTGTGTTTCATGCTATTTCCTATTTAGACGTGTACAAGAAAGTTCACGTTTGTTACTAAGCGGTGGGGTAGCCCAGTGGGTAAAGCATTCGCCCGTCACGCTGCAGGCTTGAGTTTGATTCCCCACTTGGATAGATTTGTTTGCAGCCCTTTTCTTATGTCACCTGCAGTGATACTGCGGGAATGTTGCTAAAGGCGGCGTAAAAACTCACGCAATTTTGTTACAGGTGACAAAATGACTTACCTTTGGATGTGACAGACACCAGCGAGACAAGACTAATTAACCTACTATCATCTCTCTTATTGTCATTTATGAAACACATGCTTATTGCACTGTTAGAACTTATTAAGGAGACTGGTTTTAGGACATTTCTCAGAAAATAGGGAAAAGTTTTGTCGCTTCAATACACTCTTTTAATAGTGAGTGAGTTTAATTTTACGCCACAATCAATATTTCAGCATTACGGTGCTGTCTTTGAATACATGGCGGAGGTACAAGTGTTTGTGATTTTCGTACATGAATAATTCATTGTCTTTGTGGTTAAATGGTTTTCATATGAATATACAAGCGGTTTTATTTGATTTTATTGATAGTTCGTGTATCGCATTCTTTTAAACTAACAAAAGAATATATAAATGGCATTATGCCAAAAGGCATCATCCAATGGATCCAAAAAATGTCAAGGTCAAAGTCATTTGAAACATGAAAGATAAGGTAACCTCTTTCATTGGAATCGACCGTGGAATGTTTTTTGCTTCTTGTTGTTGATAATCAATATTTATTAATAATTATTGCACGAGGAGTTATGAACTTCATTCCACTGAAACAGAACTTCGACTCTACATGTATGGCAAATTTAGCTGTATTTGCGAATATTATGAAAGATTAATATGTTATCATTTGTATGACTATCACATGAAGCAGGACTAAGTTGGAACATGGAAGTCGCAAACAGTTCACGAATCTAGCACACTTGATTTCTGAATAGGATTACATCGTCAATCTCCACAGGATGCAACATCGCCGATCACATGAAATAGTCAGAATGACGTTAATTTTCTTTCAGAATAAACACTTTCGAGTTAAAGGAAACGCTGCCAATTCTAAATTATTCTGGAACGTACGTTAATTGAGTTGACTTCAATGGTACGTGACAGTTTTCTCCGGGTCCCTGTGAGCTGCCATACGCTTTAATATGTAACTGTGCTGTGGTCCGTTGACCTCTTTATCAATTTACACTGGTCGCAATGTCAGCGGATAGGACCCAGTTTCGGCTTCTGAGTCATGGAATACTTTGTGTTCTAACTTATTCCGAATAGAACGTATTTTGCGCAAATAAATTTAGATAGTCTAGTTTGCTTTAAATTATATCGGTATATGCGCTGTTTAGTTCCGAAGATTGGTGTCCATCTAAACCATTACTAAAACTTAAACACAGACCTTGGATTGATAGGAGTTATATTATTGGCTCAGGGTGTGCCTTCTCCAGTACCATCTAGGAAATGATGCTCTCCTACTGCGTACACAGAAATGGCAAACGTTAAGTAAAACCTGCCAGTTGTAACAGAAGCATTTTCACAGCAGTGTTCTCCCCCCATCTCCACCATTAGTTTACCGGCTGGAAACTTACAACTTTACACTGTTGTCGTAATGCATGGTTGCGTGTCCGAGAATGTTTTTCAACTGTTTTACGAGACTGATAGTGGTACAACTTTTTGCATGCGCAAAACATAAACTGATTGACATATGAAAAAAAGTAAAACGAAAAAAAATACGCTTCACCAATGAATAACAATTTCTTGTTTGTTTCATGTGGAACTTCCACGACTGCTTTTGTATTGTCCGTTCAACTATTATGACCTTGTCTGATACTCGTGACAGAACGGCAGCCGGAACATCAGAGACATTCGATCACATACGCTCATCTAAATATGTCCCATCCAGGTACAATGTACTGGATTATTATGCACTGGGAGAAGGGAGGTCAAAGGTATGAAAAGGATCAGTTAGGGAGTATTAGCGCCATTTGAGACTTCGTAGGAGTTATTGTGAATAGTGTAATTTACCTCACGAACCTATGTCTGTCATGATGAAATGTTGTGATACTCTTTTAACAGTACTCGGACGATGCATATTTATTTTCATTAGAATCGGGAATATGTCCCGATAGATTGCACTTATAGGCGTACACATCGTCGTTGACACATTGACCGGGCGGTGTTGTAGCCAAATGGTAAAAGCGTTCGCTCGTCACGCCGATGAACAGGGTTCGATTCGCCACATGTGTACAATGTGTGAAGCCCATTAAGGCACCCCTTCGTGACATTGCTGGAATATTGCTAAAAGCGGCGTAAAACCATACTCACATACTGCCATTCCCCGTAATTTGGACAGCTATTCTACTTCATAGCACGGCAAGACTTGTGTAAGTCAACACTGGCGTTAAATGATGCATAGTATACTCAGGTATAAACACTATTGCAAACCTTTACTTAAACCTAAACGTTTTGATGAATAAATAAATGAGTCTTTATTTTGATAATTTTGTAAAGTGCACACGTGATTCTAAGGTCACTACAGCTGCAGTAAGCAGATCATCGTCCACAATCATTTAACATCTAACGTTATTCACTCACGCATTCACTGTTCTGCATCCTGGTCAACAGTCATTGAGAAAAGATCAACAGTGATTAATAATCACACTCCCTCACCCACGCTGACGAACATATGCATTTATACAACGCTGATGGAAAATAGAAGTCTGGGTTTTACTCTATTCATGGCAAGAGAAAGGTATTGCATAAACGATATGTAAAAGAACCTGCGTTACTTGAAGCAACAATCTGTTGATGTCAAAGGTTTCCGTAGCCACCAGAGGACATTCAGATCTTTCCAAACCACCAACCCACAGCAGTTCTCGTATTCCCATTGCTCTTCCATCAAATCCCCTTCCCTTGTGAGCTAGCACCTATTCACAATTACAAAGCAAAGATCACAGGTTAGAAGATAGTGAAGGAAATATCCTTCACAATTTGATTAAAAGAGTTTGATTGTCTGCGTAAGAGTGACCTCCCCTGACCCGCTCTCCCAAATGACGACCAACATGGTATAAGTATGCAAATGAGCAAATAACGTTGCGAATAATGCCTGTTGTTTCCGCATAGGGTCTGGCAAGACGCGTGAGCTGGTAATGGTCTCAGCTCAAATCGAACTGATATGAAGACTAGAGTATTGTGTCTGTAACGGAGTTTTTAGGCGTTATTTTTTCGTGTCACGCGTGCGGGTTTTCAGTGTGATAAAAGTATTATGTCATCAGTTAATGCTTGGGCTGACAAGATTTGTTGGGAGGTTTCACAGATTCCGTCATTATGGTGTTACAATTGACTGAAATGAGAGGCTGTAAATGTACGCGATGCCGCTCGGGAGTTGGTCATTACGTTCATAGAGACGCGTGGAGGTTACAGGTGAAAGGTGACGCCAAAGTTCATGTCAGAGGTCAGAGTGGGAAAGACTGGGCACCGTCTGATTTCCTCGGTGATTTTGACATCTTCAGAAAGTGTCACAACACAAACCTTTGCGTCATGCGATACTTTTTTATTAGCTGTGACCGTTTATCATTAAAGACTCATTAAAGTATGTTGATCTTAAAACAACGTTTGAGATAAAATGACATTTTAAGTTACACCGCTTTTTGCAATATCCCAGCAATATCACGGAGGTGGAACACCAGCGATAAGCCTCACATACTGCATCCAAAAGGGAAATCGAACTCGGTCGTGACAGGCGAACGCTTTGACCGCTGGGCTACCACACCGCCTCAATGATTATGAGGGTTTCGGCTGCTCTACAGACACGCACAGACGAGTCGAATTCCTATTTCTCGAGTACCAGATTGTGGCGAACTCACAATCAGGTGCCGGCAAATGCTTACTATGCCGTATACATTTGTCACCATTGTCATGATCTTACTCTAATGTGTTAAGACAATATTGAAATTTACCCTGATTGTGGAAGCCTAATCTGTCACAATGTAGAATGAGCATCAGATACAGTGGCCTAAACAAATAAACAGACAGAGACTAAACTATGTCACTGATACGTACTTTCACTTTGGGTGAGTGAATGAGTGAGTGAGTGTGATTTTACGCAGCTTTTAGCAAAATTTCAGCAACATCACATCAGAAATGGACTTCTGACATTGCAACCATGCGGGAAATCGAACCCGGGCCTTCGACCTGACGGATGAACGCTTTAACCTCTCTGCTACCCCATTCATACGTCATCAAATGTTAATCGCTGGTTGTGTTACAAGGATGATCTGGTAAAAAATAATGAAACTGTCTTTGAAAAGTTTGATGTTAATAGGCTTTGCACATGCTTTGTTGAGAACAATCCTTACCTAAATTATTCACTTTAATAATCTTCATATATTTCATGGCTGACGTATTTATTAGTACATACTAGGAAAAAGAAGATGTTTACTTTAAGTGAGAGTAACTTTAAGTCATTCATCCATTTTATCGGCTCTCTTCACGTTTTATAAGCGGCACTAAACTGTTAAGTCACTCTTAAATATTTGAACGAAAAACAATTTTAATACGTAAACTGACACATTCAAAGACCATTAGCAGCACGAGGTAATGTGGAAGAAGTTCTTAGTACCACTTAATTCTGACATTAACGATGGAAGATTGACCTTTGTCAAACAGTAATCTCTGAAGCGCGATGTTGCCTTTGCATATTAATTATATGTCTTCTTAATGTGACCTCAGAGAACGATTTAAGTGTGAAAGTGGCTTGGTTTGACAGCTAAGAAATATTTCACTTCATAGATAATTCTTTAAAGTGTTCTATCTCAAACAGGCATTGTGGGGAGAACCGGTTTGTTTTAAGAACACTTTGCTATCTTTTTGTCTGATATACAAGAAAAAATAGCTCCTTGTTGAACTTTGTGTTTAGTTACTGAGGTTGGTGTCCATTCGAGTGAGTGAGTGGGCGAGGTTTTCCACGGCTTTTAGCAATATTCCACAACTAGGTACGCAGTGTACCCATGTGGGGAATCGAACCCGGGTCTTCGGCATGAAACGTTAACGCCTTAACCATTTGACTACCAAACCTCTCTGGTGTATGTTTATGACCAAGAAGTAAGTTGTTCGTCTCCTTACAGGTAAGGTATACACTTTGTGACCAGATGGAGGAATCTGGTGAACATGTTTAGGTAAGAGAGTTTTGCATTAAGCCATTTTATATTATATTTTATTATCATCGCATTTGGGCTTGAGTGCCTGATCTGTTGAAGGTTTCAGTGGTTTCTCAGCATCCAACCCACGAAAACTGGTCTGGGACTGACAGACATGAAAACATTTGGAATGCATGCATGGAATGCAGTTACTGACGGGGCACATAACAGTCTCTTTTCCTGCTCACTGGGTTCCGTCTAACCTATTGCGCAACGTAGTGCTCTAATAGGCACCCCCGAGGCAGCACAAAGTGACAGTTGAATTATATAACTAAACTGTGTAGGGAGGTGGCAGCGGACAACGTTAGACTTGTGATTTCATTGATTGTAGGAATATTGTTTTCGTCCCCATTATTTATAATTCTGGACCTAGATTTTCGAAGCTCTCTTAGCGCTAGTCGCACGTTAGTGTTAATGTATGTCACTTACAACTATCTTAGCGTAAGTTCTACGAGAACTTCGAAAATCTAGGCCCAGGTTTCAGTTCTAATTGGACGTGAAACACGTGAAAATATCACAAGAAATCTTAACGGAACAGAGTTCATTGAAAATAATAATAATAAAAAACGTATCAAAACAACAATTTACTCACTCACGCACACTTCTAACCTACTATCAGAGACCATATTATGTCACGGTCTCTGCTACTATCTAAACAACTGTTATCTGCTGTTATCCTACTGATCTACCCCGGTATACCCCTTAATTTCTAAAACACAACCTATTCATTTATACTCTAGTTGTCTCCCTTACCAACCCAACATTATCTCATAATAGATACTTTGTTTTTTCCCCCTATCCACTCTAGTTACAAAGTCATAAGAAACAAGGAAGGGAGTCTTGATGTCAAGACCTCAGGATCGAATCGTAGTTTTGGTACCTGTACGAACCACCGCAACAAGACCACTGACACTGAAAGCCAGGAGCTAGATTTTTGAAACTTTCTTAGCGCTAAGATAGTCGTAAGTTAATGTTAATGTATGGCACTTACGACTATCTTAGTCACGTGCACCAGTCACATACAAGCCATCACCAATATGGCTGCACAGGCCCTCTCGGCATGGAATTCTCACAACGAAGCTCGTTCGCTGGAACGGTTTGGCTATACGACCTTGATATTATATCCAATCACATTATAACGTTAAAATAATACACTCAGTAACGCATAATAGGTGTAACTAGTCATCCAGATGAATTGTGAAATTAAACATTTTTCGACTTTTCAAACAGGGTCAGTGTGTAACGTCTTAGCTAGGGTCACGTTACCTAAAGCTCGTTATAAAATATACAAATACGACGTTTTCAAAAATATTAAATTAAATGCATTGGTAAATAACATTTTCTTATTAATCAGTGAATTTGCTTTGTGTATGATCTGTTTAGTGCGGAAGCGCATGCTTTATTTCTTCAGGTCACTTCAGCGCTTCCGTAGTTTAGGTTTGATCGTGAAAATATTATTTTCAGGGTACTTTGACCTATTTCTTTGGTAAATAGTCGCCCAGTATCCTCATTGGGGTTAAACCGACAAAACAGTGAATTTATTTTTTATATAACTGAATCGCAACGAGAACATTTTTTTACATTTTTAAAATGACTGAAAAGGTGGCCATGTGTGATCGAGTTTCCTTGAGAGGTGTAACAATCGAGTATAAAGATAGTATGGAGAAGATAACACGAGCTTGTAGCCAACCAGAATAGAATGGTCTACAGTCAATGATTCTGGTACAGGCTCTACGACCCTCCAAAGTGATATGTTAAAGTACAGCGGTAGCGATAATTTCACTGTGTGGAGCGGTTGTCAGCTGTTGTCCAAGAGTGGACAGTGGTCACATGGGAGATAGCTGCCATATCTGCCACATCACATCAAAGCAGTATGCCCATACGTATGCACCACTGCACTCTCCCCGATATGATATGTGACAGAGTCATTAACACCGGGCGGATATTGTTCATATTCCATGGCACCGTAAGTGCCAATCCCCAACTACCTGATTCTGTCACGTATCACTCACTCTATCCACACGGAGAAGAAACAATCACGTGACCATGACCCACCTCTGCATTATTTGTAAAATGAACCATATATATTTTTGTAAACTCAAATAAATGGTAAAGTGCTGAAATGATTTGAGTTTTAATCCCTGGTGATGATTTACTTATAATCCCTTTTGCTACACCACTTTGGCAAAGTGGAAGGACACCCAACCTACACCTCCGTAATGCTTTTACTACGACTGTTCATTGATGATTTTACTTTGCTTCCGATTCTACATTAAACGCCATTTAAAGAACATAAAAGACGCGATAAAGTGGGGTTTTTTATAGTTCGTCTCCGAAACATTTAACAGTTGAGACATTCAGGACGGATATTGTCGCCTGAACAGCAGTATTCTTTAAGAATCAAAGACAAATAGTTGGAGGTTTGAGGATATTGCAAGCATCATACTCTTGTCGGTTTCACAAAATGGTAAAACTCTTGTACCTCCAATAAATGTCATATTTGGGATGACACTTTCATAGGAAAGCACAAATTCTAGTACTTTTTTGGTTGAGTTCTATCTGGGATTCGAACTCGCACCCTCAGAGTCAGGCACCTAATCGCCAGCACACGAAGTCGGCCGCCTAACCCGCCGCGACTTGTACCTGCGTCACGTTGGGCTTCCTCCATTAGTACAGCGAGACGATCTGATATGACTGAGTGCGTGAATGAGTTTTGTTTTACGTTGCACTCAGCAGTACTCCAGCTATGTGGCGGCGGTCTGAACCACACAATCCAATGATTAACAACATCATCACCGATCTGCGCATTTGGGCAAGTAAGCGAGCTTGACCATCCGATTCCGTTGGTCGCCTCTTACGACAAGCATTGTCGCCTTTTATGGCAAGCATGGGTTACTGAAGGCCTATTCTACCCCGAACCATCACGGGTCATATACGACTGAAATACTGTGAAATACTGTGAAATACTGTGAAGCGTTAATCTAATCTCACTCCCTGGTGCTGTTCTTTCTACATTCGTCACTTTGTTTCACATAAAGTCGACATCTAACTGCTGTTTATTAGCGTTTAATATTTTCACCCATTAACGTTAATCAAATTGAAAATTGCACTCCTTATACAACGCAAATGGCATTTGTAACCGAATCGTGCTAGATTGAAATATGATTATTATCAACATTTTACATAAAATCGTGAATACAAAGAATACATGAGAATGCTTTGTCTTGACAAGACATTCCTTACGATGCGAAGACACCATTCGTTATTTAACAAAATTATCTCGGTTATCGTTTGGATAGTCGCCGAAGTGGCACAATGATAAATCGGCGAGGGTGAATATCGCTTTGATTAACTATGTGGCTGCCCGTATATTGAAAGGTTGTCAGAATATTTGAATTTTTGGGGAAATTCAGGTGAACCTTCGAAATGATATTTAAAAGTAATATTGTTGTCAAATCACGTGACTAACACTGGCCATTGACTAGTCACGTGATCAATAATGACGACGTCTGAGAGGGATCTACATAGCCTCTACTTATAACGTTTCGCCCATCTATCTGAAGGTTCACAGAGACTACAGATTTGCAGAACTATAAATTACCGCAAACTCCCAAAGTTATCATGATCCAAATGAAGCACTTTAAATATATTTCTTTCTTTGCAGCTAAACCCAAGCACTGGATATATAGTCTGGTTCATAATTATTGAGAATTTTTCTTCTTACTTTGAGCTATCCTAACACCTCAACTGATTCACTGATACTTAAAACTAAGTAATGGTATAAGGGAGGTAACTCATCTTAGCCTACTGAGTATAGTACAATTAGAGTTACCTCCCCTGAATTTGTAGCAGACGTCATTTTCCTCAGCACTGTCAACAATGTCTGTTGAAGATAAAAGAAGGTTGATTTTTGAGTTGTGTAATCAAGGAATTGATGATGTAAATACATTGACAGAGAGAACAGGAACTCCTCGTTCTACTGTGTATAGGATTAGGAAGAATTTTAAAGAGGGAAAGGATTTTGGGCACCAGAAAGGAGCAGGGAGACCCAGAAAATTGGACTTCTCAGATCGCGTCCGGCTGGGAATTGTAGCGTCTAAAAAGCAAAGGGCAAGCATCTCCAACATCAGGTATGAAATGATAGAAAGGGGATCAACAGTTGTATCAAAATCTACAGTTAGAAGAAATTTGATTGATCTTGGATGGGAGAAAAAGACTGGAATTCCTTCTCCTGTCATGAAACAAGAACATAAAGACAGGCGTGTTGAGTGGTGTTTGGCACATGGAAACTTTGACTGGGAAAATGTGATTTTTACTGATGAAAGCTCAATATGGGTATATCCCAATAATTTGAAAATATGGACAAAGTCTGCGTCAGCACCGTTGTATCGACGACCTGAATACAGCCCAAAGTTTCATGTATGGGGAGGGATATCCTTATTAGGAACGACCCTGCTGTGTGTGTTTGAGGGAAATCTGACAAGTCAACGCTACACTAACATATTAGATAATTTTCTCCTTCCAAGTGCATATGTGTTTTATGGAAATGACTGGATTTTGCAGCAAGATAATGATCCTAAACACACCGCAAAACATGCCAAGCAGTGGTTTCAGGAGAAAAATGTGACTGCATTACCATTTCCTGCATATAGTCCTGACTTAAATCCCATTGAGAACATTTGGGGGATGATGAAGGAATGTGTGAATCAAAAGGGGTTGACAAAAATTGAAGACATGAAGAAAGAAGTGGTCCGATACTGGGACAGCATAACTCACGAGACACTAACCTCTCTGATAGGAAGTATGCCTACCCGTCTTAGAGTGTGCCGTGAAGCTCAAGGAGACTTGATAAAGTATTAAATTGTTACCTACACAACATGAAAAGGTCAGTTCACTTTCACAATACATTCAATTTTATCTGATTTGTTCTCGTTTAATAATATGAAATGCTATAGCTATTCTCAATAATTTTGAACCATACTGTATAACTGTAAGTATTATCTGATATTTACAAACATCATGAAGCACAAAGATTACCATTGAGTAATAGATTAAATGCCCACTGTCAACTCTATGTGTAATCAACTTAATTCCCATTCAAAAGAAAACAAACATTAAAAATATTTAAATGGAAAATACGTCAGGAATAAAGCACTAACCTCAGCTTAATCGTCTAAACAATATGACACACTAATACTTCACAGCAAAAACTCATAATCATCGGTTTTAAAGCCGATTTATTTGAGGTAAATCTCGCGTTTACTAATTTGATCTTACTGAATATATTTTTCTATTGTCGACACACATATGACAGCAATCGTCAGCGACCATTTCATATTGATTTAACCGCTATTTATTTTTAAGCCCCGTGCAGATATTAGATATTATTGTATCTGTAAATATTCTGATCATTCAGTACACTTGGAAAATGAAATACACCAAGACAGCTATTTGATTGAGGGAATAAAGTTTATCCCGCTTTTAGCAGCAACACAGGGGACGACAGAAACAGACTTCCTCTGCTGGAAGTACTATGTTATCCGCAGACCCTGTTTTAACCGATCCTTTTGATTGTCAAACGAGTTTGCTCCACAATGACAACATTCAGCTACGCTCAGTTAGAGCTGTAAGACAGTCCCCTGAAAGATCCCCGAGTTTCCATCAAGTCGACAGTTTTGTGTTCATTTCCGTATTTTGTGTGTACTGAGTGATGAAATATTTATGGTGTTTAAGCGCAACCAAACATGTTTATATGCAAGGATAACGTCATCGTAAACAAACACCAAGCTTCCCCCAAGTGATTCAGTGTCTGCTAACCTAGGTGTAGTCAGTGCTGGTAAGAAAAATGTAAATACAGAACAAAAGGCAATTCTTACAGCAATGGGACGTGTGTTGTCCAGTCAGAACCTTGTCAACTATGGTATGTTTCCGTGGATATCTTATTTACGTCATATCCGAGTTCGACTCGGTGACATACATGCTAGTTTAATGTTAGTGTCAAATAAACATTGCGTATTTGCAACCTTTGTGATTCAGGATTAATTAGCCATAACAAGTGAGTGAGAGGTTTTACTTAAAGTTTGCTTTTACTCATAACAAGTGAGTTAGGGGTTTTACTTAAAGTCTGTTTTTACTCATAACAAGTGAGTTAGGGGTTTTACTTAAAGTTTGCTTTTACTCATAACAAGTGAGTGAGGGGTTTTACTTAAAGCTTGCTTTTACTTATAACAAGTGAGTGAGTGGTTTTACTTAAAGTCTGTTTTTACCCATAACAAGTGAGTGAGGGGTTTTACTTTGCTTTTAACCATAACAAGTGAGTGAGGGGTTTTATTTTGCTTTTAGCCATATCCCAGCGGAAATGGCTTCACTTCCAGTGGGCTCAACCCCCAGTATCTTTGTGGGGAATCAACATCGGGTGTTCTCCGTGACGAACGGACATTTCCGCCGGTAAGGTTACTACACCATCAAATAGAGATCAAACCCATGGATGCTTGTCTGTCCAAAATGTAGTAGAACTAATGTCACTTTGTGGGGTGCGACCTGCTCGTAACGCTTGGTTTGTCGGCATCTATTTGTATGTGTTTAAAATTGGCGTGAACTAACTTCTTCAGTACTGGATATCATAATTTGTAACGATGAAATCATACTTAACTTTCGGTCATGAAACCAAACAGTCAACCATTTATTTATGGCAAACTGAAAACTTTGGTGATAAATGCTTGTCTCTTAGTGTTACCAGTAGGTTTGCATAAAAGATAATACCAATAGTAATATCAGTCCGGAGTGTCGACTATTACCTGATATTGGCTCTATTCTTAAGGTCCAAAGTAGAAAAGGCCTTCATCAACCCATGTTTGCCATTAACCGCGACTATGCTTCTTGTAAGACGTGACTAACGGGATCGGGTGGTCAGGTTCGCTGACTTGGGTGACACATGTCATTGGTTCCCACTTGCGCAGATCGATGCCCATGCTGTTGATCACTGGATTGTCTGGTCCAGACTCGATTATTTATAGACCGGCGCCATATAACTGGAATATTGCTGAGAGCGGTGTATAGCTAAACTCACTCACTCACCCGTTTCCTATGCTCTGGAATTCACTTCCATCACAGCTGAAATTATGTCCAAGCTCTGAACATTGAAGTGACGTTTAAATACAGCGGATACTTCCTCTGACTTTCATCTGTACATATTCCGTATCTCTCTGCATTGTGGGCATTGTAGATTGCACGTTTACTTATCATTGTTCCCGACAAAAACATTTTGAAGTACACACCAACAAATACGTTAGGGGTTATTGCCAAGTAAAAAAAGGGGAACAAAATATATACAAAAAAAAAAAAAAAAAAAAATACAAACGCAAAACAAAAACACTTTCAGCTATCCACGTTACTTTTCCTGTTTAAACTTGCGTTTTGAACGGTATGTATCTAACAGATGTTGATTCATGTCTCGTAAAGCAATATTTAGTATTCTTTCATTCGGGTGACGTCAGATAATTCTGTATCTAGAATTTTTATCAAGTTCGTGTTTGATATATGACAACTTTTAATGTACAAGCTTAACATTCGTTAAACGCTTTCGATTTAACGGTCATGCATGGTTGTAGTGAATCCCCAACTGTTCATACAGAAACCATCGATCTTTCATTCCAGTTCTTGGATTTAATATGCTTACCATTTTGAGTTGATATTCTTTATACCATTTGTCGATAGAACGTGACCCACCCTTTGCGAGAGACCATGGCATTGGATACTCGAGATTTGTCATTTGTTTACCTTTTCTTCTGGTGTTCTGTTTGTTTGTTCTTTAACGCCGCACTCACCAGTCTTCCAGCTAAATCGGCAGTCTCTGAATAATCGAAAACAGACCAGAAAATCCGGTGATCAGCATCATCATGTACGCAGTTGAATCAAGATGACATGTGTCAACCTTCTGATCCCGTGACTCGCCATTAACTACAAGCATGGGTTCCTGAAAACCAATTCTAACTCGGATCTTCACGGGTCTCTCCTTTTACGACAAGCATGGGTTCCTGAAAACCAATTCTAACTCGGATCTTCACGGGTCTCTCCTCTTACGACAGGCATGGGTTCCTGAAAACCAATTCTCACTCGGATCTTCACGGGTCTCTCCTCTTACGACAAGCATGGGTTCCTGAAAACCAATTCTAACTCGGATCTTCACGGGTCTCTCCTCTTACGACAAGCATGGGTTCCTGAAAACCAATTCTCACTCGGATCTTCACGGGTCTCTCCTCTTACGACAAGCATGGGTTCCTGAAAACCAATTCTCACTCGGATCTTCACGGGTCTCTCCTCTTACGACAAGCATGGGTTCCTGAAAACCAATTCTCACTCGGATCTTCACGGGTCTCTCCTCTTACGACAAGCATGGGTTCCTGAAAACCAATTCTAACTCGGATCTTCACGGGTCTCTCCTCTTACGACAAGCATGGGTACCTGAAAACCAATTCTCACTCGGATCTTCACGGGTCTCTCCTCTTACGACAAGCATGGGTTCCTGAAAACCAATTCTAACTCGGATCTTCACGGGTCTCTCCTCTTACGACAAGCATGGGTTCCTGAAAACCAATTCTCACTCGGATCTTCACGGGCCTCTCCTCTTACGACAAGCATGGGTTCCTGAAAACCAATTCAAACTCGGATCTTCACGGGTCTCTCCTCTTACGACAAGCATGGGTTCCTGAAAACCAATTTTCACTCGGATCTTCACGGGTCTCCCCTCTTACGACAAGCATGGGTTCCTGAAAACCAATTCTCACTCGGATCTTCACGGGTCTCTCCTCTTACGACAAGCATGGGTTCCTGAAAACCAATTCTCACTCGAATCTTCACGGGTCTCTCCTCTTACGACAAGCATGGGTTCCTGAAAACCAATTCTAACTCGGATCTTCACGGGTCTCTCCTCTTACGACAAGCATGGGTTCCTGAAAACCAATTCTCACTCGGATCTTCACGGGTCTCTCCTTTTACGACAAGCATGGGTTCCTGAAAACCAATTCTCACTCGAATCTTCACGGGTCTCTCCTCTTACGACAAGCATGGGTTCCTGACAACCAATTCTCACTCGGATCTTCACGGGTCTCTCCTCTTACGACAAGCATGGGTTCCTGAAAACCAATTCTCACTCGGATCTTCACGGGTCTCTCCTCTTACGACAAGCATGGGTTCCTGAAAACCAATTCTCACTCGGATCTTCACGGGTCTCTCCTCTTACGACAAGCATGGGTTCCTGAAAACCAATTCTCACTCGGATCTTCACGGGTCTCTCCTCTTACGACAAGCATGGGTTCCTGAAAACCAATTCTCACTCGGATCTTCACGGGTCTCTCCTCTTACGACAAGCATGGGTTCCTGAAAACCAATTCTCACTCGGATCTTCACGGGTCTCTTCTTTTACGACAAGCATGGGTTCCTGAAAACCAATTCTCACTCGGATCTTCACGGGTCTCTCCTCTTACGACAGGCATGGGTTCTTGAAAACCAATTCTAACTCGGATCTTCACGGGTCTCTCCTCTTACGACAGGCATGGGTTCCTGAAAACCAATTCTCACTCGAATCTTCACGGGTCTCTCCTTTTACGACAGGCATGGGTTCCTGAAAACCAATTCTAACTCGGATCTTCACGGGTCTCTCCTCTTACGACAGGCATGGGTTCCTGAAAACCAATTCTAACTCGGATCTTCACGGGTCTCTCCTCTTACGACAAGCATGGGTTCCTGAAAACCAATTCTCACTCGAATCTTCACGGGTCTCTCCTCTTACGACAAGCATGGGTTCCTGAAAACCAATTCTCACTCGGATCTTCACGGGTCTCTCCTCTTACGACAAGCATGGGTTCCTGAAAACCAATTCTCACTCGGATCTTCACGGGTCTCTCCTTTTACGACAAGCATGGGTTCCTGAAAACCAATTCTCACTCGGATCTTCACGGGTCTCTCCTCTTACGACAAGCATGGGTTCCTGAAAACCAATTCTCACTCGAATCTTCACGGGTCTCTCCTCTTACGACAGGCATGGGTTCCTGAAAACCAATTCTCACTCGGATCTTCACGGGTCTCTCCTCTTACGACAGGCATGGGTTCCTGAACACCAATTCTAACTCGGATCTTCACGGGTCTCTCCTTTTACGACAAGCATGGGTTCCTGAAAACCAATTCTCACTCGAATCTTCACGGGTCTCTCCTCTTACGACAAGCATGGGTTCCTGAAAACCAATTCTCACTCGGATCTTCACGGGTCTCTCCTCTTACGACAAGCATGGGTTCCTGAAAACCAATTCTCACTCGGATCTTCACGGGTCTCTCCTCTTACGACAAGCATGGGTTCCTGAAAACCAATTCTCACTCGGATCTTCACGGGTCTCTCCTCTTACGACAAGCATGGGTTCCTGAAAACCAATTCTAACTCGGATCTTCACGGGTCTCTCCTCTTACGACAGGCATAGGTTCCTGAAAACCAATTCTAACTCGGATCTTCACGGGTCTCTCCTCTTACGACAAGCATGGGTTCCTGAAAACCAATTCTCACTCGGATCTTCACGGGTCTCTCCTCTTACGACAAACATGGGTTCCTGAAAACCAATTCTCACTCGGATCTTTACGGGTCTCTCCTCTTACGACAAGCATGGGTTCCTGAAAACCAATTCTCACTCGGATCTTCACGGGCCTCTCCTCTTACGACAAGCATGGGTTCCTGAAAACCAATTCTCACTCGGATCTTTACGGGTCTCTCCTCTTACGACAAGCATGGGTTCCTGAAAACCAATTCTAACTCGGATCTTCACGGGTCTCTCCTCTTACGACAAGCATGGGTTCCTGAAAACCAATTCTCACTCGGATCTTCACGGGTCTCTCCTTTTACGACAAGCATGGGTTCCTGAAAACCAATTCTCACTCGAATCTTCACGGGTCTCTCCTCTTACGACAAGCATGGGTTCCTGACAACCAATTCTCACTCGGATCTTCACGGGTCTCTCCTCTTACGACAAGCATGGGTTCCTGAAAACCAATTCTCACTCGGATCTTCACGGGTCTCTCCTCTTACGACAAGCATGGGTTCCTGAAAACCAATTCTCACTCGGATCTTCACGGGTCTCTCCTCTTACGACAAGCATGGGTTCCTGAAAACCAATTCTCACTCGGATCTTCACGGGTCTCTCCTCTTACGACAAGCATGGGTTCCTGAAAACCAATTCTCACTCGGATCTTCACGGGTCTCTCCTCTTACGACAAGCATGGGTTCCTGAAAACCAATTCTCACTCGGATCTTCACGGGTCTCTTCTTTTACGACAAGCATGGGTTCCTGAAAACCAATTCTCACTCGGATCTTCACGGGTCTCTCCTCTTACGACAGGCATGGGTTCTTGAAAACCAATTCTAACTCGGATCTTCACGGGTCTCTCCTCTTACGACAGGCATGGGTTCCTGAAAACCAATTCTCACTCGAATCTTCACGGGTCTCTCCTTTTACGACAGGCATGGGTTCCTGAAAACCAATTCTAACTCGAATCTTCACGGGTCTCTCCTCTTACGACAGGCATGGGTTCCTGAAAACCAATTCTACCTCGGATCTTCACGGGTCTCTCCTCTTACGACAAGCATGGGTTCCTGAAAACCAATTCTCACTCGAATCTTCACGGGTCTCTCCTCTTACGACAAGCATGGGTTCCTGAAAACCAATTCTCACTCGGATCTTCACGGGTCTCTCCTCTTTCGACAAGCATGGGTTCCTGAAAACCAATTCTAACTCGAATCTTCACGGGTCTCTCCTCTTACGACAAGCATGGGTTCCTGAAAACCAATTCTCACTCGGATCTTCACGGGTCTCTCCTTTTACGACAAGCATGGGTTCCTGAAAACCAATTCTCACTCGGATCTTCACGGGTCTCTCCTCTTACGACAAGCATGGGTTCCTGAAAACCAATTCTCACTCGAATCTTCACGGGTCTCTCCTCTTACGACAGGCATGGGTTCCTGAAAACCAATTCTAACTCGGATCTTCACGGGTCTCTCCTCTTACGACAGGCATGGGTTCCTGAACACCAATTCTCACTCGGATCTTCACGGGTCTCTCCTTTTACGACAAGCATGGGTTCCTGAAAACCAATTCTCACTCGAATCTTCACGGGTCTCTCCTCTTACGACAAGCATGGGTTCCTGAAAACCAATTCTCACTCGGATCTTCACGGGTCTCTCCTTTTACGACAAGCATGGGTTCCTGACAACCAATTCTTACTCGGATCTTCACGGGTCTCTCCTCTTACGACAAGCATGGGTTCCTGAAAACCAATTCTCACTCGGATCTTCACGGGTCTCTCCTCTTACGACAAGCATGGGTTGCTGAAAACCAATTCTAACTAGTCCGGTTCAGACAATCCGGACATGTTAGCATATAAACTGATTTAGTTCAGTACAATAACGATACAATAGATTTGACGTCGACAGTATACAGATCCTGCCTTTCGGTAAAATAAAAAATTCCATTGCATTCTGAAGATATTTTTAGAGCATTTCTGGATTAATGAATATATGGAATGGGCGAATATAATGTCTTTGTTTGATCGATTTTGTCCATCTGGAACTTGTCAACGCGCTGATTAATTAAATTTATGTATAGTCATATCAATAACCTTGTTTTCGTAGGGATAACGCACGTGTGATATTCACCACGGTCGTGTCAATCACAGTACGTATACACCTGTTTAAATGCCCATGCTTTCAACAGCTGCCGGTGTTTAACGCCTGGGCGCGGGGCTCCAACACTGCAACCGTGTGCACATTAACTGTGTATACCGGGCTGTGCTCTAAAGGCGATAACAGGCTCCATCACAACAGAGACGTGTTTGGGAGGGAGAAAAGTGTTGCATGAATATACATTTTATCTGAAAGGTTGAATGAAACTTTTCATTCGAACGTACATGTACCAACTGTCATATATATTCGCATAAAATCCTATGTGTTTTTCGTTTTAAAATATGCGTGAGAACAGATGCATGGAGCTGGAGGGCAACGTGGGGCCCAAATGGGTGGGTGGGGACTAGGAATAAAACGGGGGATAAGGGAAATGTGTGAAAGTATGTTGTACAACAATTGATCGTTAGTACACCACGTATATGTTGAAACTATACGTTCTTGACCATAGTCGATGCTTCCAAACCTGCATATGCACTGTGCGTTCTTGACCATCGTAATGCTTCCAAACCTGCATATGCACCATACGTTCTTGACCATAGTCGATGCTTCCAAACCTGCATGTGCACTGTACGGTTCCAAATCATTGTGCACGCATAGGTCAACAGCACATGACACATGGCACATGGCACATGGCACATGGCACAGAGAAGACCAGACAGGTTGCGAGTTCACTAGGCATTTCCATGAATAGTACTGTCAATTATCACAGAAACGTTTGCAATCTAGAAATTCTAATCTGTTTTGGTTCCAAAGTTTCTGACTTCTTATCACAGTAAAAGCTAATCAAAAAAGGTTCTTGTCACGATTTCTGACTATCGGTCAATCATCCGAAAAACAGTGTAAACGGCTGAAACGTTTGACGTCACCACTATTGGTAGGCCAATGGACTTGACTGTCGTAAGCCGTCGTTGGACTGTCCACTTCTACATTGTATATGTACTAGTATCAACCAGTGTGCCTATACCTTCATAATTTGCATCCAAACAGTGTAAACGGCTGAAACGTTTGACGTCACCACTATTGGTAGGCCAATGGACAGTCAACTTCTACATTGCATATGTACTAGTATCAACCAGTTTTCCTATACCTTCATAAATTGCTTCATTGAGATTCACAATCATGTTTATTATATTTTCAACTATGTACGACACTAATCACATTTGTAGTAATAATAATCCCTGTCCGTCTGTCGTATAGAAGACAATGTCTCACAACTACAATCAATGTATGGAACTGGACTCTGGCCTTTCCTCATCATTTAACACCGCTATGCTATACTTGTATACAATTACTTGGATCAGTCACACGAAGATAAAAACATAACAAAATATACCTCTTTGTTCTCATATTTCATGCTTGAATTTCTGTTGGTTGTGTAAACGCACGTCCTTTACCTGGTTTGAATGGCAAGTATTTTTTTGTTTTTGGAATAAAAACTGATTATCCACAAATAGGTACTATATAATATGATAACGATTTACGGAAGTTTGTGTCTAAAGAACTTTCCTGCTTCTATAGCCCATTAGTTAGGCACTCGCAAATATTGAGGTATTTGTTAAAATCTGTATATACGCACAAATGACGTCACAACTGCGGGTGGGCGTCAGGGAATAAAGCCTCATCCTGAACGTTTTAACGGCCAAGTGTCCCGAAGAGTGGACACGTTGTGTGGTATATTACTGTTTCAATTACTTCATAATTTATTTTTGACGAAGGACACAGACAAAATTACCCATGTATTGTATACATGACAGTGTTTTGTATTTCGTTTAACCCCCACCATGCTGTCTTGAATAGTGACGAGTGAATGGCAATATGTTCTTAGTCCCGGTGTTAATCATATGGAAACGGGATTGTTGAAAATCTTAAACGCCGGAAATGAAGAAACGAATGCCGATTTGCCGATGGTGGAATCTGTCGAAACCAATGAAAGAATAGCAGTGACCCGTGAAGTTCTCCGAAGGTGTTGTACATAATTTACCAAATCTCATAATTAGGACCTGAAAAAAGCTGAATGAAAGAAACTAATATGTTATAGGGGCTTTCTTT
Source organism: Haliotis asinina (assembly GCF_037392515.1). Lineage (NCBI taxonomy): Eukaryota > Metazoa > Mollusca > Gastropoda > Lepetellida > Haliotidae > Haliotis > Haliotis asinina. The sequence continues at coordinate 41,939,343 of NC_090282.1, forward strand.
CATGGGTAGCTGTAAGCCTCAGATTTCCTGGGTTCTCGCACTGGTGTCCCTCCAAAAACGTGGTGCAAGTGATTGTACGACTGCTTCTATATCCACAGTACGGCTTATGTGAATTGGGTGAGGGTGTTCGATATAACACCGCTTTGAACCATATTCCAATCATATCACAGCTTGTCAGTTCCATATGGGAAGAAAGTCAGAAGTCGTGCAGGCCTTAGACAGTGTATTCGTCCAATGTTGCAGTAACAAGCCAGGGCCCGTTTCACAAAGAGCTCTTAACTTTCCTCGTAGCAATCGTACCTCCTATACTGTAACATAGGACATAGGAATGCTACGATAAAAGTTGCGAGATCTTAGGCTTACGAGAGCTTTGTGGAACGAGTCCCAGGAAGCATCATCGCAGCGAAGTGGGACTCGAACCCACAATCATATGTTTCGGGCGTACTTGGACGTGTCTCTGCAAACCCAAATAGCAGTGCCTTAGGCGGCCGTTACATATATTGACCAATAACGGTTCTAGGATAGTCCGGTTTCCTTAGATAAAGACAGTTAGTAACTATTATGGCAGACAGATTCCGAACTGAAGTCAGTGTATGCAACTGTTTTCTTGTTTCACCGCTAAATATCTATGTCATTCTTGATAGGAACAACATGCAAGCAGAAGTTCTTAAGGTGTTTAAACGTAACCATTACTGTCTTAAGGAAGGATAACAATGTATGGATGAACAACTTCCTTGTTTCGGTGTAGATTCTAACACCGCTATCAAGCAAGTGAGAAACAGAATAAAGACTGATAAGCGTAAATACATGTTATCCTTTCATATTGTGCTGTCCTCTGTAGTTAAACTGTGTTAGATGTTATCTCTAGTTTTACATTCTTCTCTGTGATATTCTAGTTAGTTTTACTGTCCTTCGTTTTACAGGTTTTTACAATGTGTCATTGATTAATATGTATTTTTGTAATTAGTCGTTCCCGTCACGATATGGCTGAAATTTTGCCCATGTGACCATGAATTTTAACTCACTCACTCACTCACATATTATCCTTCTTTGCTGCTCCAACGTCTGAATGCCTCTTAGAGAAGTCATTACTGTCTTTGTTTAATAATTACTCATTATTCATTTCGGAATCTGGGACCCATATCTGTCCTTTTCCTTGATTTCAGGTTCCGGCATTACATGTCCAAACAAAGCTATGTCTGTTGTCATATGTCTGAGAATTTGATAGAAGAGCAAAAAGCTGAACAGGGATCCACATCAAGGCTGTGGATTTGTGAAACCACTCATCAGATCTATGCTTGTGGACTCCCTAATTTGCTTGACTCTCCACGTCTTTGCTGCAGGTAGCTGGACACTCCACTTGTTTGTTTGATGTTGGTGGACTCTCCACTTGTTTGTTCGATGTTGGTATGTTTGATGTTGGTGGACTCTCCACTTGTTTGTTTGATATGTTGGTATGTTTGATGTTGGTGGACTCTCCACTTGTTTGTTTGATGTTGGTATGTTTGATGTTGGTGGACTCTCCACGTCTTTGTTTGATGTTAGTGGACTCTCCACTTGTTTGTTTGATGTCGGTGGACTCTCAGCTTGTTTTTTTTGTGTTGGTGGACTCTCCACATGTTTATTTGATATTAGTGGACTCTCCACTTGTTTGATGTTGGTGGACTCTCCAGTTGTTTGATTTTGGTGGAATGTCGCCGAGTAGAACTGAACTCCTTCATTCACTCTTGCTAGTATGAGGTGCTGGAGTGTTGATCTATAAGATATGTATGTCTGGTTTTCTTCTTTGGGCAGTATATGTTAATTGTTCGCTCATTTTTCCTTAAAGGTATATAAAACACTGTCGAAGATATTTTACTGATGTTTTCATAACAATACCTACCGGTTTCTATTATAATAGTTTAAATATTTTTAGTTCAGTTTACAAAAATATTGTAGGAAATTACATATTCTAAATGTCTTTGAAATGTTTAAGTCGGAAGTAAGTCCAGTGCCACAACAGTACGACACAAGTTTGAGTTCGTGCAGTTCTTGCAAACTTACTGTTTTATCACTTCCTTCAACCTTCTTCTCGACTCTTTAGAAACGTAACATTCCACTACATGTTTAAAGAGACTACACCCATCTTATTTTATTGACTTGACATTTTAATCAATAAAACTGCTTAGAATTTAAGTCAGTGGAAAAGAAACAAAATGAACCAATAGCGGGGAAGCTATCCATTATCTCCGCGCTACAACGAGGCCGGTATTGACTTCCGGAAATCAACACATGCTATGCGAAAACGCCGATATATTTTTCATAAGTCGCCCAAATTGACGTTTGTACGGTTTGTTCTGACATGTTATAATTCGTTTGAGGGTTCCAATCTTGTACTTGTGTCCGTTGGTGTGAATCTGTTTCTGTGTTCTAGACTGAATTGCGTGGGCATACCAGCCAATGGTGACAGATCATGAATTTATTGTGCCATTTTTGGTTTTTTAGAATTTGTTTCGTGTAACATTTGTAGTTCAGTCCGAGTCAGTTCAGCAGTGACAGTACAGGATGTCCCAACTGGTACGTGGTTCCATCTGATTCAGAGGTGGATTTTGTTCAACATTAGCCTCTATAGACAAGGACTACAAATAACATTAATATCAAGCTATGAGATATTTAATCACTTTGGAACATTTTAATAGCATAGTCATGGATATTCAGATTTAGTCTATGTCCTGAATTCGCGGTAGCAAAGATAATTTTACCTAAATTACTGTTAACATGGAAACAGTCTCCATGATCTACCAAGATTGCCATGTGTACAGATGTCTGTGAAGACTGTCTACCACTGTTTACTATGTCTCTCCTGTCACAGATTTCATAAGCACACAGATTAAGTTGCTATCAACATATTTGTTTAAACAGGCTGATTAATTTATTCAGAGGAATGCACACTGCAATCAAAATACCCTTTACACGTGATACTGAATATGAGTGGTCTGTGTTAAGTAATGGGAGTTACGAGTGTTATGGTGTTAGTATTGCTTTGTGCATATGTAGGACTGAACAAAGATAATATGTTTTCCAATTTTACAGATTTGAGGAGCATAATGTCGATGTGTGCAGTGTGCAGTCTCAGTGTCAATTCCCCAGAACAGCTGCAGCAGCATATGAAGGGAAAAGCTCACAAGAAGAAGATGATGGCTGCAGGACTGTCTGTAGAGGGTGAGATCCATTGTCTAGTGCTGTTTAGTAGAGTCTACAGTCCATCTGACACTATAAGTTGTTTACTGGTCATGAGGGGTCCATGGGCTCATATACCCTCGAGGTTTGTTTATGTTCCCCGAGATTATGTCCCCTAAAGCAGGGCTCGGGGAATATAAACAGACGTCAATGGTACATGAGCCCATGGACCCCGGGGGACCAGTGAACAACGTGTTTATCTTACTGAGCACCTGAATTTTAATTTTGAACTGTTTGAAGCACTGGTGCAGCCTCGTAGTATGGCGAAATGTTTCGTCGCCATTGTGCAGACAACACAAGGAAAACAAATTTAGAGTTATCTTCCTTCCATTCACTTTCAGTGGCAAAATGTCGGTAATTTCCATGCATCACGTGTGATTCAATGTTACTCTAGATAAAGAAGTACTAACATGAAGAACCAAATGAGTTCAGCATTCCCAGCTGTGTACATTGAAAAACATACATCGTCTGTAAGCATGGTACATTGAAACAAAATGCAAGGGAGCTAAGCCAATCAGAAAGCGACATTCACGTGTGAGGTAAAATAAAACGTACTATACAATGTTTTTGAGATGAACTGCTCACCTTATTTTTAACATGTATGTTTTCTTTCACTTGATAATTGTTCTGTCAATTATCCAATCACATACAAACATATGTAACAGTTTCTTATCAGATGATCAAGTATGATTAAAGTTTTATCCCAAGTTGCTTAAGTAAAAAATTAGGACTTGTTTGAATGCTTCTGCTGGAGAGTGCTGGAAAGTGGTTTAATGAGTGAAAACAGGTGGGTTTGTTTTAGCTTCAAGGAAAACTTCGTTATACAAGCAAATATGTCATATTTGAACTGTCATAAGTCTCAAATTAATTGAAAAATAAGCTGGGGTCACAATGGTCTGAGACTTGCTCAAGAGAGTCTGAGAGGCAGTAGGGTAGCCAAGTGATTAAATTGTTTGCTCATCACACTGAAGACATGGGTTTGATTTCCCACATTGGTACAGTGTTGAAGCCCATTTCTGGTGTCACCCGTTGTGACATTGCTGGAATATTGCTGAAAGCAGCATAAAACTAAACTCACTCACCACTGAAACCTCTGATTTCGTCATTTTGGCAGATTTTATTCTCTCATCAGCATTAGGTGGTGTTACATGTTGATAAGCTGACATTTGCTATAGGATCAAAATACTGCACTGTTACTCCAACACAGTCATCACTTACAGTGTTTCAGCTGTTTGTTGTACGTAAAACATATGTAGTATCACCTAAGGATTACCTTAGTTTATTATTGTCAAAAGGCAGCATTTGGTTTTGTTTCCAGGACTGACAAGCACACCACAAGTAGGCACAGTTTCACAGGAACAAGAGGTGAGCCAACAGAACAGCAGCACTTGGTTTCCACCCACATAAGTATTGCTGGGTGGCTGTCCTACTACTGGTAGTAACAGTAGAGAATGTACAGGTATAGGATAGGGCCAAGATGCATTTCCCTTTGATATGCAACACAAATTCATAATCATTCAAGCACTAATACTTGCTACAAAATGACTGCACAATTGTTGATACTGACTTGTTCCCAAAGAGAAACCTTATTTAGATCACAGCCACTGTATTTAACACAGACTAAACTTCTAAACATCACTTGATCATATATAGATGTAAATGTTTAAAGATGTAAGTAGAGTAGTAAAAGCTAGTTCCTGTTCATCACACCTCAGTATCTCCAGGGTATATGTTCCGATGACTCTCCACTATACCCTGGATGCATCTTCAGGTCAGCACGATATTTTTATTACCTCTCTTTGCTGGCTCCGCATTCTCACAGCAGCCAATCAGCTAAGCTGCCATTACAACCGAGCTTGCCAGTGTCAACAAAGATAGCGGTTGAGGCTGCGAAGGTCTGTTCACAGTGCGACTCAGATTCGGGGAAAATCATGCATATAAACTGACATCCCTGAAAATATATGCAAGAACTCCTTCTACCTCTTACAGAGAACCACTGCATAGTTTGTGTTGCCAAATGTTAATTGATTAGATAATTTAAAAAGCGAAAGTGAGTAATGACTGGTACGTTCAACTTCCAAGCGTAATAAACTTCATGCATCCCTGGTATAGTGGAGACATATCAGAACATGTACCCTGGAAATGTCGAGGATGTGTTCATCAGGGCTATTGAATGTTTTTAACTACTGGTCAGTTTGGTGAGAATTTTTTTATAGTTGCTGTGTGAAGTGGGGGTAGATATAACCTAATGGACATGCCTAAACCCCTGTATACCCTGAATCATAATGCCACAACGAAATTATCTTGCTGATTGTTTATATCTTCCATTATTTAAATATAACATTAAAACAAACTGAAATTCAATCTCACATGTTACTAAATGGTACTGACTGCAATCCATTTGCCTCCAAAGCGGACTGATATATTGCAGTGGTCTAACTCCAAAACTAACACGCATATGATACTCAGTGAAAAGGGGTAGCCGTATGTTATTGTTAAAGAAGTATGTGCACAAGTGCTGACAAAGTCAATTGCTGTTTCCATCCTCTCTCACAAACCTGGCTGTCCCTTTCTTGTGCTCATCCCTCGTAACAAATAGTAAACTGTGTCAATATTTTAATGATGATTTGTGAAACTGGTAGATTTGGTCTCATGTTTTAATTGTGATCAGCATTTCACTGAGTATGTTATGTTTATTACTTTTAGCAATTCATCTGTTCACTTTTGAGCCAAATGGACTGTAGTTGATTCGAACCAGTGGTTCACAGTTCACTGACTGCCTTGGATGCTTTTTCCATGGGTGGGTATACATGAGTTATCTTCCCTTGCAAAGTTTTATACCCCACATGGGTTGGTATACATGAGTTATCCTCCCTTGCAAAGTTTTATACCCCACATGGGTTGGTATACATGAGTTATCCTCCCTTCGAAAGTTTTATACCCCACATGGGTGGTAAACAGTCATACAATGGACATACATGGTAATTTGTTCAAGGTCATGTGAACCAACCAGAGATGGACATTTTTACACGAGGTACGAAAACATTATGTTAACTGGATCACATTCTTAAGTTGATATGGTGTGACTTGTTACTTCCCTGATAGCCTGGCAGCGTGAAGAAGCGTAAGTCTAGTGATGGGTCAGAAGCAGGGATGTGTTCTCTGTGCAACATTGTCTTCAATTCAACCGTGCAAGCCCAGCAACACTACAGTGGCAGCAAACACTTCAAGAGGATGAAGATTGTCCATGGCAACTTAGAGAAAACACAAGAAGACAAAAAGGGTGGTAAGGGAGATGACTATACCGAATTTGTTTAACCTTCAGTGGACAAGATGTAGGTGATTCTGACACCATTGGCACAATGCGTAGAGTAGTATCTAGGGTAGGCATGGTTGGACAAATATGACTGTCTTTACAGTCAGTTAAAAGGAATACAATTCCTCCTTGATTTTTATCCCCCCGGCGCCTCGTCTGTCCGTCCGTCCGAATGACCGCATTCATTTTGTTACCGGAGCATAACTCAGAAACCGTTCAATATTTTTAGACCAAACTTGAAAGATATAGTAATCTCAGCCTATGCTTGTGCCTTTTCCTATTTACAGATTTTTGGCATTTATATTTTTTTTTGTTTTTCCATGGAACATTTTGGTGTTAGTCTTATAGTGGGGTGGGCTTCGTTTCCGGAGCAGATCTCAAAAATCGTTCAATATTTTTCTGCAAAACTTGGTAGATCTATCAATCAGAAGCTAAAGTGGTGCCTTTAGCTATGTACAGGTTTTTGTGATTTATTATTTTCTCGGTTTCCATGGAAACGTTTCGGACATAATCTCAAAATTGAGATTACAGATATATGACATTTATATTTTTCATGAATTCCATGGAAACAATTCTGACTTAGTCTAAAAACACAATAAGTAACTGTCGGATGGTTTGTCCTTTCAAATATGTGGGGGCCGGGGGAATATGTCATCTTCTGATGACTCTTGTTTTGTTTGGTTAAGTCCCATCTTGTGGAGCCACAGTGGCTGAGGGCTTGGAGGGCTGACTTTGTGTCCTCTGAGTGGATGAGTTTGACTCTTGGATTGGACTCAACCCAACAAATAAGTACTGGAATATGTACTTTACTAATCCAATGTAAAACATGCAGTGTTTGAACCCTGACATAAAATACCTGTGTATTTGACACACCTATTATCTCAACTGCACAGTGAATATAAGAGCTTGCATCATTGTTGACACATTTCTGCTGGGCCCTTAATCCAGATAATCTAGGTTTGTAATTTGCTTTTGTTCAAAACTACCTAGTTTATTCTTTACTAGTTAGCTGCTCAGTGTTGATTAAATACCTGACAGGCTTTATCTTGTTCTTTTTATTGTTATTAAACAATCACAGTTGATGTCTTGATGAAAGTTCCATACTGACTCTCAAGACTCCCTCTCATGACACCAGGGAGACATGATGACTCCTAAATTTTCATCTCTAGGGCAAACACTGAACATGTTTCATTTTAGCACATTTGACGATGCATTGTGCATTCATGAATTTTGTGTAATTATATATGTATGAAAATATTCAAATATTGAGTAATTTCTGCTGCATTTAAACTGATGAATGAGCAGGACAGTCGAAGTAAGGTGTTGTCACCTGTAATGGTGTTGTGCAAATGGCTGATAGCTGTGTATTTTGAGTAAGAACATTGTGTACCAAAAACCTATGACCAGTACTGGCATCCCAAGAGTTCATGATGCACATGTGTGATGGCGTAGCCTAATGGTTAAATCATTCACTCATCATTCCCAAGACCTGGGTTCAAAACTCCCCATGAGTACAAAGTGTGAAGAACATTTGTTTTATCCCCTGTCATGATATTGCTAGAATATTGCTACAGACGGCTTGAATCTCAGCTCGCTCATGATGCCCTTTTTCCACAAATAGCTGAGCATGTCCAGCACTAGTGACTACTGTCATAAAAGTCGTTTTACCCTTGATAGTCAAGTTACGTGCCAATATCTGGTTATTGTAGAAGCTGGTCCTGCAAAGGTGGCCGGGATGTTATACTGTGGCTTCTGCAAGATACAGGTCAACTCCCAGGAGCAGCTAGATAAACACAGAGAAGGTGGGAGTAGCAGACTCCACATGTATTGCTGATGACAAACACAGTCCATCTTGTCTGTTGTCATGTTGGATAAGGCTGCTACAGCTGTAAAGTGTTAGCATTCCATTGTGTTAGGCATTCCATTGTGTTAGGCATTCCATTGTGTTAGGCATTCCATTGTGTTTTTGTGAATTACTCTTACATTTATCAACAAATTTGTGAAAAATGGGAAAATGTTTATTGTTTGTAAATGGGACTGACTCGAGAGACTGAGTTGATCAGTTAGGTACACCATTTAGCTTCTCATTGACTGACTTCAGCTTTTGTATACAAGATCGCTGTTATTTGAATCTCGTGGGACCAAATTTCCTCCTCAAGATATCATGTGTATTTATGAGACAAATTCCTGTAACCTGAAATTAAACGATGACAACTGTAAGAGGAAATGGTTGGGACCGTCAGGTATTTTGAGTTATGCATAATATTTGAGATGCAGGCATTCGATTCACCAGGATTTGACATTACTTATATCCTGCAGGTGCCAAACACAAGAAGAACCTTGAAAGGTTAAAGACCATGGCTCCAGTTAAGAAAGTGACAGCAATGCCAGACCCAACAGCAGTCAAAGCAATTGACGTGCCGTTGACATTACCATCATTTGAAACATATCTCTCCTCGACATTCGTGAAGGCCAAGGAGACACCCCAGTCAAACATGCCAGCTCTGGACTCACACCTTAAAGGTTGAACCAGTGACTTTCAGGTTCGTACGTATATAGCTATTTTCATTTTACTGTCTGTACTGTGTGACTCTTGTATTTCTGAACTGAATGAGATCTGTTGGACAAAGTTGGCTTTTTCCAGATGGGCTCTGGTTTGAAAACTGCCAGGTTTGTAGAGACAAGGGTTGAAATATTGAAAGGGTTATAGACAAGGACTGAGCGAACAAGAGCTAGTTTTCAAAACAAAGGTATAACTAAATCAGGTTTGTAGATGAAGGTGCCACCAACAACTGAGGTGTGTAGGCTGACTCTACAAAGAGGAGATCACTGTTTCAAAACAGTGATGGTCATGAGCCCGACACTATGATGACAGTCATGGCATTCCACTCAACAGGAAGGCTGATAGTGCTATCACATAACTGAAACACTGTCACATCAGCTCCATTGCTGCAGCTGTATTTTGGCTGTGCATGCGATAGTGTTTGAGACTTTCTTGTCTTTTACAGAAATTTGTTTTTCGCCTACATTTTACCACTGCGAAGACCTGAACCAGTGATAGCACAGCCTTGACTGATCACATCAGTATGTACAATATCCTGTTCTCCTGAGCCCTTCATCTCGAAATGGCCGTCGCCCTCAGCATTCTTAACTGTGATCAAAGACAATGTGTTAAGAATGGGGTTAAGAATGGGGTTAAGAAGTTTGTAGGGTTACTAATTGTTTCCAATTTGTTTCCCTGCCTCAAGCAGGGCATTACTTGGATTTAGCAAGGACTGGATGGTCTGCAGGTAACATACTGTGCATAGGAGTTGGGCTTACATGTGAAACTCAGGCATGGTATCTCGGGGGGCTAGCACTGAAAGAAATTGGCATCAGTCATGGTTGTTACCACACCACACTACACCATGTGTATGCTTTATAGGTCTTCATACCTCCACAGCCACCAGATTCAACGTTGTCTTTATTCTGGTTAATAACATTGGATGACTTATGATACTGATTTTATTATTGTTTTTTGTATTCTACAGAGTATTATATGACATCATTGATAAAGATGAAGGAAGAGATATGTGTTAGCAGATTTTTCTTAAGATTCTTACGAAATAGGTTTCAATCTCAACCTCATATCTTCATTGATTGTTCCATAAAAATTAGCTTTTTTTCCTTTTACAGCTTTGCAAGATTGTGATATATTTAACTCAGCAAGACTTTGATCGTGCCATTCCTGCAACATTCTAGTGCCAGTGACAAGTTCCTTATGGCAGTTGAAGACACAGCATCAGTACCCAGCACCCAGTATAGAAACCACAGATACCCTTCTGCCTGTGTGACTACAGTACATTGTACCCAGCTCTGCACGGGCCACACAGACTCAACCGTCTATAGCAGCTGTTCTCTATTGCTGACAACATGACGTTTCTCGGCTACTTCTTGTCCCTTCATCTGATGAATGAAGGGGTTACAATGCCCAGAAACATTGTGTTGTAATCAATAAAGAAGTTGCAAATCCATACCACACGTTGTTATGTTACTCCCATCTTCTAAATGCCATTCAAGCACCTTACCCTGAAATATAGATATTCAGAAAAGGCTTTGTTCATGTGCTGTGTTTGAGACACAGTTACATTCCTGAAACCAATACCATGGACCCACCACTGATAATACATGACCTGTCCCACTTGTATATTGAGCCAGTCAGTGTACGTGCAGAAACTGCTAGAGTTACTGGTACATCCCACAGGCAAGAAACCATTGTGGGTTCAATTCAGCCAAGAGGATTGTGTAAATGCTGGCCCACATTCTCTTCCCACAAAGGTTACTTGTCACATCTTCCTACGAACCTCTGTTCTAATACGCCCATATTTCGCGGTTCTCATAAAATCCCCTAGCGGCAAAACATGGCAGCAGATTTATCTCTCTTTTTTCTGTACAATCAGAACACGTGTTACATTGACTTAGATTCAACTTGACAAATGCAAGCAATGTGGAGAAACAAATATGACATGACTGAGTTCTGTCTAGAAGAGACATTTGAGTATCGCGCTTTGGAGGAGGTTCTAATTTTTACGATGCATCCGGAAATTACCGAGTTCTTGCGAACGATCACTTTTGAAACAAGGTCGCTGATTGCACTACTAAATCTGATTGCCTCCAATCACGAGTCTTGAATATTCGCACCACAAAAGGGTCGTATTAGAACAAAGGTTACGTAGGAAGATGTGACAAGTAACCACTGTGGTAAGAGAATGGCTGGCCCAATGATCAAGTGATATTTTGGGGCACTTTGAATAGATTTTTGTATGGAGATGAACCTGGTACAGGTTTTCATGCTTTGATTGTATTTCTATGTTGTTGTATTGAGTAAGTATTGTATAGAACAAACTTTATGGATAACAACTTTTATTCATGAGTGTGACGTTTCGATACTGATTCTTGTACTGTTAAGCCTGAATGGAACAGTGCAAGAAGCAGTATCAAAACGTTGCACTCACAAATTAAAGACCTTGTTATCCATCAAGTTTTGTTTTATATTGTACATCCCAAGGTCTAAAATGCCACTCAAAGGAGTGTAACTTACAATAAAAGATATCAGTATTAATGTATGTTGTGATGACAAGAGATCTAACCAGACTAGTTGATTTTGATACTGACATGTGGTTAAGATACATGTTTTATGATGATTTGTACTTTAATGGAGATATTTTTGTTATTTATTTTTATGTTCTGGAAACAGATTAAAGAACAAAGTGTTCTGTATTTGTGTGAAAGATATGAGTTTTTGTTTCTAGATAATAACTTCAATACATTGCTAACACTGTTTTCAAAATTTAACTAGCTGTCCCATCCAAGAAAATTTGTAAAGCAAGGAATTATTTGTTTCACTTTTCATTTCTGCAAGTTTTCTTTCGTCTTGTACTGATTTGTACAGTGTGATAGATGCAAGAGTTAAACGAAGAGTGAGATCATATTGTTCAATAAAAGCGTGACAAAAGACAAAGTTCTGTTTAAAGAAACAAATTTATCATGACTAGGTTATAAGACAAGTTTATTTTGTTTTGCTTTGGATTTGAAAAATTATAGCCTGACTGGAGGGGAAGATCCTCTCCGCTGGTATCACTTGGACATTCCTGCAACTCTGGAACTAAAATCTGGTCCGATTCAAAACAGCATTAAACATACTGACACTGATTCCTTAAACTTCCAAGACCTTTATAACACCCAGTAACAAAACATGTAAACAATCAGCTGCGGTTACTGCATGTGTTATGAGAGCTGATTATTTACATTCACAAACCATATAATATGTGTCCATATTTTGTCTTTCAGAATGTAACTTCCTCAGAAATGTAAACCAGATAGATGCATTTACGATTTATGTTTTAAATCACCAGAATCATGAGGAAAATGGGACCTTATTTGTGATGATGTTTCTTGTTTGAAGGGACTGTACTCTTGTATGCTGTATATGGAGGAAGATTAATTATTACACATTTTATCTTTTGTCAGTAACTGCCTTTCCTTTAGCTTTGTAAATATGGTTTAGTTCAACTAAAGGAACATATTATGTTTTTTTTATAAATATTTAGTTGACTCTGCTTTTGCAGACTGGTTGATTGTGGCACCACATTGCATCTGATTTGGGGTGAGAATTTAATGCGAGGAACTTCTGCTTGTATCTGTTGACTAACACTGATCATCCTGCCCACCAGTCAGTTAGCTGATTGTGGGTCATTCTATCTCTAGTCAAACTGATTATATATACTTTGCATTGAGCATTGTTCCCTCCCAATTATATCCAATTGTTTCTATCATACCCCATGCACTTATGTGATTTTTAGGATTATCATACAAAAGGTCCTATGGTAGTACAGAAAACCCTATTAGCATCATTATTAGCCAGTTCTTATTTCCTGGAACCTGTGAAGATCCAGGTTAGAATTGATAGTCAGTAAAACATGCTTGTCATAAGAGTGAGTGAGTGAGTGAGTGAGTGAGTGAGTTTAGTTTTACGTCGCACTTAGCAATATTCCAGCTATATGGCGACGGTCTGTAAATATTCGAGTCTGGACCAGACAATCCAGTGATCAACAACATGAGCATCAATCTGCGCAATGGGGAATCGATGACATGTGTCAACCAAGTCAGCTAGTCTGACCACCCGATCCCGTTAGTCGCCTCTTACGACAAGCATAGTCACCTTTTTGTCATAAGAGACAGCTCTCGAGATCGTGTGGCCAGACTTGCCAACTCGTCATATCCCATTTGTGTAGATTGATGTTAATGCTGTTAATCACAGGATTGTCTGTTCTAAACTTGATTATCTACAGACTGCCAGTATATAGCTGGAATAATGCTGACTGAAGCATAAAACTAAGCTCACTCATTCTCTGGGGGTTGGAGTGGAGGAGGAGAGGAGGTCACCAGTTACCTAGTTGCTGTAGTTAGCTGCAGAGAGGACATGAGAAACACATCATCATGGCTTTGAATCTGGAATGTTCCTAAGCTTGGTTTGTGTTTCTCTTACCTGAGCTGTTAATGTCTTATCTTCTGTGGTTACTGATACTGTCTGATATAGCTTGAATACAATTCTCACTTCAAGTGTTCATGTCATGACAAAGTATGTTCTCCTTGCACCCAAGTGATTTTTAGACAATTTAGAATCATGCCTAAGATCGTATGGCGTATTTGTTGTTAATGTTTATCCTGTATGTTCAGGGTTTGCCTCCCCTGACATTACCCAGTTCTTGTTTAAGCTGTAAGCTATAATATTCATGTTAGTGACATTTTGTACCTGTTAATCTTACATGATATCTTATTGTAAGACTACAATGTATGCATGGGTATATTGTTACAATGTTGAATATTATGTATGATAGATAGTTGTTACCATGGTTTTTTTTATATTGTAATTGATACGACAGGACTGGTGGTAGATTGTTACTCTAGTATTCCGTGAAGTGCTATACTGCCTTGACATTTGCCCTAATCTTCTGTTCTTGTTACGATGATTCTATTCCTCAAGCTTTCCATGCACATAAAGCTTTGTTACACTTCATAGAATTTATGGTGTAGTTAGGAAGGGAAATGTGTATCTGAAAAATAATATGAACATGAAGAGAAATAAATCCAGTTTATCAATGTGTTTTTAAAGATTGCATGGATCTTGGTTGAAGTTTCTAGCTACTACACAACACAAACTGTCTATCAAACCTGTCTAATTATTGTGAGTATATTCTCACCTTGACTCAATTTTCCATTCCCAAAGGTGGGTCTAGAGGTGGTGTGTGCAGACAGCTGGTTGTTATTGCATCGGGTCGACAGTTTCAAATATTTGCAGGCCCTTGTTGCCTTAAGTGAATTATCTGTCCATTTGATTTTTCAACCAGTATCTCCCATATTTTCATTAATAACGTTTGAGAACCATCCTTGATTCATCATGTTACAGTAACCTACAGCTCCATGTTTGGTATTTCAGCACTATGCACAGAGGAATGGTAACACCAGTCTGTGTACTTCAGTTTTGATATTGTAGAAATAGTTTGACACTGTGTACAGTGTTGTGTATTTATTTTTTATTGGTTTGACTTTAACAAAATGGGCCTGCAGATTTTAAAGTCTGCAGCAAGCAGGCCCTCATGGCCAGCTGTCAAATTAAAGTATTGCTAACACTTATCTCATTATCTTGTGCATGCAATTATTTGGTTGGATTTATATATTTAAAAGAAGAGTGAGTGAATATTGTTCATCCATAAAACAAACACATGTATGACTGAAATACTTAGCCATTATCACTGGTAACAAAACTAGAGTCAGCTGGCAACAAACATTTATTTGTCATTTAGATGCACACTGTCACAGCAACATATTGAAAGTTGTAAGGCCAATAGTATCACAGGCTTTCTCACATAAATAATGTAGTACTTGCTGGCTGCACATACAAGTTGGAGTAGCAAGATGACTAACTGTATATATTCTGTCTCCATAAATAACAATTAAAAGTTGAATCTTTGTCAGGAAAGGTATCCAATCTACTGCTAACTGGAAACAAAAATATATAATGAAATCAACTGTATCTAAAACCTAAACAAGGGGCATGGAAAAGATCATTCATGATTACCCTCTGGCGTGTGTGGGGGGTTGTGGTGGTAAAAGAGCTAAAGGGACATAACTGACACTTACCAGCATCAGGTTAACGCTGCATGTGTCTTGCCACTCCAATTTGAACAAACAGCAAAGCAGAGCAGAATTATGCATAAATAGGTCCATTGCTACTTGAGATAGAAGGAAGGTTATTGTCACAGTCTATTGGCGAACCTGGAATCTGCACACTGATTGACGACAAATGTTTTGATAACTGTCAGAAGAAATAAATGCAACAAATGGGTGAATAATGATGTCGGAAAGAGTGATTTATGAAAATGACATGACTATACTTTAATATCTTTTTCTTTGAAATGATGCTGAGGTGAATGAAACATTTACACAAATAAATGCATATTTATGCAAATAGTTAACATTTATTTTACAAGCACTCTTTGAGATGGAACTCTGAGATAAGCACTATTTGATCTGAATAATGAAAACACTGTGTCCCACCACAGGATCCAATATGACAACAGGATCCAGTGCAACTGAAGCACTAGCTAGATCACAACAATGAAGTGTAGAAAACAATGTACATTTTTACAATAAATATTTGTTACAAAAGCATTGGTCATCGCAGGAGTGTTAAATGGAAACAGCCGTGACAGACAGGAAGCTAACAGCTGAACTCGGAAAGACCCACAACTGCACTGGGAGCAATAGCCTCGGCCTCACTGGCATGTCTTCAACTCTACAACTAGGGTTTATACACATAAATTAGGTCAAAATCTACATATTCACAACTCTTCACATACAACCATAAATCCTGTAATCACAAAATTCCTTAGTCCTCTTTGCCATTCCTACTACCCAATGCCTACAATAACTGATACACAATACCGGTAAGTTCCAGTATGGCTTAGTCTCAGAGTATAACATGCAAAATGAAGCTTGACATGTCTTGCGCTCTGATTACATGGTTTGTGAAACTGGCAACACCAGAGCATTTCTGCTGTTTATTGATTATGGTTATTTGTAATGATGATAATGCAGGGTCTCCATTTACATGTTTATGTGAGACAAATGTTGTTTCCGAGCCAAATCATGATACTATATATACAGTGATATATACTCATGTATATGTTGATTAAAATTGAAGAAACAAGTCGAGGTCTCCATCAACAGTGAATAATAACTAAAATCGATTAAAAAATTCTGAACCATCTCGAATACAAACCATCCACTAACATTTCAATTTGAATGGGATAAAACAATAATGTACCGCATGCCACTACTGTGGTTCATACACACATAGAACAGCAGCAGTAATCATGGTCATGTGCAGTGGAATATATTAAAATAATTTAACAAATGTAACTAGTTTGCCATGAGCCACTGTGTACAGACTACCAAGCAGTATATTGAAAAGACTTGCATAATCACATTTCAACAAAGCAGGTCATTCACTTCATGATCAGAGTAATAGCCGATGTTGTTTCTGCTTACCGTGACTGGAATATTGCTTGACATATGAATGTCTTGACTTACAGTGACGACAGACGCAAGCTAATCTGACAAAATCCTATTACTTGACATTTTATACAAAATCTGCATCAGACTGGGATTGGATCTGGGAAGTGTTAGACATTACTTGCAAACAGTATTTCTAAATACACTGTCATCTTTGATACCATATAACTAACCTTCTTAATAATTTTTTCCATATACACAGTATTGTTGGATTTGTTGACAAAATACTAACATAACTTAAATCTAAGTATATCCATCACAGAATCTTTGGTCATGCTACTGAAAGTACTGAATGCCCTTAGTATTCATTCACACATTTATATAAATGTAACATGACCACAAAATGATTTTCTCTGGTGTGTTATTGGGCTAAAATTGATATTCACAATAGTGCCACTGGGCATGAAGTATCCTTTTTCACATTATTGAAATACACCTTTAAAAGCAGCATAGTATGGTCCAAATAGAACAGAACACATGAAACTTGCCATTACCACAAAACTGAGATACTTCCCAGACCGAATTCATACAACTGTCATAACATTTCAAGCACTGTCCAGTGCCAGGGATGGCTACTTGATATCCAGATGCCATCTGTCTGTGACTTGTTAAAAGGAAGGCTATAAGTAGCTATCTCATCTTCTCTGTCAGAAGGTCACTGGACTGTGTCTTGACTGTGTTGTGACTGAGATCAGTGACTACAGCAGGAACTATTTCTTAGCAGCGCCCGGTTTACTTGTCTTCCACAAAGCATTGTGCACCACAACAGCATCAATAGACACAGATATATGCTTGGTAGATTTTACCTCAGTGAAGCTTTTGGCACCTGAGTTGTATCTGTAATAGAAGAGGATAAATTGTTTATCGCCAATATCATCATCCATGTGTCTGGACAACCAATGACTTTTGACAAAGATCAATACTTGACTTTCACTTCTTGAAATGATCGTTCTGACTTACTTATAAAACTTTTCCACCATTTTGTTGGTGATTTGCTTTGGTCCAACTCCATGTATTTTGAATATTTCTTCCATCTCTGGTGCATAGGTGTAAAGGCCCTTAAACTGACAGCCTCCGTCTCGGAACAGGATGAGGAAGTGCTTGGCATCACTCTGTGAGATGATCTAGAGGAGGACAAAGTAAAAACATCAAACACTAGCATCCACTACTTATCAGCTATTAGGTTAAAGATCACATATTTAACAACATGTGTTGCGTATAGCTGCATGAACTATTTAGCACCTTGATACTGTTTTTGTACAGATCAGTCATTGTTTTGACCCCTTACGTCCAACCAACACCGTCTCCTCCTTCGCTTCCTAAAAAAAAACCCCAAAACTTCAATAGAAACTGCTACCTATTACCTTTCCAACTGTTGCAACTGACTTATTAATCAGTTATTCATTGAAAACACTTTCAAGCAATCTTCATAGTATGGGAACTACAACATAACCCTCCCTACGGAAACATTCAGATGTTGGTGACATAAACATCAGCAAGGTAAAGTGCCATTCATTCATACCTCTAAGACCTTGTTCTTTGTATCCGTGTTCACGCAGCCAGCTAGACAGCAGTGACTGATGGCATTCATGATGATATTGCGGTTGGATTTAGAACTGGGCTTTACGAACAACTTTGGGCCTGTGACAGAAATTTGATCCAGGAAATTATTATCAGTATGTAAGCATGTGGGAATTCAGGACAAAACAATGATCTCCAGAAACCTATGCATATTAAATTGGTAACTACACTTTGGGTGGTCAGATAAGATAAGGTTCTTTGAGTATCTAGCAAAGATCAGATTATCCAGACTGCCATCACGTATTGCCATGCCATCCTGACATCTATCAGAGACAAAACAGCTGGACATCTTCAGTTTAACTGGAGGTAATCTGTACCTCTGCCACATCAGACATCAACATCAGTATAAGACCTAAATCATGGATCTGCAATATACTGAATTGCCTTACATACACACAAAAATATTCAATTTACCTATCTAAAAGACCTATTCTCATGCACTATCTGAATGACTTTCCAAGTATTAATGTTGACACTTTCGAAGACAAATTTTACTAAAACTCTACCAGCATCCCAAATGAATGAGGGATGAAAATGGAAAACCATTTCATATCAATGTTTTAAGTCAGTATTTAAAATCTTTATTGTAGTCATTTCTTAAGGATTTGTGTGGACTGAAATTGTCCTTTAGGCCTAAACACATGATATCCATATGCTGGGCAGGGAATGAGCTTTGCAAGTTTCATATCCATTGGTCTATAAAAGCAATTAAAGAAAAGAAGAAAAAAACCCCAAAGCAGTAAAAGTAATTCTTACTGATCTCAAAAGTCTGGTCTCAATAACTCTCACCAGTATAGTCAGATCCTGCATTAGATCCTGTCTCGCTGCTATCGTTGCTACGGTTACGCCGCTGCTGCAGCCGGTACAAATCTAGTGGAATATGTGCATGATAAGTTACAAATGAATCAATGACCGGCAACAACTGAAATAATGAAATATCTGAGACATGTATCTGAGGATGACATTATTGACTGCTAACTCACAGTTTTTACTGTTAATAGACCTGGAACTGTCTTGAGTGTTAAAACACACTTGTGTATCTTGCTTTTAATAGATGAAGATGTCAAGGAGTGGTAAATCTTAGTAAATTGTTTTATTTAATTCTGCTTAATCAGATGTCTCACTAGCTGTAGAACATTATGACTATTCAATGCTGAAAAGAAAAAAAACATTACTGTAATCAATTAGCACAACAAATATTCATAAAAAAAAAAACACTGATCAAAACAAGTTGCATGGAATGCTGCGTTTTTGACTGAAAACCAGACTAGTTGTCAGGACAGATGAGAGCTGTGCTACTAGCAAACAAGAATCACTACACAAAGTTTCACACTGCACATGAGCAAGCTAGTGTTGGAGGGGTCACGCTTACACCTGCAACTTATCCATACAACAACTACATCCACCATACCTGGAACGTTAGTGTATTAAATCACTCAGGTTGTATTATTGCAGGGCACACATCAGTTTGGGTTTGGGGCAACAATGAGCACATTCTATTTCTCAGTGAGTACTTGGGATACCTAGCAAGGATTTTAAGAAAATGGCCACAGCCCATCAAACCAACATTCAAAATGGGTGTCAGTGAAACTATTTCAGTTTTTTTTTTCATGAAAAATTTAATACAAAAATGAAAGAAAATTTACAAACATAAACTTCATGTTTTTCACTGTGATTCCTTGAATCACTTTGATGACAAAAAAGATTTTAATATTTCAACAAATAGAACTATTTTCAGATGTTTAAATCCGAATGATTATATGAGTTCAACTTAAGTACTATTTCTCATGGTAAAGGTGAGTGATTCTTAATAACTGTTAATGTTTATTTCATCGTTGAATCAATATTGCCACAGTTTTTGACAAAGACAGTGATGAGTCACCTTCAATTCTGTTACAACAGAGGTCAAGACATAAAATCCTGTCACATATATAGAGTGTACACCTTGCAGTAACATTACAACATACATATTTTTCGTAATGCCACACAGGATATAAGACATGAACACTACATTTGAGATTTTACTGTAAGGAGAACACTGTTCCAGTACCCACCTGGTGAGGGGGGTCTCCGATATGTCATTCCTCCCGGGCGGCCATTTTGTGTTAGAGTGTTGCAAGAGACTGTGTAGGGAGAAACGATGCATTATGGCAAACGTCCACACACTGTGTGTCAGTAACTTAGGTAGTGATTAACAAGGTAAACACAATTCCTTATCTAGAGGGCATTCAGAGTAGAAGAGATTCTTACTGAGAACATTCACAAGCTCATCGACTGACTTCTAGGACATTCACAAGCTTGTCATGAACACAAGGCAGCCATGACAGTCTACAGTTATCTCTAAGATCACAATGCACATGGATGCAGTTAGTTCAGACATACTATCCTCTAACTCTTATGTATCCTCTAACAATACTTCCTTTGAAGGAGGGACAAAAGTGAGAAATATCCTTTTTCCACCTACCAGCTAAGCAGCATTCAAACAGCTCTTTCTGATGGAAAGTAATAGCCAGCATTGCCCACATAGTTTTAATGATTTCCTTAACAGATCACACTACTGGTTCCTTGAGTATGAGTTTTGAATACCATTACTGATACTAAAACAATACTGATTAACTCCTAACCTTTAAATGTGACACTCCAACCAATTTGCATTTGTCTAATAACGGCTCAAAACAAATATTGAGTAACGTAAAAGATGAGAAACTGTCTCTTTTAACATAACATATATTATTCATAATGAAAGTGATAAATTCCCTAAAAATTATCTACATCGCATCAAGATGTCAGGTTATGGAAAAAGTGGTATGCAGTTCTTTCCTAACATTGCCATTTTTATACACTAAATATTTCTTTCTGGAGTTGAAAAGTATATACTGAATTCAAGACTACTTCATTTGAGTACACAATACAAGAAGCCAACTTGAAAGTAAGACAATCAAGATGTAAGAAGAGTATTAACAGGCTGCAAAAAGTCTCCACACCAAAAGTGCTGCCTTGTTGTGTAATGTCCATTTAGTTACCCTGGGCGAAGGCTTGATCAATAAGCTGGCAGTGCAGTATTGCAGAGAAGTGTTCCCATCACCAAATCAAATTTTGCTTTTGCAACTATTACCACTGCCACCTATTGAAGAAATTTTATTCATTCTTGCAAAACTACCTTAGTTCTTCATGAGTGCCTATTTAGATAATCTTCTGGATATTTACAAATGACATAAATCCTGGATTGTACAACATAAAGCTACAATGTTAATTTGTGATCCAATTCAAAACTTTGTGCATATAAACATTTTGTATATACATGTGAAGGTGGACCCAAGGACAGACACTCTGGTGACGTGCTGTGTACAGTGCCCTGGTAAGGAATGATATTCCCCGCAGCTTTCAAACAGGTTTATAACACAACATTTCCCTGACCAATATGTTTTCACTGGACTTTGCTGTTATTTTCAACATAAAGACAAAAACTGACAGAGAGACAACAGATTTCAAGTTTTCCCCACAAAGTAACACAATTACATATGGGAAACAGTCCGTCGAACAGCACGAACAGTAACTGCAGGAACTAAGACTGCTAACAGAACCATGAGATATACTGAGGCAAACACATAAGAGAAAACCTCTTTACTGCAGAGTCCCTTTACTTATTTTTGGATTTCCTCCCACACCGATATTTAAAGCTAGTGATGAAAACTGCCAAATATCACAGGATCACTAGAACTTTCCTGTGTTCCTTTACTTGTTTTCTGATTTCCTCCCACACCGATATTTAAAGCTAGTGATGAAAACTGCCAAATATCACAGGATCACTTGAATTTTCCTGTGTTCCTTTACTTGTTTCTGTCAGTATGTATTCACTGAACTGGTATTATGCGGTTACTGATATCAAATACTGGTTACAACCTGATTTCTGTACTGGCAACTGTGCTGGCATGGGGTGTATTAGGGCACAAAGTTTTGAATGTCTGGAATCAGGGGTTAGTAGTACAGACCTGCTTTTCTCAACTTTCCTCGTGTTTGGGATATTTGAAGTGTGGGGCGAGGAGAAGAAGAGGCTGAGGCTGAAAAAAGCAAACTGGATGTGGGAATGATGCAACAAAACATAACTTGAGGGCGGCTCCGGCCGGCTTCCAACCAATCAAATAGGAGTAAACAAGCTTCCAGTAGAATCTATTCTACTTGTTAGTGCATGGGGGAAAATGTTGCTGTTGAAATCACTCCCTAGTTTCAAATGTTAATTTTGAGAAAATACTGATTTCAGTGATGGTGGTATCAAAGATAACTTTTAAAGTCTGTCGTTGATTCAATCACATTAAGACAAGCTATTTGAAATGACAACTTGTTATACATGTCATTGTCAACATATAAATCCGAAAAGAGCAAAACACTGCAGCCAAATACTCAAGGAACATAGACTGCCAGGATACAAAAGACAGCATAAACTGAATACTTGTCAAAACATTTAAACCAAATACAAATACAGCAACATTTCTCATATGCAGTCTAAACTAAAAATGAAACGATAAAAACAAGGCTTTCATGCTGTTGAATTTGTGCAGTTCCAAGCTTGTGTTCATCATGCTCATCTTAATACTTAATCCAAACCATTGGATTGTTGAATTGGCCTTGGGGGATAATACAGTGCCACTTTAAGCAAGGAAACACCATGCTCCATCATCAATAGCAGATAGGCATTATACAGTGATACTAATATTTCAAGCAATCTTGCTGGCATTCTGATCAAATTTACTGCACAGTAAATGAAACGGATAAATATACACAAAACCAAGGGGTAGAAATAAAATAAAAGAAGTAATGAGGAAAGATTGTAGCATGTTGTCCCCACAGGCTGTCCATTTGCATGTTGTCCTGACAGGTTGGGCATTTGACAGTAACTCTAAGTTAACACCCATTGTAAATATAGTGTTGGTGAGGACTGGTAAATATAACCCTGTTACTTGTTCAGGATCTGATCTAGCACAATTTGTTTGATTGTTGAACAATAGTCTACCATCCCAAGGACAGGATACTAACTGGGCACTGTGGGAACAAAATCTGTAAGCTAGGGTAATTGTGGAGGATGCTGTGCACATTCCTCCACCAAATCACAATTCTCTGCAGTCTCCAAGCTGATGTTCGCAACAGATATGAACAAGACACTTTGCTTCAACACTGACTAGAGTTACAGCGTATATTGCTAGAGGTACATACAGGCAGCCGTTATTTTATTGTCAATGTGTGTATTCCTGGAAATTATAGCAGTACAAAATTTCTTCCAACATCCCTGGTATCTATTTTACCTGTTTGAAATGATGACATCTACAAATGCTGGTCCATAGTCAAGCTTTATGATCAGAGTTTCAATTCCCTGACAGTATAGACGATTCAAACTTCACTATGTTAACACAGTACAAGTTCAAAGTCATTTCAAGGGCCATCAGTATCATGTTTTATCTATTACTAAAACATGTGGGCATCTCACATATGCTCCTCTTGGGGCGATACAATTTGAAAACACAGGTACCTGGGAAATATATGTTCCATACACAGACACACTTGATGCAGGGTATGTATGTATGTATGTAGATATATATGGTATCTGTGGCATACATTGCACCAGCATACAACTAGCAGCATATCATACATACTACTTCTACAGCATTCTTCAAATACTGAAAGCAACATTTAAGTATCAAACCAGCCAAGATGGATATTCTAAGCAAAACTAACAAAAACTGTAAAGGAATTAGCTGCAAAAAACAGTCAAATTGAAATTTTAAACAGGAAAACATGTTTCACTTACCTTTGTCACGTTATGGAGATATTTAGTTATGAATATATATTGCATGCTTTTCACAAATGGTATAGTTTAGTCCATGCATTTGAAATATTTCCTGATTATAATCATTGTCAGTTGAACAATATATTTTCAGGGTAAGTATTCACTGAATTTCAAATAAAAAACAAAAGTATCATTATTCAAAATGAGCCAGTTACATCTTGGAAGATACTGTGTCTTCTTGCAAATGCAATAATGTGGTGATCTTTTGTATATTTTTGACAAAATCCAAGTTTCTAAATTAATTGAAAAATTCACAAAATGATCTATTACTTGATTCATTTACGAAAATGAAAAAATAGAAAAAAATAATCCATGTATTATAGCAAACACATTTAACAATGAAGGAAGTATACTGTGACTGTGAAGAGAATAATTTGTCATAAAGAATAGTAAAAATCTGGTTTAACATTTCAAAACACAAGAAAGTTTTTCCACCATTCTGAATCAATGTATTTATCAGACCAAAGTTTCTCATAAGTCAGGAATATCCAATGTGTTTGCTAGAGGTACAAGACAAGAACAGAGAACCCAAAAGAAGCAACAGCGTGCACACACTTACAGGCAGCACCACCTGAAGAAGGGATAACAAACGCTCGAGCAGAGAGATCGTCCAGCGAGCAAACCAAACCTTCGTCTTCTGGAGGGGGCGAGTTGGTGGCTTTCACAAACATGGACTTGGGTCGTGGTTTGGACTTGGCGGGTCTCTCTTGGGATCTTTCTACACCATTCTCCTCATCTTCCTGATGTTGTTTCCGATGTAGATACTGCTGGTAGATTTGCTCCCTCCTTGCCTTTTCTTCTGCCTTCTTCCTCTCGGCCTCCTCTTGCTTTAATCTACATACATATTATAATAAGTATCTGAATGAGCTCACAAGGTGAAATCTGTCAACAGTCCTATGTGGTACATGTTCTTCAGATATACCTCATACCCCTACTTCCAACCTGCTGTGTCAATTTATAATTATCACAGGTCTACAAAGTCAGTAGTCTGGACTACTGGTTGTCACTTCCATTTTTGTGGAAGCCCCAGTAGCTGAGTGGGATAGGTGCCCGATGCAGAGTGTTGAGTCAGATGGGACTGGAGTCTCTACTTTACTGAGAGATTGTAATCCTTAATACAAAATGTGTTACTTTTGACCACTGCCTAAACGGTATATGTATTTCATACCCTTCTGCCGTTTGATTGTATTTGGTCCACACAAAGCTGACTGACTATGCTGACATAACTCACCTCAGTGCTTCCCGCTGTTTGGCAGCTTCATCCTCCTTCTCCAGCCTCTTCCTCTCCTGCTCCTCCTTCCTCTTCACTTGCATCTGCAGTATTCGCTCTCTTTTCCTTGCCATTTCTTCTTCTGAGTACTGAACCTGAGGTAGTCAATTACACATGTACCTTACCAGCATACTACCATTATACTGAAACCTTCATTTCTTTTTTCAGAGCTATTACTCAAAGCAAATTGCATTTCTTTCATTTGTAGTGTTAAAATATTAGTCTGAATAACATGCAAATAATTAGTTGTTATATAATGGTTTCATGTATTTACATGACTTACACCTCTTTCAAACTTCATACATGACAACCTCCTTTAAAATTTATCATCTTATTGCAAACTTGACTTGATTTAAGCTTCTGAATAGAGAATTAACCTTACCTTATCTGGCGTCAGTTCCCGATCTTCAATCACAAAGCCAGCATTTCCACTGTGATGGTTCATATGTGCACTAGATAGTGGCTGTAATGGTGCACTGGTCGTGGAGGTGGAAGCTGGCAAGGCAGGAGATGCCGATACTGCAGGTGCTGCTGCTGCTGCAGGAGATGCTGATGCTTGATTGCCAACAGGTGTTTCAGATCTTTGCTCCTTCTTCATCCTGTCTTTGCCAAGTTTGGGTTTTGCTCTCTTAGGTGTTTCATCCCCAAATGAAACAAAGAATCCATTTCCATTGGCTGTGGTGTCCTGGGTGGAAGAGCTATCTTCTGAGGCAGTGTCAGCAATGGGCTGAGCATCAGGAGAGTGAGGGGGTAGAGTATAACCGGGTGGGGTGGGGATCCTTCGCTCTGTTGAGAGTGCTGATGGTGGGATTGGAGTAGAAGTAGGAAAAGGAGGGTGGGCAGAGGTGGGAAGTTGAGATCCCATTGTTGAGTGCTGAGGAGTATGATGGGTGGAGGTGGGCTGTGAAACCGGTTGGTAGCTTGTAGCAGCCATGATGGGACTGGCATGTGGAAGTGTCTGAGAAGGCTGGTATGGCACATTTTTCTGTGAAACTGACTGGGCTCCATACATCTGAGTAGTTGCAGGAGCAGGCAACCCTTGACTCCCAGTTCCTGACATAAACTGGTTCATTGTATATGGCTGATGAGAAACTCCCTGCCCCATCTGTGTGACTTGCTGAGGAGGCAAGGTGAAACCAGTCTGTTTGGGAAAAGACTGGGGTGGGATGTTGGAAACATTTGTCATGGGTCCACCTTGTAGGTGCATCTGCATGTCCGCTTGGGCATAGCCCTGAGGAGACTGAAGGAATTTTATTTGTTCCTGTTGTAATGACAGCCGTGCTATTTCCCCCTGGAGATCTGATAAACTCTTGTTGAGCTTATCCAGAGACGAATCGTAAGCTTCAAATGACTCAGGTTGGCTGCCTGTGCTGTGTTGACTACTAGTGCTATGCTGACTATCTGTCATTACCTGTGATGGTGGAGAAGGAACTGGCTGAGACTGTACATGTGAAAGTGGGCCTAGTTTCTCCTCTTGACTTAAAGTCATACTCTCATCATCTGGAGGTCTTGCCCCACCAACTAAATCATCCTCCTTGAACCACTTCTTTCGAACATTGTCTATTGTTTGTTGGATTCCTTCTCGGGAAAATGGCCTTGATCTCTGAGCAGCATGTGAGGAAGGATCTACAAAAGATGTTGGCCTTTGAGCATCAGGAGCCCCATGGACTTGATGTCCCAGCCTCTCCCCGATCTCAGATGCAGTTCTATCACCAGGAACTCCTTGAGCTGTTGTGCCATCAGGCACATCATCCATATGCCGAGACACTACCCTGTAGAAGGCATCCTTCCCCAACCTCCGTCTCATTTTGGTTTGTTGCATCTCCATCCTCTGTTTCTTCCTCTCAATCTCCTTCCTCTTTTCATCCAACTTCATCCTCAACTGGGACAGTTCGGATGACACAGGCTGGGATTCAGCTCCATTGTTCTGAGCTTGAGCTGCTGAGGCCTGAGATGCTCTCTGAGCAATCCATGTGGTTTCATTTGGCAGTGTTGCAAAAGTTGTTTTCTTTCCCCCGGGTTCATTTTGTTTTCTATAAAATGCTGATTTGAGCGTATTTGTATTTCCGTTGGGTTTTGGTTCTTGGCCATTCTGCATGTATACCAAACCAGAATTATCAATATTTCCATAAGCTTCTTTAATTCGTTTTATTTCAGCAAAATTTGTAGTGAGAGGCCTTTTCTCTTTGTTAACCAATGTTTGAGACAATGTCTTAGGCAGTTGGTCTGTAATCACAAGTTTGGGTTTTTGGACATCTATGTCTGGGGACTGACGATTCCGTGACGGAAATGAAAGAGAGTTTTTCAAGTCAGCTGTCTCTCTAGCTTTATGATCAAGGTGTATCTTATGTGATTCATGATCTGAGAAGTCCCCTGAGCTCCTACTGCTTGACACAGAACCATCCCGAGATGTTGTCCTCCGAATGTGAACACCATCTCCACTCTGAACTACAGGAATCCCAGCTGCTCTAGCAGTTTCTAAAGTATGATCTTGGTCGATTGTGTAACTAGCAGTCACCTCACTTTCGTCTGTGTGTGAACCTCCACTAAGAGTCCTGGGAGACTGACTTGACACAGGAGGCAACGAAACCTCCACAGAGATATCTGGATTTATATAGAATGCTTCGTAACCCTTCTGTTCAGAGTCAGGGCTGACACAGTCAGCATCACCAACCCGACCTGTCAGCAGTGCATCTGGGAGAGGAGTCACAACAGTTTCATCACTACTCGTCACTTGACTGCTGTCTCCTGGCAGAGTGACAATAGCTTCAACAGTTATGTCCCCTTGACTGGGTGTAACTGAACTGCTGACAGGTGAACTACGTGACTTTCTTGGCTTTGTTGGTGATGTTTTCTTTCTTTGACAAGGATCACCTCTTTCCTGGGCTTTGGTGTGGTTTGAATGTTTTTCCTTTGCTGGACGAATAATAGCTGGCATTAATGGTTCCAGTTTTTCACTCCGAGAACTGTTCATATTTGACTGACGTGAGTTTACACTCTCTATCTCCATGTAATCAGGGTGACTTGGATCATGCAGGTTTGATGGCACAGACTGTCGCTCACTAAACGTTGGCTGGGGCGACTGACTTTTGTCCTCGTCAAAGTTCAAGCTACCAAGCTGGTCACCAGTAAAGCTTTCATTGAGTTCTGAGTCAATGCTCACATTTGCCAGGAGTGCACCGCTGTCTTGACTCTGGTTTACTGATATCTTCCCACTTTGTGGCCTGCCAACCAAACATCAGGATTTTACAACACTAAACCAACAACACTGTGACAATGCTGGTAAGCTACAAAATGGAATTAACAAGAAAATAACAAAATAATGTGAAACTGCAAAGGGTATAGGATACATCTTTGCAAGATAACTGAAAACAAAATGAACTGAAAGTTGTTTAAAATTACAATCTCAATACATTAAGGCTTTGGACACCCAAAACAAACACTGAAAAAACTGAAGTCAATGAAAAAATCTTGACATAAGTTAAATTTATCATGAAGTTGACACGAATAATGGTAGTTTCTTAAGTTCAATGTGTCACATGACAAGCCCACCTGTGTGGCGTGGACTCTTGTTCTTCCCAGGCTATCACGGACTGACGGATGGTATCCCTTTCCTGAGGGGAGCTCAAAGAGTGGGCTCTCCGGGGGTGTTTTGGTGGTTCTGAATGACAGTAACAATAAAATATGTACAAAGCTAGACATACCTGAGAATCGGAAAACATAAGATGAAAATGGAAATGCTCTGACTTTGAACAATGTTTAGTTTGCTAAATTTGTCTTTTACTATGAACAAATCACATCACCATTAATTAGCAGACATTTACAAAGTTGGTGTTCTATTGCATTATGAAAGTTCAGTAAAACAAGAGTTAGTAAGTATGGTTTTACACCGCTTTTGGTAATATTCCAGCACTATCACAGTGGGGGACACCAGACATGGACTTCACACACTGTACCCATGTGGGGAATTGAACTCAGGTCTTCGGCATGATGAGTGAACTCTTCAAGGAGTAGGCTACCTCAGTACAGCAAGAAAATAATTTGGTCTTAGCTAGTTACCATTCTCAATCCCTACCTATTTATATTCTCAATGGAGTGACTGACAGAGTTTAGTTTTATGCTGTTTTCAGCAATATTCAAGCAATATCACAAAAGGGGAAAACCAGAAATGGGCTTCTCAATTGAACAACTAAACAAACCCAAGTATCGAACAGGTTCTTCTTCATTGACACCAGTCTTGCCTTGATGGCGCTTGTGTAACAATGGTCCCTGTCTTGGTGGAAAACCCGATCTGGAAACAGTGGAAAAGACAAGAGTTGTGTCTTCAATCAAACATTTATCACCTGGTTATTCACTTTTGTTCAGGTGCCACTGCATAATGGGAGCAGAAACAATATTTTACCCCTCACTGGTTAACTAATTCTCCCACAAAGTTTATGAGCTAATGTGATGTCCCTGTGGAGTATATAATGATTTATTCTGACATTTGACCTCTGTGCTGAGACAGCTTTGTGCTAAGTGCATCCGCAGGAACTTGACACCAAAAATTTGACCTTTATTGAATTGCTCTTTTTACCAGACTGCAATATTCATTTAATGTATTACAATCAATAAATTGCATCTTAAATTTCCCCTTCCCAATGAAGCAATTAAAGCAATCGAGATTGAAGGCCTGGGCTTTATACTATTAATTCAGCAGGAAGGGCAAATCCATAATAACTCACAGCTTGCTGTTTTGATCTCAATCCAGCCCTCTCAAAACCACAATAAATTATACTTTTCCAAATTCTCCAACAAACCCCTAACTTCTAGAACATCAAGGATTCCTTTGTCCCAGTTCAAACTGTCTAAGGCAATTTGTCTCCAAACTTAACAGCGTGGTGACTCACGAGGGACTTGTGGCTTTGTTGAGCTCGGGGTTACTGGTAAATCTTGTATCCTCTGCCTGATGGAAGCTGCGCTTGGTGGCATTGCTGACTTGTGGTACACCTGACAGAGCCTGACCAGTGCTAGGCCGGGATCCTGGACAAAGAGGAGACAACCACTTCAGTCAACTGTCACACACCTGTTTTTATACGTTTAGTCTGAACAACCTACCACAGGTCCTCAAAGTGACTGAATGCCAACAATGTTCCATCTGCATGGCACAATGTATTCAATCATGTTTTGGCCTGAAAAGAAGTTCTTGGCATCAAGATCAATGATTCCTCCCATACAAAGCACTAAGGTGATGTTAACTCCTGAATTTTAACACCACACATGATCACATTTTAATGGGCTATTGACAGTATGCAGGGACACTGTGGACCTTTTGTGCCATGGAATTGCTCAAGGAAGAATTCTTAAAAGAATAATTCTGAGAAATACATTGGACACTAAATCAGTGCAAGGGTAGATACAGTGTATGAAATAAGGCCTGTCTGTCTGCCCGAGATTTCTGAGAGTCTAAATTACAGCTGGCCAGTCTCCCTGACTGGTTTCAGAAATAATTCACCATATCTTGGTGTATGGACTGGTTAACTCCATTTTGGGCTTGTAACAGTTTGAAGTTACCAGTCCTGATGTTTGGTGGAGTTTGGGGCTGATTTCATACACTGGTAGATATTGTGTTACATTACTTAAATTTTTTACTTGGATAGCTAAGGTATTTGCGTAAGGACTAAATTAGGCATTTCCTTGGGTAACGTAAGCGTGAAAGATTACGAATTTCATCATACCATCAAACTTTTGTATCTCAAACCAGTAGAAGAGTTCTCCCAGAAACGCTAGGATGTTTTCACGGAGTGTGTGGGGTGTATACAAGAGGTCTTCATAGGTGAAAGGGAAGCAGCCAGCTGGCATGTTGTGCTCACAGAATGTCTTCACCAGTCGTAGGTTGTACAGCGAGTCCGCAATACCCAGGTTCTCCTTCAGGCAAATATCTGAACAGACAAAATCTGAATTAGTGAAAACAGCATCTTCTAACCAGTCCAGAGTCCCTCGTGCACGAACCAGTGGTTGATGTGAATGAGTCAAGTCATGTATTGTAGTGACTGAGTGAGAGAGTAAGGGACAGACGAGTTTAATGCCTGTCAACACTATTCCAGTAATATCATAACACGTAAGCCAGATTAGGGAGGAAAACCCATAGTGATTACGGTCTTGATTATGATGCTGACAAACACGAATATCCTAGGAACACTGTATACTGTGGTGTCTCAGGCATGGAACACAAGACCATAGAGGGTACTTCTAACCACAGTGATATATTTGAGTGAGATGGAAACATGACAAGTTTACTTTTCACATACATGCATGGTACTTGTACCAGCATTGAATACTGGCACAAGGTTCAAGGATTTTTTAGAAGGATGTGAACCTACCACTGTAGCTGAGTTGGTTTGGGCAGTAGAAGCTGAGCAGTACAGCAAGAGAACAGCCATCGCTGAGGTCGGCCATTAGATTATGTATCACAGGAGCTTGTGTTGGCTCTCCCACTGGTGTTCGACTTACAATACGCACCTGCAAGTATGTACAGATTGTAATTTCAGAGTTCTGAAACTTTAGACAAAGGGGTCAACAGAACTGCTACTACAGATCACAAGCCTGCCACTATTTACCATTAATCGTGACCATGTTAAAGGGACCAACAGATGGGGAGATGGGGAGACTTACTCTCTGATTGGTCTCCCCTTGCAGCACATGCTGAGACTTGGGGTCTCTGCTCTGGGCCACAGAGCACACTTTGTTGATCCAGAACATCACGGTATCCTCAGGCCCTGATGGTAGCTCACTTGAAGCATTGAATGTTGTAAGGCGTCTTGAAAGAGAACGGTCACTGAATTATCTACATGATCTCCACACACAGAGTTAGACTGAATGTCCTTGACTTAAAGAACAAGAGTCATCAGAAGATGACATATCCCCCGGGCCCCACATGTTTGAAAGGACATATCATTGACAGTTACTCATTGTTTTTTTTGACTAAGTTTAAATTGTTTCCATGGAATTCATGAAATTTATAAATGCCATATATCTGTAATCAGCAAAGTCACAATTTCAAGATCTGTCTCATATATCTGCCAAGATCTGTTGAAAGATATGAAATGGTTTTCGAGTTGTGTTTTGGGAACAAAGCCCATACCTCCATTTTGAGACTAAGTCTGAAACGTTTCCATGGAAATCAAGAAAATAATACATCACAAAAACCTTTAAAAACCAAAAGGCACTACTATAGGTTCTGACTGATATATCTACCAACTTTTGCAGAAAAATATTGAACGTTTTTTGAGTTCTGCTCCGGAGAACGAAACACACCTCTCACATTTAAGACTATGTCCAAAACGTTTCCACGGAAACAGAGAAAATAATAAATCACAAAAACCTGTACATAGCAAAAGGCACCACTTTAGCTTCTGATTGATATATCTACCAAGTTTTGCAGAAAAATATTGAATGGTTTTTGAGTTCTGCACCGGAAACGAAGCTCACCCCACTATAAGACTAACACCAAAATGTTCCATGGAAAAACAAAAAAAATATAAATGCCAAAAATCTGTAAATAGCAAAAGGCACACCTATAGGCTGAGATTACTATATCTATCAAGTTTGGTCTAAAAATATTGAACGGTTTCTGAGTTATGCTCCGGAAACAAAATGATTACGGACGGATGGATGCACAGACTAACCATCGACTATATCCCCAAGCATTACATGCTGGGGGGATCAAAATTGGAGAAAGTACAGGTATTATTACACATCTTTGACCCATTACAGTACCAACCTACACCCTTGCCCACTAAACGTTCTGAAATCATATTTGGACAAGCATATAAGCAGGACATGGTTCAGACAGCCTTTATTTAGATAGTGTAAGTAGAAAAGTTCATTTTGTAGCTGAGTTATATACCTTACTGCCTGCACAACCCTTTCCACTGTGACCTGTTCACATGCGTATGCCACCATCAGTGATGTCATCAGTGACACATGGGCATCCTGAAGAAACAACTTAATGTTAGTTTCATGGAATACACAACTTCAATCAATAATACCCTTCAACAGGAATGCCACAGCGATTTTGAAATACTTTAGAAAGATATTTTGTAATGACATTAACTAAGAGTAAACATCACTGTAAACAAAAAGTTCCTGTGTTCTGTAATCTGATTGGTTGAAAAACATGATCAAATGGTATTAGATTCCTGGAAACTGAAAGACTATTCACTGTATATTCACTATTGACACGTAGAAACATCACAAACAATTGTTTTGTTGTGTCATCAACTGTGGTGACGTCATTCAAATCATATTGTGACGTAAAGTTAGAATGACGCCACAAATGAGCAACTCCAGATGCTACAATAAGAACCAGCTGAAACGGCCAGCTGATGACACTTCACTGCTGTACCCGTACTCGAAGTAAAGGAGTGCAGTCAGTAAAACCCTTTGGTTTCCTTTTTTGTTTACAATGTCGATAAACATCATGTGTTATTGGGTATCTGAAGCAGAGAAATACTTCATTTGAAATCTCCGCCTGACGCCGTTTGTTCCAAATGCATTCCCGTGCTTCAAATACTCAATAACACCCGGAAATTGGCCAACACATGATGTTTATCTCTTAAGTGAAACATATCTTAAGGAGGGGAGTAATAATTTAACCTTCTTGAATTGACATTGCTATAACTGGGTGAGAACCTCCTTCTGTAATTCATATATAGTGTTACGAGTGTGTATTTTCTGTATATTTTTGTTATTAATTAACAATTATTATTGGGTCACAACATCTAATGTTCTGAATAATATTTATGATGGGTCACATTTCGTTTAATAAATGGTCAACACTTTTAGGATTCTGGCAGAATTTATCTGCTCTTAACTTTCTATGTGTTTACTTCTGGGAGACTTATTCGAGGGCATTCTACAGTGTTGACGAATGTCGTATGTGCCCGAACTTTCAGGAAATGACTGAGTATATATTTAAAAAGCTAGGTTGAAGTGTTGCAGGGGACACACATTCACATAACTGGAGGATATACATCACTGCCAATGCTTGATCATCAAAACCTGTCAACGCCTGAATCTACATTATCTGCTGTCAGACCGATTGCTGTGTTTACATTCTGCATAGTTGATTATCTCTCGTACTGACACTTTGGTGAGTTTGCTATATTATATCTTGTGACCCATTGCCCTACATTTTGTCTCATTTGTATTGAATTTGTAATCAGCATTGTGACTATTGACTTGTGACTTTGTATACCTTGCTCTCGTTGCATAATAATACAGACTTTGAACGTTTACGACTTTGTTCTGTTTTGCTCTTTCACAGGGGATTTCTTACATTCTTAACCGTAACAATAGTATTTACAATACAAAATTAGAAAGAGGATGACTGATGTTTGTTGTAATACATCACACACAACAATAATCTGGCTACATATGGGTCATTAGTAAATGTGTGAAGGCCAGAGAAACAAGTGGTTGATGTCATGATCAATATTCCATTAAGACACACTTGATCATCAAATTAATTCTAGATGACTCTTGTAACAAACAAGGCTTACGTAAAATTCATCCAAATGCGCAACCTGACACAGAGTGTGTCTATAAAACTACTTACCATATTGAATGGGGCTGTCTGAATGAGGACAGTTTCCGTGACAGTGGTGTCATCTGAGCCGGTCACGTAGATGCCTTTCCGAGACAACACCTGGATGATACTCCAGTGACCTACACAACATTCACAGTTAGATTACACAATCTGGCTATAATCTGTACTTTAATGTTGGTCATACTTCATTAAGACATTACATGCCAATAGGGATAGATTTAGCATGAGTGGACATTTTCATTACTGATATAAGGATGGAGGACACACTTAATATGATGGCAAAACATTCTATCATAGGTTGACATGCTGCCGACAAACAACTAGAACAATGACACTAAGCATGAATATCAAGCGGTCCTTGTTATATTCCTATTGCCAAAAGTTGAAGACAGGGAGGACCACTAGATTCAAATACAAAAGGCGCAATCTCAAGGATAATCTCATTTTCAAACCCTGAAGAAGGATAATCAGATCATAAGAGTTAACTGACAACACTGAATCTTGGAGAGAAATTAATGAGTTTCTCTAACCTTGCCACTGTGATGATGTGTTTGGAAACATATTGGTGCAAGCTTGACAGTAAATCTCGCTGGATGTCAGGAGGCGAACAAGGTGAGGTTTGATCTGCCATGTTCCCTGAAAATCATAACATAAATAGAGTGGAAGCTTTCAAAACCCGCAGCTGTCCAATCCGGCAAGTTGTCAACATTTGCCTAAAACGTCGGTCCCGTCCATGGGTTGTATATCTATCATTATTTAAAAGCTTTGCAATCCAGCAACTGTCCAATACAAATCTCTGTATGAAATCAGTCGCCTGAATATGTATCTTTACAATAATTAGCGCTGTCTAATCCTGCATATGGGAAGGAGTCAGCCAGATGTGTATTTTCACCAACTAATCCTGTGTTGTAACAAGAAAGTAACAGTCATTAGATGACAGCATATTCTTGCTTGCTGTTCTCAGCATTCTATCATTATTTTACACAGTAGGTCCATGGGCAATATAGGTGAGTATTGGTTTGATGCATCTGCTGCTGGACGGACAAGGAGACTAAATGGTTTAAGTGGTCCAACATGGAGATCAAGTTAATTGTGTGGTATTGTACCTTGACTGCATGTTTTGTTACCAATCAATAACTCAAGCTAATATTCACAAGCTGCTCTCTCATAGCTGGAACACTGCTGAGTGTGGCAATAAACACCATACAAACAGTGCCACACAAACCTGAGATGATCAGATGAGAGCATGCGACTGAGGTGCAGCCAAATCATAAAAAGGTCATTCACTGTTTTTCATTAACTGAAGAAACTTTTTTATCTTTGAATGTATACTTTGGATGGACTCAACAATATTTTTTTTAAACTTTGAAGTCATAGATACAACATTTACTGATACATCCATACAAAAATAAAGCAAATAATAAATGTATTCAAATTGTCTGGAGAAACTTAATCAACTGATCACATAATAACATCTGCCTTTCATTAAAATGTGTGTATGTGTAATGAATAAGGGTCTCAAGCTGACTTGAAGAAATTGGGTTTAATGTAATCACATCAACAAACTTCTCTGCAGCTGTATGATGCAAGAAATCAATTGAATCACAAAAAACTCAGCTGACATAAAGTGTCTATGGATAGGTGAAACATGATGACTCAAAATATAAGCTAGTCAGTCAGGCTGCAGATACCATAATTCAATAACATCAACAACGATATGTTTAGCATATTCCGAAAGGGTTGTCACCACAAACTGTCTCAAGTTTTATTAATGGTTAAGACATCAAGCCTTTTATAAAGAGACCTTGAAAGCAATATTATTTACGATTTTACACCACTTATCCACTCACTGGATTGCAATCATAAAACCAGAATACATGATAAAATTAGGTTCAAGACTGTTTTGGACAACTTCAAAACTGTTTTTATGGTGTCTTGGCATAAGGTGAGAGAAAGACCTAAGTCATGAGGGTTGAGAATAATCTCCACTTTGGTCAAATCATTAAGCCTGAGTAGAGTTCAGGTGATCAATCATTGTCAGGTTCAATGTGAATTAACAGATCCTGGCAATGCCATGCAACTGAACACCACAAATTGCAGGTCCTCAGATTGCTTGGCTCATGAATGCTGCTGATGAAGGTGGAAAATGAAAACAACTGATCAAAGCATGTACAACAATATCGAACCTGTGAAAGTTTTTTTCATTGTCTGTGTTTTACTTGTACACTGATTTGTACATTTAAAACTATAACAAGTTTAAAAAGTCATACCTGATCTGTTTCGTAAAATGGATCCTTGAATTCAGCTGGTATGGAATCCCGATATGCCTTATGTAAAATCCATGACAGCGAAGCTCTCAGCTTGGCCTGCAAACAAATATAAATGAATAAATACACAAGAAACAGTTTCCGCTTTAAACATAATTTCATGTAAAGCTGTACTTAATACAGGGGTACATAGTTCTTTCATCCTATTCATATATACACATAAGATTGACAAACGCATGTGAAATCTGCGTAGATCTGTTTTAGAAGTGATCTTCAACAACCTATCCTTGTCGTAACGGGAGATAAAGATAATTGGGTGGTCATACTTACTTACAGGGTGGATGCATGTGATCATATCGCAGTTTCATATTTGAAACAATACAGGAATATAATATGAATCAATACATTTAGGTATGCAGTAGGTCATTCAGGAATCATGACATCACTAATTATTGCTGTGTATTTCGGTGTTAGAATCAATGGTGTATAGTCTTTGCCCATGAGTCTCAAAAAATATTAGATGTATAGATACTGAAGATGCAAATTAGCTATCCTGTGCATCTCAACATGTTGGAATGGCAGTCACAAAAACATCACCATGCGGTATGATTCATTCATCATATTGCTACACCCTGACATACTAACAGTCATGCTTCTATTCACCATGTAAAATTGATTTTCCAAGGAAATACAAATTCACCAAGATCAGTATGTCAGATCACCAATAAAGCGTTTATCATTACAACTATCATGAAATGATAATTCATACCAAAATTCATTACTAACTGTAACCAGTACAAGCAATACATTAACATTCAAATATTAGGAAAATATAAATACAGAATATTAGTTTCATCATGTATCAGTAATAGCTTAGACACAGACTCCTGTCAAAAGTAGTAACACTTATCTCACAGATATTCTATTGATAAAAGTACTCCCCCTGTTTGGTCATTGAAGTTGTTTAGGTAGGACAAACCCCATTTTGTTTATTCTGTATTTCATTGGCTATTGTAGGTTACGCCCATTTTTGTATCAGTCAGCAAATCATAATCTTTGTATTGTTTCAATTTTAGATAAATAGTCTCCACCTCCATTTGTCCATCAGTAGGGTTTAGACTCCCAACACAGGTCAGCTCTAGACCTCATAGTCCAGAGGGTTGTACCGACTCTCCGTCGCCACCCTTGTAATTCTATTTTTTGTTAATAAAGTTGCAATTAGCTTCTTGTGACTTAGTACTCTTTGCTGAGTTAATTCCCCCAAGCAGATCAGCACGTCAGTTAGATAAGGGATTTCACTGGTACGATCACTTGGACCCTAGACCCATATCATAACAGTTGGTTCATCACTAAATGAAAGGAGCTCAGTGCTAGATGCAAGATATGAATAAAGGCAACACATTAGGATCCCTTGAAGTGATCGCGGAGTATGTCACAGTGACAGCCCAATGAAGTCAATAAACGTGCAGTAGGTGCAGGTCAGACAAGATGACATCACATCAACTGTTAACATGCAACACATATTGATCACTGTTTTGAGACATCAGTGCACAGGTTGATGGCAAATACTTGGAACCATTCACAACAGATGTTTTCTACATATTCACACACAATCATATTAAGTTTGGAATGTTAGGACACTTGAAAAAAACCCTGGAGAACAGACATCATTCTTGACATTTTGTGGTCTGGTCTAGTACTTTTACAAAGAAAAGGGTACTGTAGTCCTCAATGATTTTGGTACCTAATTTTCAATAATTTTGTATTTAAGGGCCATAGGAATTGAATTTCCTTGAGTTTGCAATTTGCACACTGGGTATGAAAGGCTTTCTCATTCATTAGTTCCAAACATAGGTCATACACCAGTTTTGTACTGTTTCTAATTAATCCAGAATTGAAACCATATCTAAATATCAACAAACCCATTGTGGCAATTGGCACCAAATTTCCTTCTCACAATATTTGGAAGTGACTTGTTCATATTAATTCCTTGCTATGTAACGGTAGGTTTATCACTGTTCCACAAATAGACTGGCATTTCCACATCACTATGTGGGTGTGTAAACAGGGAAAACCTTAGTCCTCCCATGTGTCTTGACACAATTGTCTCTAACACAGCACTCATCTCATCAGTCATATTTAGGGTGTGGTCGGGTGAGACCGAGTTCAATAGATTGTTATGTATCTATGTGTGGCATGTATTGCTAACCAGGAGCCTATGAAAAATGATGCATCATGAAGCATCCAACTGACTAATGCTTTCATTCCTTTTGAGGATTGACCCAAGCATGAAATACAAGTTTAGGCTATTCTTAAGAAATGAAAAATTGAAAAGAAATATTATATTTCAAGAAGTTTCTATATTATTAAATTATAAATATGAAATTATTGTTAGCTGCTGAAATATATAAAAATCATGAAATGGAGATAAAGTTGTTTTAAAGCCAGGAAAAAAACCCATCATGCTTGTGGACATTTTGAGTAACAGACCCATTAATATGGTCAAGTTCGAGGTTTGTATTTGTCATATTTAATTTGTCTAGAGCCATCCATTTCAAATTTGTACCTCTTAACAAACCCATTTGAATTAGAATGGTCGACACTGCAGAAATGAAAGTTTCAATGAAGTCTTTGTCAGCAAATAACTTTCCAAAAGAGTTTAACTTTGTTTTGC
Organism: Haliotis asinina; assembly: GCF_037392515.1. Classification (NCBI taxonomy): domain Eukaryota; kingdom Metazoa; phylum Mollusca; class Gastropoda; order Lepetellida; family Haliotidae; genus Haliotis; species Haliotis asinina. Next base: position 41,979,217 of record NC_090282.1, read on the forward strand.
TTTGGTTAAAAAGCAGTTACTGTTTGAATATGATAAATCTATGCCATACTTTATGAAAACAAAGCCCAATGTAACCCTACCTCTGAAACAGTAACATCTTTAACACCTTCCTGCTCATGCCTGCCACCAGTGTCACTGTAACTGTAGTCACTCATATCTAGTGAGTCTTTGAACTCCTCTGTATAGCACTGTCTGGTACATGGATCTGTCTGGTCACACAAGGAGTCTACGTAGACAGACTCGTTATCATCATAAGCTTCATTGGCTGAAAACATGTTAATGTCCACAGAGTCAAAGGAGCAGCTGATCCCTTCTCGCTGGTACCTTTGTGGAGTGATCACACTGTCATCCACCACAAACCTCAGCAACATGTCCCCCCCATCCATCAGCTCATCACCATTATCACCTGTTTCTGAGATGTTCAGGAAACTTGTTTCTGTGGCTTGACTAGATACACTGTCACTGTCAGAGTCAAAGCGAAATCCTTCTAGATCAAGATGTCCATCTTCATTACCTGAAGTCAAGAATTTGTGTTCTGTCTTATCATCTCTTTGATACAGGTCACATTTTTGTGTGTGATGGGTTGCTGTATTATCAGAGGTGAAAAAATCCAGTCCTTCAGTAAGGAGGTCAGCATTTTCAGGTCCAACACCTGTGTTAAGAACTCCATCCTCAGTCCCCTCAGAACTGGACTTTGTGTCATGTCCAGCTATGTTATCAAAATGTTGGGGTAAGCACAGTCCTGAAGAAACATTATGATTGTCATCTTCAGTTGTTATAACATCTTTCTGGTTAGTTGCACTGAAGTCATTGGCTTCAGTTTCATCTGTGTGTTTCTGCCATGCCATTTCAAACATAGAAGTGACATGATGCAAATCTTCCAACAGAGAAGAACCACCTTCATCAGCAATGACATATTCTTTGTGAGTAGATTGTACCCGTCTTTTCCCATTAAAACTGGTGTCCTTGTGCTGTGACTTACATTTTTCTTGTGACATCTTATTAACACTAGGGACAAAGTGCAGGCCACCAAACGCTGAATGACCACCTTTATCTACCATGGTAGCCTCATTGTTGAAAGGTCCTTCATCCCTGTCCCCTTGAAGGTACAAGTGTTTATCCCTCATCTGTTTCTGACCTGTCAATTTATTCATGGAAGTGACAAAGTTTCCTCTAGCAAATACATACCCACTTTCTTTAACGTTAGGTGCAGTGGGAACAGCATCTACTTGTGTGTCCACATGGAAGATGGCATCCTTGTCCTCATTCAACCATCTCTGTTTTGTCATTTTGTCAACAGAAGAGACGAAGTGCAACCCACCCATTACTGGACAGTCACTTTCACCTGTGGCAGCACTGTTGTAAGTATCTTTACTATCTTTCCTCCTCCCGAATCGAATGTCCCTTTTCAGCACATTTTGTCTTTGATGTGTCCTCTTTGTTAAGGGAGTGACAAACTGCACCCCTCCCAGGGCCATGGCATCAAAAGACAGGTCTCTTCCAAGTGTGTCACCAGAAAGAACTGTTTCACCATCTTGCCATCCACTAATCCTAGTGTCTTCATCAGTATTTACCTGTTTCTGTCGCGAGAGTCTATTCCTATTGGTGACAAATCTCATTCTTGTCAGGAGAGGAAGACCACCTTCTACACCCATGGTAGCAGGTTGACCATCTCTGTCACAACATGTCCACTGACTAGTTGAAGTCTTGATGTCATTCATATGAGACTTAGGTATCACATCCACTACCTTTGGATTTATATCAATATTCTCATCTTCATTGTCTTCATCATCTTCTTTCACCTGATGCAAATCATGAAACCTAACCCGCTTGTGAACAGTGTTCTTTCCCTTGAACATATTTCCAGTTCTATCACAATTCCTAGCTCCAACTTCTGAATAATCATCTCCGAAATGTTTCAGAATTGTTTTCCTTGTGTTCTTAAATCCAAGTCTCTGTCTTCTGTTGAATTCATAGTTTTGTGGATAATCTGAACCAAGTGTAACATCTTTTCTTTGCATGTACCCAACAATTTGTCTTTTAGTTTTGGGTCTACTGCTCCCACTTAAGTACCTTTCAGAACAATTATCAATTGATTTAGTTCTTTGGGTCTGACCTTTTCTCCCACTCTGTTTATTATTCAACCAGATTGTGCAAAATGGTTGCTTGCCCTGTGAATGGTTATTGTCAGTGGATTGTTCCATGTTTAACTGCTGAATCTGATCACGTCTTGACTGTGTTTCAGCTACTTGCTGCTTCTTATCACCACTAGTCATACCTTTAGGTTGCTTAATGTCATGCTGCCTTTTCCTCTTGTCTACTGAAGGATCAATGTCATATTCAGACTTGTCAACTGGATGTTTCTTATCCAAGGCAGTCTTGGTAACATGCTGAGTCTTGTCTGAGTCACTTTTAATGTCTGGGTGTTTCTTGTCTGAGTCAGCAGTGTTAACAGGATGTTTCTTCTCTGAGGCAGAATTATCAACTGGATATTTCTTGTTTGATGCAGTTTTGTCAACACAATGTTTATCGTCTGATGAAGTCTTAACAACTCTTTTTTTCTTGTCAGGTGCAGACTGGTTAGCATGATGTTTCTTGTCGGACATTGCCTTGGCAATATGTTGCCTCGTGTGAGGTGAAGCGTTGGTAATTATTTGCTTCTTGTCAGATGGAGTCTTTGCTGCTGAATGTTTCTTGGTGTCAGTTGGTTGTTTCTTGTCAGCTGGCATCTCAAAACCAGAATGTTTCTCATCTTCCAGCTTGGACTTTTCTACATGCTTAAAGTTTTCTGAATCATTGTTTCCTTTGGAATGCTTGTCTGATTCAATTTTGCCTTCTGACTGATCCCTGTAAGACTCAGACAAGTTGCTGACTTGATTGTTGTCTAATTCAGAATTGCTTCCTGTCTGATCCTTGCATAAATCAGACTTGTCATCTGAATGATTGTTGTCAGATTCAGACTTTCCAACCGAATCATTCTTGTATGAATCTGATTCGCCTACAATATGTCTGCTGTCTGTCTCAGGCTTGCTTACAGCCTGTCTGTCATTTGATTCAGATTTGCCAATAGACTGTAGGAACTTCAAGATAGCCTTGCCAACAGATTCATTGTCACCCAAGTCATTGTTGCAATCAGACTCCTTATTGTTACCATCATTCCTTTCTGCACATAATTCAGTGTTGTCAGTTGATGGTTCATCGCTAAACTCTATCCTTCCTTCAAACAACTTCTTTCTGTCTTGTACTTCTGCAGTATTGACCTCATCTTTTTCTCGGTCTTGAGAATTTCCCATTATTTGAAATATAGTTTGCTTGAAATTACAGGTGAGTTCCAAATATGTTAAGACACAATATTTCAATAGTATTACATCAAATGATGACAATTTGAAATAGTGTTTTGCAGCATCACAGTTCTTATGATCACACTTCTAAAATACAAGATGTTGAACATGGCCACAAGCAGCAAAGTATCACTCCAGATTTCAAAATATACCTGTCCAGGAAATCCACTTCAGGATCACTATAACATCACTATACTGAGAATCCAATATTCCCTCACAAGGAGTGAATGTTTCAAACTGTTTGGAATTCCACCATCACACCTTGTTGATGATCAACGAAAGAAATCCATCACAGACATTTTTCTGTTGATGTGTTATCTCCTGTGAACATGATAATTATCAAGGACTCGTGACTATGGCATCCGTGAACATAAATTATTATGACTGTGTCCAACTGACTGACACATTATACTGGAGGCAAGCTTTCTCACCTGATCAATGTATTTAGGTGCTACACTCATGCAACAGGTGTCCAGAGCCTTGTTGATTTTCAATAACATTTCACTCCAGCCTTTACGTCCAACACTGACAGAGGAATATTGTGAACTACTTCAAAATACCAATAATCAATGATTTAGTCATGCATACTGGAAAGGGGTAAAAGGCTTTGTAAAACTGGCAGTATCAAATTATGGCTGTGATACCATATAGAGGACATCATGTTCAGGTAGGTCAAGTTTCAGAAATGTTTAACCATATTAACAGTTCTAAATATAACATTTTGCGAATGTGTTACACCAGACGCTACACAAAATGAGGTGTTGGTACAATGGTATCTAAAAAACAATAATAAATAGCATAAAGGGAGAACCAGTGACACATAGCTCATGTGACACAGGCAAGGCAATATGAAACAACTCAAACTTTATTACTGTTTTCGTCTTACTACGAGACAAAGAAGTATGCAGGTACTGTGATTAAGTTTACTTTTCTTAAGAGTGTTCCTTTTTTTCTTGTTTTAATACAAATAACCAATATCTTTATGCATGTTTAGAAATTAATCAAAAGGGTGCAGCCAACACTAAGAACACAGTTATAACATCAGGACTGTGTGATGGGGTGAGTAGAGTAACTTGCCAACAACCACTGAACCAGGCTAAAGGATTTCCGTACTTTGGAGTGTTACACTTCACTAGTGTGTGTAAATATTATGTAAGCATGCTGACTTCTGTTGCAAAATTCTACTGTGAGAATAATAAATGAGTCTTCCAAACATGATGAGAAAGATGAACCTTTGTCTTGTGACAGTACATTAGCAAATCATATCTAGACTTTAAACGTTAATCACAAGTCATACTCTTTGTGTTCTCTTTCTAAAATGAAAGTATCTACAATACGACACTGTTACAGACAAGCCTTGAATTTACATCTCAGGTGAAAGGGCAGTATGAGACTAGCAGGATCCAGATAAGGGCCGTATCAGCGTATGTATGGAAAAAAAAAAGCAAGATACAGTAGGAAAAAAAGGAGAAAACGTAGCAGCTACGCACCACAGCAATGGTTTATGGTCAGAGAATCATTTACAAACTACTTATCTGAAAAAGTATTGCTTTATTATTTACTGACCTGTTTACACAAGAGTAGCCATGTTGTGGTGCATATATGAAAGGAAACACAAGATCTCTTACACGCCATTAAATTTCATTCTCTAACTATTCCCCATACTCTTATACTGAAAAAATATAGCGTACATACTCCTCGTGTTGAAAAATTATCTGGAGCCCTGGACTAGTAATAATGAAGGACTCGTATGTTTCTCATGATGCCACTGTAGTGAATGTCAGATAAGGCGCACTGAGTTATGTCTTCTATATAATTGAAAGTATTCAGTGCTGTAGGTGCTCTAAACATATCTGTGGTCATCAGAAAACAATAAACGAAACAAATCCAGGATTGATGAAAAAAGGGTGTCATTTGGAACATCACATCATACAATAATTTTTGATTAATTCACTGACAATCACTCATTGCCCTGATATTGATGATGATCTGAAATGTAAAATTGATCTGAAACACCTATCTCAGCCAGATAATCAATTTGGGTAAAGGCTATTTTAGAAAGTCTTTCATATTGCTTTAATACAGCTTGTTTTTTTCTCATTGACAACTATTCAATCTATAGATATTTAAGAGTCTAAAGGATTGTATAGCACACCATCACTATTGGGCAACATAGTAGGGACTACCAGCTGTTAAGGGGAAAACACATGTCCGCTGAGATGATACCTAGTAAACTGAACAGAGAAGGGTGGAAAGAAGATGAAAACTTGACAAATACAAGATATATATACAATGTTCAAATGAATCATGACTGTCAAGGTGACTTTGTCGTTAGCCTAGGTTAAAAGAAAAAAGATTTTCAATGACATTTCACTTGAGTCTTTTACTTCCAATACTGACAGAGGAATATTGTGAACTAATTATGGCTGTGTTACCATACAGAAGACATCATGTTCAGGTAGGTCAAGTTTCAGAAACATTTAACCATATTAACAATTCTAAATATAACATTTTGAGAATGATAGTGAATCAAGGACAGGGGACCTGTGGGCTCCTTTTAAAACTAAAAAACACATCTTCAGTTAAAGCACCCCTAATATTTGTACATCACAGGTTCCACATGAAGAAGTATATTTGCTTCTTTGCAAATAATTTGCACAACATGTAAACAAACACTAGGGGCTTCTTTAACCTTGGCCTTCATCATCATCTACAAGATCCACTTATTTCATCAGATTAGTGGCAAATTGCCTCAGTGAATCATACAATCATCTGTCGACTGTCATATCAAAGTTACTGACTCCACCCACATGCACACATGTAGTACATGGCATGAGAATCAACCATTTAGATTGTAAATGATGACTGTTCTGGGCTATCTATTCAGAGTCTTATCTGTGTTTATTTTGATATGATCTTGTTCTCAGAGCTACTTCTTCTGAGGGGGCACCTGCACAGTGCAGGCAGCATCAATACATTACCCAACACATGTAGGGCAGACACAGTGGCATCATAACAGATTAAGCACCATTTACCTCAACATTCCAGTACAAGGTTTCTATTTCACGACAACACTGATTCTTTAAAGCATTACAGTTCTGTCTACATTTAAATTACGATTGCAAATCACTAAGTTAAAGAAGATAAACAGAATTGTGTCTTTCTGCCAGTCAAATGAGAATGGAATTTCTACAGACGTGGTGATTGATTACATGTTGATTAAATCATTACAGTTCCCAGTTCGATGCATCAAAGCATGTAAGTAAGCAAAAATGATGGCTTCCAGCACTGGGACACATTCTGGAAATTCCAAACAGATGGGGGCTGCAGCTGTAGGACATTGTGGAAATGGTATATCTCCGTAGTCTTGCAACAGACAGTGGGAGGACACTTTTAGCACTGACGCATACTCTGGTAAATACAACAGAAGGTGGCATGAAAGGGGACAAAGGGAGATAACTGCTGCTTCTTTAAACGCTGGGCCACCCTTTGGAAATTATGACCAATGCATAGGAAGAAGTAGGAAACTAAAGCGCTTGGTGCTGACAAAGAAATGGGAGGAGGTTACAAACCTGTTACATACAAATTTGTTTAAGCAAGGACATTCACATTAATAATACTACCATTGTAGCATATCCCTGCCAAGCCACATTTGATATGTTGGTGACAATACCATAAAGTACTAGTAGCCAGAAGCAAAGAAGCTCTGGCTCTAGGAATACTGATACTTGGGAAAGTCGGCAACAGTCAAGTGCTTCAAAACCCATTTTCTAAACTAGCACTGCAGTTATTCCACTGATAGACAACATGTGATCTCATACTCTGTACAATATAATTTCCCACATATTAGAATGAGAACCAGAGCCTTCACCTGTGTTCAACATCTGACCTGACAGGTAATTATACTGCATCAGGAGTTATCTGTGTGGCAGGTATTTTCCCCTGCATCAGCACGCATATAGTCTTGCCAAGACTGACATGATGGAAACAGGCATTAGATGAAACATGACCAAAGATGGGTTCTGTTATTCATCCTTTGATAAGAGTTAATCATCCACATGAACATTAAACATCTATGAGACAGGAACCTCTTCAAAATATTCTGAACGCATAGAAGTAACATCTGAACACTATGGCTTGCAATAAATGAAACATTTTAACCAAGACAGAGGTGCCAAGTCTGTTTCAACGAAACAATGATACAAAGTTTTAGGTACTGATCTAGGACTCCTTTGATGAAGTAACCTTTACTAAGGTTAACCTTATATCCCATTCTCAACACTGCACTAAGGTTACCTTAGTGACTTACAATCACTTTCATGCTTTGTGAAGGTATACCCAGGAATCAAAATCAAATTAATAATTTCCTTATGCCAAACCTTTCATTGGACATTCCCATCGTTCCTTGATGAATGACATAACTGTAAAATGATTGATATAATTGTGTCTGAAACGGTATGAAACAACTCAATAGTCCTGTCAAGCTAACATCCTGTGAAAATGATATGTTCTTGGGTCACTCTATACCAACTAACTCCAGCTCATCATTATATTACAACCTTAAACTGTATGTGATGCTAGCTGATATGCTTGGCAGTTAGTTATATATATCAACAGAAGTAATATATTAAAAAACTGTATTTCTGTATGACTCCATCCCTACAAGAGATATCCTAATCTATTACAATTCTATTATGAATTGAGTCATTTTTATATCATATATATTATTAAATACAATTCTTTGGACATCAGCCGTTGTAGTGTTCTTGCGGTAGAGAACCCAGACAGGGCTTACATATTGCCAAGCCCACAACACATGAAAAAGGTCAGACTATCACAATATATTGATCTGCCATAAATCTAGCCCATAAATGATACCTTATCTTCATGAATACAGCCTGACGTATTCACTTCAACAGGAGCTCAAAGAACTGTCATTCTTTGTTAAAATCATTCACAGAAATACAACAAATATGGATTCTGTAATTTTTCTACAGATATTTTTAATTGACATGCTCTGTGAAACCAGTTTGCTGTTGTACATGGCAATCTTAGCGCTAAGATTACCTTAAGTCTATGTTAAGGACTTAAGTCTGTGTTAAGGAATTACAGTGACCTCAGCCCTAAGACTGCTTTGTACAACAGCACCCACAAAGATGACACTTAACTTGAGATAATTACAGTAATCATGAATAATTACACAAGACAAAAATGTCTGCATCAACATCAGGTATAATTTTCTATGTGTACAATCTGGACTGTATCAGTAATACTCCACTTGCCGTGCTAGCTGTTGGGCTTCTGTTTTCCTTTCCTAAAAATACACCTTCAACAAGTCTTTTCAAACACAAAAATGATCTTTGTAGCATACTGGTATAAGACATAAAAGTAGTTTGGAAGTGACTGCTAATAGCCTGTTATCAGCTAGGCAGTGAAAGCCTAGTACACGGTTATAGGTATTAACTTCTTAACCTAAATATTATCTAAATACTGTTCCCTTAAATAGCCCAACTGAATAAAATCATTTGGATCAGGAGTTTCTTTGTACCGAATGAGTCAACAATCTCAGAATCGTAGTCTTAATCCAACCTGTTCACCTGCCTGATAATTACAGGTGTAATATTTCTGTGGCTTGGAGAAGCAATTTCACACACCAGTACAATTAAATGCACACTAACTCTTCAGCCATGTGAAGTAGTGACGATAGATCCTGGATCTATACTGAGATTAATACCACTTCAATGGTATTTGTTCAGCTCTGGACAACCAGGTTTTATATGAATATTCTACTGACAATCTACATATGCACTGCGACTGATATAACTGCTGCATGTGTTTGCTAGTATTTAGGCAACATACATTTAACAAAGTAGAATTTTTCCTTCTTGTTTAATTTACCGTATAACCCCATGACCATTGAATCTAATAATCAGTTCAGTCACTGCTATCAGCAAGTCCAACAGTCAATGTTTATGTTGAATCATCATTAATTGTAAACAATAGGACTGCATAGTATTACTGGTATATTGCAATACACTTTTAAATCAATATGTCTTGCAATAGTTTCTCTGAGAACCAGTATATTGAGTAAAGAACATATATGAAGTTTTTGTGATTATAAGGCTGTTACAATCCATTTGCATATTTGATGAATTGAACTGTAGCCCTTCATGAATTCAATTCATTATTCATGGTCAATAGAGTGAGTGAGTGAGTTTAGTTTTACGCCGCACTCAGCAATATTACAGCTATATGGCGGCGGTCTGTAAATAATCGAGTCTGGACCAGACAATCCAGTGATCAGCAACATGAGCATCGATCTGCGCAATTGGGAACCGATGACATGTGTCAACCAAGTCAGCGAGTCTGACCACCCGATCCCGTTAGTCTCATGGTCAATAGAATTGAATATTAATGAATAATTATGATTTGTTTTAAGGGAACATGTTTCACTTGAACCCATATGTCTTTTTTCAAAGTGAGATATGCAAGAATGGAATATGTACTAGCTTGCAGTACTGCAGGTCATATTACCCGGTAGTTTGCCAGGGCAGCACATAGAACTGTTGACTGTAACTCTTACACCAAATTTTGAGGCATGAGATCACTGGTTAATGCTGTGACGATTTAACACTGTCAACATGGGGGTTCCATATTGTGTATTCATCACTCAAATACTGTATTTGAGAATAATTAATCGTATTTGATACCCAATATTCATGAAATGTATCATATTTGCCACATGGTGTATTTGTTGCAGTCCTTGCAATAATTATCTTTATGGCTGAAAATAAATCTACACAGACTTTCATTCACAAAAAATATTTCCTTTGTTATTCAATGACAAAATAGCATACTGTAATACAATAAATTGTATAAAATTAAAAATAGAATCCCTGACTAAGCAACCTAATTTTGAGATTGCTGTTATCAGAATCAGAAAAGTATGTTCATGCACTTTAAATATATACATGATCCACATGCACTACTAATCTCACTCACCATTCCCAATATATCACAATAAGTATCCCAATACAAGAACCTAAATTGCAATATATTGCAAAACAATTTATTAGCCAATACACAGATGAAGTAAACAACACAGTTAACTGCAACTGACAGTAAAATACCAACAGCAAACCCAGGTACAATGTAACCTTGTCCTAATGCAGTCTTAACACTTATACCCTAGTAACAATGCAACAGCTAGTAATCACAATATTTCACCCTGACCTAATAAGCGGCACCTGTCAGATAAGTTTCTATTCTTATCAGATCTCACCCCATGTATTGCCTCCTGAGACGTACACATGTTCACAGCTACTTACTGATGGTACCTGGTACATGATCCGTGAGTTACACGAACAGGCCACATGAACATACCTTCACATGACAATGAAAACTTCAAAATTGAACATGTTTACACAATGTATGCAATATACATATATTTTTACGAGTGAACTAAAATCCAAATTATAGTCAAGGTTACAAATGGACAGATATGTGGGCTCATTTTTTGACAGACCGAATATTCTATGAAGACCTAAAACACTTAACACTTACACTATGGTGAGGATCACTTGATGTTAACCCTTAATATCAAACAGTGTGAAAACATATTGTAGATATGCAATATGCAAACAGCTTGTCATTCAGATATCATGAAAAAAGATTTGAATAACCACCATAAAATAACTAACTTGCAGCTTTGACTTTGAAATTTGTTCCTGTGTCAAACAGAACTAAAATGACCACTGTATTAACAATATAAACAACAGTAAGATGCAGCACAGGGACTTATTCAATTTGGTACACATGAAGTGCCACTTGAAGGAAAATCTGGAAAGTATTGTCGTGTTGTCAACGCGTGATGGTTCTTGCTATGATGTTAAGCCAAGGTTACATCCTGTCTTAGACATAGGTGTGTTTTTTAGGTAACGTCATAATGTCACAATAAGCATCAAAACTCCCTTCTTTATTGTTTCTGTTACCAATTAAATACAGGTTATCTCCATAAAGCCACAAAATTAGTTATAAGTAATACATTATATTATTAACATGCATCGGGAAATTATTAATTCCGAATTCAGATTTTTTAAATGTCATTTGCTGCAGACTTAGTGCTGAAGGTCAGCCACAGTGGAGGTCTAGATAATACCCTGACACATCACACATATCTCTGTGCATCCCATGCATGGCCCTATGTGCGGCTGACAGACATGTTATTCATCACTGACTGGGAAAATACTGTCACCCTGCTGATCTGGGACCACTGTGATAAAATAGGACTAGTTTACATATTGCTATTTAATTTGCCATTTCATTTAAAAACAAAGACTGTTTTCTGGTTTCCTGACAAGCTATAACCTTGAGTCCATGACCTGAACCATTTCTCATTCATTCTGGACAGTGTCAAGCTGAAGCATTGTCTATTAGTTATGAATAAGCTCATAAACAATAATATATCAATTACAGACAAAACAGGAGTGTTTAGAATTATAAACGCATTTATAAAATTTGTAAGGATTAGTTACAATGTTACAAAAATATTGAAATGACCAGTTAATTCATTATGGAACAACCCCTTAACCATTGTCTCAAAATGACCGACTGTAGCTAATATCAGGCATGATAATGGTTCCTGTGGCATAATTATAGGCCTGAAACAAACCTGCACCCATTATGTGTCAAGCACCATCAATCTTAATTTGTACAACACCTCCATCACCCCGGGCCAGAGTGACCTCCCTTTGATAGCCCCTGGAATGTGTTCAAGAGAGCATAATCAATACAAATGGAATCTCTCTCACTCTCTGAGGAACGGCTCACTGTCCTGACACAGCAATCAATACGTGCAAGCTATCCAACACCCAGGCTGTTGTTGTCCCCTTGCTAACTGTAGTCTGACCTATGATATGTCTGACCTTATGGTCCTACTGCTGGATTCAGTCACTGAACTATCATAGAGTGATTTGTTGCCAGTCTTTGGAGACTGCAAATACTGCTTGGTCAGTAATTGATCAAGAATATGTGAGTCCTATTTAATAGATGCCTCTAGAATAATACAATAGGCACCTTGCACATTTCATCCTTGGCTGTGTAACACCTCAAATATTGAAGCATTTTATTCTAGTCCATGTATGTTTTGGCAATCTTGACAGTAACTACAATAACTAATATATAATGCTTATCAGCACTTCATTACAAACATAATTCAACAGATTAGCTATTTTCCAGCTAAAAGAATGGATACAGATGTTTCTATGTTTTTATTTAGCAATAAGTTGGTTAGGGCATGAAGCGTCACGAATATCAGCCCAGGTTACTTTGACATTCATTGCATTGTTGATCCCACACATCACTGTAGGTGTCTATCAACACTCACTAGATTGGTGTGACCCAAATACATTGGAATACTGCACCTAATGCCTTTAATTGCTATATGAGCAACGTCAACACTGCTCATTAATTCTTATCAACAACAGTACAAATAGCTGTACTTGGACAGCCTCATTGATATCTTGCAGACACAACTTCATAAACATATGTCACACAAATCCATACAAGAATCACACAATTGTCTTCTAACTACCATATGAGTCACAGCAATTCTGATGTTTGTGACTCTTTGATATCAAAGAAATTCTTGCATTATTTGACATGTTTCTCACATTGATAATACCAATACATTTAGCCAAAGACTGATTGGTCATTACTTTTCTGAATAGGTCCCAGTGATCATCCCAAATATCAACTTCACACAAATGATGTGTACTGCTGCTTATGCTATTAACCACTGTAGCACTTGATCTGGTCTTCGTTTGTTACAGGCACTCATGACAAATTTGAAATATTGCTGACCTCAGCGTAGCAGGACATTCATTTAGTCATTATTCACTCTCTCCTGCTGTACATCTATTCTGACTGTTTGCCCATCAAGTATACACATCTATCTACAGCAGACAAATGTGGTGGTACAGTCATGGAATTATTGATTTGTACCATACATGGCAGCATATACTCAAAGCCAAGACTGCAGCCATAGGTCTATCCATGCATCCACTCCAATCACTAATTGCCAGACTTCATCAGGTGCATAAGTCGTTCATCTCAGCCTAAAATCTGCATCACAGATCAATAAAAAGACAAAACAGTGATAAAGATTGTAAAATGCGCAGCACTTGCTGATGCAGATTGTGAACTGTTCAGTATGTCTGTCTTGGTGCAGGCCTTCCTTGTGAGGGCGATCACCATGACACGTCAGTCTTATGTACCTACTTGATGACAACACAAAGGGACAAAAAGCTTAATTTAGTTGAAAGAATATAATCAGTTCTTCAAACATTTCCACCTCTATAGCCAACTCTTGGATTATCACATACCACTACAACAATCAGCCTGTCGAGCAATAATGGAAATATTCACTTTTTCTGTGTGTAATTTATTATGATTAAGCAATAATTCTTTTCTGAATTCAGATTTAGCTTTTCAGAATTTGGTACACTGGAAGTTTCAGTATGGTTAGTTCAATAATCAAAATAATACACACAGTATGACAAACTAATACAAAAATATATAATTATGTCCTCTCATGTTCCATACTACTACGAATACAGAAAAGAGTAATCACCAGCTTTACACAGCGCAAGAAGGATGGAGCTCTGACCATGTTGATGAGCTAACTTCTTTAATAATAGGCTGCTACTAACTATCACATGTATGAACTGTTGTAGGCAATGACCTATGTCACCACAAACATCCTTTGAAGTATCAAGTCCAGAACTGGTCTAGCCACCATCACATCCCTGACCAGGGACCTTTGTCCCACAAAGCAGCCACCTTTGCCCCTTCCTACAAGCATAACACAGTCCTTCAGTAAATTCTGACATGTGACAAGAGCCCTGCTCCCAGGTGATTTACATGTCTCATTCATATCTATATATGAATTCACATCAAAGGAATACACTAGCTTGTTAAAGTTATGAGCCATGATTAGGATAATTATATTCAATATACGAGTCTCTGGTTCATTCCCATATTACTGTATGTGGGACATAAGATACGGAAACCCTGTTTGTCTGAACCTTGTTAATCTTGAAACCGGTCCAATGGAGAATCCTCTATATGGGAACAGAGCCTGTTAATTTCATGGTCAGCAGTATCAAACAGATGAACCAAGATCCCTTGCATGCTGGGAGTGCAGAATACGTATCATAACCATGAAAGACTGTATATTTAGACATTTCACCCAATGTGTTTGACACATTAGCTGATGATACCTTTAAAGAGAAACCCACTGATCAATGTAAGTTAATTCTAATTCGCATTTACAGCTCTGACAAATACATTGAGCTAATAAGTCTACTGCAAAGAACCAATGAATAAAGGCACTATTCAACAATCGAACCAAAGGTACCCCATTTTGTCAATAAATATGATCAGTCTTAGTCAAAAGACTATTCTGCATGAATTATCTAAAACATTCCTCATACTTCCACACACCACAATGCTGTCAGTTAATGAGTGGACAAGGTAAGAACTTTCTTGTAATCTCATTCACTGCTACATGAAAGGAGAGCAAGGTATCAATGTAGCAGGTGGTTCCATCAAATGATTTCACACTTGGATTCAGGAAAAGCACAATCCCTCAGAGAGCAAAAGAGTCAAAAGCATTCACTAATGTCAACACTTTTCTTTTATATATAATATCAGAATTTTGATATGTTTGAGACTTATACCGAGCCGAGCTTATCACGTAAAAGAATCAGTGACTTGGTCATTCTGTGAAGAAATCTCTAGTCTGAAGCTGGGGTCTCCTTTTGGCGCATTAACCTTCTGATGGCTGGTATGGAAAGCATGAGAGAACGTAATTTCACACCTCTTGGAGCAATCTTCCAGCAACAACATGGTAGGACACACAACAAAGTGTACCAAAGTGGCTAAAAAAGCCTGGCCCTATATTTTCGAGGCTCTCTTAGCGCTGAGATAGTCCTAAGTTAATGTTAATGCATGGTACTTATGACTATCATAGCACTGAGAGAGTATTGAAAATCTAGGCCCTGAACCTTTGGCTTGGATGTGAAAACTTCACTAAGTTACCCAATCATCTCTTCCATAATACTCAAGAGAAGTTAAGGACATTCTGGTCTTTCATATCACTATATATAGTTAATATAGATAATATAACCATATTGCTGTTTTACAAGATTATTCTTTACTGGGAGTCACTTGACCTTTGACTCATTCAACCTGAACACCACCTTTAATGTTCATGTTGATAGACGACAAGGTTGTCCATTTTAGAAATCACAGTTTCCTGAAAATAATGATATGACAACATCAACAGACGAGTCTTCTGTTTTGACATGGGCAGGTGAGGTAATTGATATCACTGCAACACATTTTTTCACATGACCTCCAAAATAACATGACTCATATTCAGTTTGATTAATGAGGGTGTCATTATGCGCTACACTTGCTTGACTCTTTACACCCTCAAATAATGAGTAACAACATATCCAATCTGTTCTGAATTTAAACACAAGCAAATTGTTATTTGTAGTCAGCCATCAAATATAAATTCTGCCATTTCAAAGCCGGCACAATAGTAGAACCCTACTTGTACTCTACACACTGAACCTTTCAATCACAAGCTATGTGAGAGGTCGGCAGAACACCAACTGAGTGATTATATACCTAGTTAGGTTGGGCTAACTGACAGCATTATGTACTCGGTGCAGTATGTTTCCTGTTGCTCCATCACACTGCTTCAACAGTATCACTTCCCCTGTGAAACAGTAAATCATTGTAACAGAGGAGACAGAATCTCTCAGACAATATTTTTCAAAGATTAACACCCACCTTCAAGGGTGGAACATATTAAACATAATCGTCTATGCTGAAATGTTTCAGGTCCGCTCACCTAAACCTTGCTTGTATTATCATGTTCCGTATATTTTAGCGTTATCACATGGACCTTTGTGAAAGGAACTTACTCGGGTAAACAGAATCTTACTAGAATCCAGCTTTGGACAAGTGGCTAAAGTCAGATACACCATTATGTTCCAAAAAGGAAAATATACTGCTTGTTCGGCACTTACAAGTGACAAGAAGCCAAATGTATTTTTAATCACACCACCATATAGTAATATATGTAAGCTGATACTAGATGGATCAGTAATTAAATATGGTACACAGTAAATAGTTACATTGTATGTCAAAGTTACTGAAACTTACTGAAATATGACCTTCCATGCCCCGGTCCTCAGCATCGTACTGTACAGGATCATCCAATGCATCGTAAAACTCATCCTCCGGTGAAGTCATCATGTCAGATTCAACCTGTTGCTTAACATGGTGATATGACAGATTACCTGCCTGAACAGTATAAACTGGCTGAGTCTGTACATAATCTGGCTGAGGGAATGGATGGAATTCATCATACACATCTAGGTATGTTTCTGAAGGTT
Source organism: Haliotis asinina (assembly GCF_037392515.1). Classification (NCBI taxonomy): domain Eukaryota; kingdom Metazoa; phylum Mollusca; class Gastropoda; order Lepetellida; family Haliotidae; genus Haliotis; species Haliotis asinina. The sequence continues at coordinate 41,996,027 of NC_090282.1, forward strand.
CTGAACTGTCTTCTGGTGTAACACTTGTCTGACTGTCAAGAACCCATTCAGGCTCACTGGAAGAATGAATCACAGGAAAAGAGGATCGAACATGTTGAGCTGGTTCATTAGCACCTGTATGATACGTATGGTTGACTTTTGATTGACTCGTATATAAGTCATCTTGTGACTGTTGACATATTAGAAAAGGTTGAACATCATCATCATGAGACTGGAAGTGATGACCTACTGTTGAGTAAGCTGGAATGTACATTGACTGGTCTTGAAGATGATATGGTTGCTGGCGAAGATGAGGATTCTGTTGAGGTTGAGGTTGCTGCTGAGGTTGAGGTTGAGGGTGCAAGGGGAACATCTGGGTAGGCAGCACCATATACTTTCTAGTTCTGTTTTGGGTTTGCTGAGATTGAAACTGCTTGTTCACACAATCTCTCCAGTTCACATCACCTTGGTCAGATGACACTGACATGGGCTGTTCTTCATCAATACTCGTTAATGAATTAAACCTGTTTGCATTCCTGGAATGTAACTGTCTCTGAGTATTAGAAAACTGACCTAGATTGGATAGCAAATTGGCATTTCTATGATGATTATCATAATCATATTGGAGATTATTCCCTAGATTGTATTGTACAGGACTTTGGTATGATTCCATCTGAGACACATCCTTCACATCATAATGCACATCCTGATTATTGTTGTGGGATGTGTCGTGATGAAACTGATTGATTAGGGTTCTATCCAGATATGGCTGACCTTGAACTGAAATCCTAGGTGTCTTTGTAGTCACATCTATAAAATTACTTCCCAAACCAGATCCAACACAAGCCTCTCCATTATTGTAGCATCCATGCCTCATCCCAGGTTCACCAAAGTTTGAGTCATTACTAAGCCTGGCACTATTCTTGACCTCATCATACGCAGCATAATTGAAGCATCTGCAATCATTATGGGAGCAATTGTTCTCATGGAACAAACTCCTGCTTCGTGAGTGACATGCATGGGTTTCAGTAGCATCTTCCTCACCTCCTGAGTCACCACCTAGAGAATCAGCATCATAGTCCGATGATGTCCCATCTCCATGCTGTTCCATGTCTTCCATTCTGTCAGGCTACAGCTGTTTCATGTACACAGGATAGAGTATCAAGAACCAACTTCATGAAATGTTCAATAAAATATAACACACACAGCTTTGTGATATTCACAAAACTTTTTGTGAGACAGCATGTTATGAGTATATTTTTCGGTATCGAAACACCTTTCATAAAAATTAGACCAAGCAGACATGTGAAATCAACAGCAGTTTACTAGTTTTTCACACAAGCAGGATTCATCTGTGGAATGACGCCAGTCTCATGTCAGTTATTTCATTCATTTTGATACATCACACATCTAATACATGAAATCTTGATCACAAATCTGTAAATATATTCTTGTCAAACCTGTACAGGACTTTCCAGAATGAACTTCACACATACCTGGGATTGACCACAATATCCTTAACTCAACACAAATCCACATAAGCCAATCCTTGTCAACATGCACTTGAATACAAAATCTGTAACACCTTCCCAGGTGAGTGCAGGTGACAACACAGGAAACCTGACGTCGTAATTCATCAGCCCATGTCTGCACTGGGAAGTTCATCTACTTGTGCACGATGCTAATAGACACAAAACTATCTTGATGTCTCGCAAGAAAACCACATGAATGTAAGGTGTCAAATAAAAGTCTCTTGTCAAAGCACAATAAAAATTATTCATAAAGTATCCTCTCCTGAAAAGCCTTCAGCTCCACACACAAACATGACAAAAGGAAGTTTTCAGCACATCACCCACTGTAGTGTAGCATGTTGTATTGCAGTGTGTCGTTTGGTCCATGATGATAAATGTGAAGAGAACTATCAAAGGTTTTCACACAACGAAACTTAAAGTCCTCTTTTATAATCACCCTCAAGATATCCATCTTCCATACGACTGATTGTCATAAACTGTCAGTTACTTTGTAAGGCAAAATTATCACGCTTAAGAAGTCAAAGATGAGGGTGATTCAAGATTGAAAGTTCAGCAGTTTGGATGTCTAAAGTCACAAAACACTGAACTTTTCAAAGAAAATATCAACACTGACTCCAGGTAGTTCTCAGCACGCGTCACTCTCCACTTTCACTTTCCACAGTAATAAAAACGAAATCTGTGTCACGCTGATTATTAAAGCATTGAAAGTGTCTCAGCCAGTCAAAGTAGGTACTATTCACCATCTAGCCTGCGGCTGTGGAGATTCATCTTGATTGAAGAGACATCGACTGTCACCAGGAGGCTCTAACCTGCTCCCTATGCCCTGACTGAAACATGTCACGGATCAACTCCCATTCAACACATGCCCATGATGAAGTGAAAACCCTGCACTCTTTCTGACCCTGTGTGTCTCACCGTTATCTGTAGGATGTGATTCAGGAGATTCACAACACAGTGTCTACCTGAACCTGCACAGGTAGGTGATAAGACAGCCCTCTGTCAACATGGCTAGCAGCACATACTCTCCATTATCAATAATCACCAAGTACGCTGCATCTTATCAATGTGATAAATATAATCCTAGTTGGATCTATATATTGCTTCAAAGACACTTCCAATTGCTATAATTAGCGATTTCAGTTTCAAACTGGTTAAATTCCTAGGACACTGATTGTTCTCAACAATGTCAAAAGAATGTATTTACACTTGGCAATGATACACTGATGTCACATCAATCTCTAGCAATATCACTGCACTAGCAAAATTACTTCTGATTTTGTTTTGTTTAGCTGTCTTTGAGCAATAATGATTTAAGAACACAGATTTCTTAAAAAGCTATGTGGTTCTCATACTGATCCATGTCTCACAACATACTGGTACTTCACAGCTAGGATGTCAACACAAAATCAAATACCTGGTCTCCTATAAACACTGTCCCTCCTACCTGTGCTCTGCCTATCACTTGGTGCAACAGCAGTTACATCAGGCTTGGATATACACTCCACTTACAACAACATCATTAAGTTACTCAATGCTGATCCTCTGTCCTCGCTGACACTGTACAATCCTGTTGTACATTTAACAACAGGGTGGTTCCAACACCTAGATTACAAGCATTGTGCACCGCACCAATCCACTTGCACATTACCAATCTCAGTGATTATACTCATCCACATACAGCATGTGTGCATGCAAAATATGTCCAGTAATCCCATGACACTCCAAGCCAGGTAACACACAGGTGCAGCAGTTGAGGCAGTCTTTGACAAGAAAGCACTGGTTACAAAATATCCAGTCTCACACACTGGTACCTGCCACCAATTTCATGACAAACAAGAGTTTCAGTGAGCTGAGAGTACATCTAATGTTGATCCAGTCATTCTCATATTACTCTGGTTCACATTGACCTCAGTAGGAAATACTCATTAGTAGACACCAGAGTCAGAGTGAACCTCTCCAGGATCCTGGTTCTTGGTAATGCTGATTCGTCAACCTGGTCTCAGACAGTCTGTACTCGCTGACTCAGCAAGAAATAACATTATCTCTTGCCCCACACGGATCAATAAGGTGGAAAGTTGAGAAACAACCACTCACTGTCCAACAGGTATGTGCTTCAAATGTCTCCACATTATATCACAACATCTTTCTACATAATCCACATCATGTGCCTCACTGAACATGAACGTAGGTCGATGGAGTGGATGGGTCTGTACTCAGTCGTCTGACAATGATGTAATCGTGCCAAAGCAGAATATTGTTTCATTAATACAATATTAATTTTCCAGCACAGGATCAATTGATCTACCTCTAGGTTGGAATGTTTCATTATGACCTCACACGATCACAGTTTCCAAGAGTGTGAATTTAGATCAATGGATGAGCTTTGGTCATCATCCAAATATCTTGTTGTAGGGTCAGACTGTTGTCAATAATAAATACTTGGAGGAAGTCCTCTGGCATCTAACCAACTGGAAGGTTAGTCACAGTCTGGCAGGTGGTACTTGCTTCGTTGTAGATCCAGTTTGGAAACATAAATGTTAAAAACCATATCGGATTAAAATCTAATATTTATCTACATTATCAGCACCATCTTCCACATGACCTGTTCAGTCATATTATCGTGAGAGGAAGTGTAGTGTCCTAGCAAAAATGGCCTTTTTCCAACTTTGAACTAAACACAAGATCCCTAATGAACAAGTTCAGATAGCTGTCTGAAATATCATCCTCAACAAGACAAGATGACCTTCATGCAAGGCAGTCTCAGCAAAACTTTGTCATCAACTGTTTATGTATAACGAGAAAAACCAATCATGCAGGCTGTCAAATATGTCCTACGGAGGAATGTGTCTTTCTTGACAGTAAATACGAATGCCAACCCTCAGGCATTTCCATTCCAAAAGCACAATGAGTTTTTCCTGACTTTCTAAAGTTCAATCTCATCGATCCCATAACAAGTGTTATGCCATCTCTAATAAAAGTACTACAGCTAGAATATGCACCCTAAACATCCTTATTACTGTTTTCATGTTGAGAATGACGTCAATCTCAATATATTCACAGATCTTCAATGTCAGATAAAAACACTGTTTTAGTCACCAGTTCTACTAAAAATACTGTCACTAGTGAACAAGCACATCTTGAATTGAAGTCACCAGAATCCAATGAGGAATGCAATTTGCAAATGCGACAATGGCTTTCATAAATTTTCATCGTTATTCATATTCTTGCAGGATAAATGTGCGAATCAACCAATTGTTCACTCATTTAAGAGTGCTCTAAGTTTGTATTTGTCTATCATCCCGAACAAGCTTCTATAAACAGCATGTTGAAGCAAAGTCTAGAGATCAGGAGGTCCATGGCATCCCCAAACAGCTCTACAGGTGAGACCTCCTCACTGTATTCCCCTTATACATCAACACAAACAATAAATATTCAAAACAGGCCTTACTCAAATACACCAAGCTTCACAGGATGCCCAACATTTGAATGGACACCTTTGTGTGCTCTCAAAAAGCAAGTCATCAGAGTTTCCTTGCATGAATGACACATGTCAAGCGGAAGCAACAAGCTTTCCTAATCCAAAATGTAACTCAAGTCAGGAATGACGATATGAATAGATTTTACTGAACTGTTTATTCCCAAGTCTTCGTCTTAGCAAGCCACAAACAGAGATGGACAAAAACACACTTGTCTCCTTTCTTTTGCAGGTTCTTGATGGTTGAGATAAATAAAAACAGTTCACTGTAGGCATGGCTGACAGGTTCCTCATGAGGGATCAATGATAGACAAACTGGTGTTCATGTCAGACATAAATATCAGGTATCTAGACTGGAGACAGCATTGTGGACATCCTTCCAAATAGCTATTTCTAATGGTAAATACATGTTTTGAACAAGAGCAGCTCCAAGCATATATTATTTGATCTTCATAAATGTTGTGGACTGAGTCCATATTGCAAAGGGAGTTAATCAATGTGTGAAACAGCTTCTGACTATTGAAATTAAACATGAAAGTCAAGTGGTGCTTGTCAGATTTATGGGGGTTCTGAGACTCTAGCACCACTTGCAACCAGCCTTGCTCCAAGTCTGAATAATGATAGGTCCTTGGATGTACAGTAATTCTATCCTTATAATATGCCAACGTATGCAACCAGTACAGTTCCAGGATCAAATTGTTTTTACTATTTAAATAATCAAGAAACCATGATTTAAACTAAGCATTACTGTCTTGGAGACTTGCACAAGGCTACCCATCTGCAGAATTCCCTTGAAGATATACTTATTTACCACTTTTATGTACATTGAAGATAACAATAACACCATTGTTTACAGTTTTTGCTCTCGAGGTTAATAGTCCAGACGTGACTGATATCTGCTAAGCTAACTCAACTAAATAGAACTGTAATTTGCTTGGGGTTTGGACTCATGGGTAAATATGCCTACTGACACTTAAAGGATGAAGTAATTATCTGGGAATTAATTGGAATCACATTAATAACCAAAGAAAAGCACAGCATTTTCTTTCTTTTCATATCAGACAGAACGATATATTGATATAGTTTGGTGAATATTAGTTATCTATCACATTGTGGGAGCCACAATGGCTGAGCAGGGAAGGGGTCTGATTTTTGTGTACTGGTGATAAGGTGCTGGAAGGTTGTAGGTTCGAATTCTCGGATGGGACGGAACCCAACGTAAGTACTAGAATCTGCAATTTACTAAGAAAGTACAATCCTAAACATAACACATGTACAAAAAATGAGTCACTTCACGATGTCTCAAAATATACTGAACTTTCTCAACATCATTTCCAGACATGGGCCCATGAACTTGAAGATCATGTTCAGCCTATTTTGAGGTGAATCCTTTCTCTGTGATCAGTGATGCATTAGGCTGCGGAAAGCAACTGACACCACTAAGAAAACCTACTATGAATCGTAGCAGTCATTCAGAAGTACTTTGTTTACAAATGACAAAATTTCTTGCAGCATAATAAAGCTAGTGTATATTGGACAGCCTTCCCAACAACTAACCACTTACATGTCTGACTGTCTCTTCCAGATCTGGTTTGTTGCACATTGTTCACGACTTTGTTTCAAAATGAACCACATCTGGTCTCGAATCTTATCAGCAAATAGTAAGGAAATGTACTGAAATGTTGAGCTTATTTTTGTCTTTCCTGACATGAGCTAAAAAGCAAGGAACACATGTTTTTCAACACAGAACAGAGAAGTAATTAAGTCTGACTTAGTTGATGACAAGTATGCATGCATGACAAGGCAATCCCATCACAATAGATGAAGATGAAGCTGCTCTGTGATATCTTAGGGGAACCAAGTACTGCTGATATGGTGCTGTGTCATCCAGCACACAGAGGTTTCTCTTTAAAGTTCAAAGTGAGTGAATGACTATGGTCTTAGGGCCCTTTTAATATTCATCCAATATGGTGGCTGGGAACACTAGAAAAGGACTTGAAACATCATATTTAATTCAGTATCAAATCAGGGGTTCTACATGATAAGCAGAATCCTTTACAACAAGACTACCGAATTGTATTGGTATAACTCATCATGGGGGTTAGCGTAGCTAGTGGTTGAAGCTTTTTCCAAGTCACTTCAAAGACCAGGGTTTAATTTTGCACACGGGTACATGTGTGAAACTCATTTTTATTGTTTCCCTGCCATGACAGTGCTGGAATAATACATTAATCTGCTTAAAACTTAAATCACTCACTAACTCACGATTATGACAAACACCATTCTATCACATCTAGGATTCAAACCCACACCCTTAGAGTCAGGCACCTAATTGTCATTTCATTTGACTGCTCATGAAACTTAGCATGAGCCTACAGCAGCTCCAATGTTAAGAATGTGAATTTAGCCTTTAATTGGCCCAATAAATGTATAGCTGTCAATCATGTACCTGATGTAGAGAACTTCAACAGGTTAGTTAATTAAAGTATCCTGGGTTACTGTGTTTGATGTTATAGTCTGCATTATGGCAAAATGTCAAGCTGACCTTTGAGTAATACAAGTAACAGTGAATCACAGAATCCAGTGGTTAGAACCTAGAGTAATTTTGCTTATTTTTACTGGTACTAACTGAATTTCACTAGTCTTGAACTAGTAGACCTAAATTTTAACAGTTATGAACTAGCAGAAATATGTTAATATTAAATCCTGTGACACTTCCAGGAGCTTGTCACCCTGAACAAGCATCAAGAAAACCCAATCATAAGATCAGGTGCTTTTAGTACAAGCCACCTACAGTGCACCCATTTACCACAAAACAACAAAGATGTGCGAAAAAAGAGCTCAAACCTGTATCAGACAAATCATGTCATGTAAATGTATTTTGGTTCGGTTTTATTTTTCCAAGCAGCAGGCAGGGGAAACAAACACAAAGTGTTATTTTCTTCATTTAACAGAACACAAAGCCTCATAGAAGAAAAAGCACTTGAGCTAGCACATTCCAATCATCAATTGCTGTCACCTATCTCCTCACGCTGACAAAAGTGTGTGACCAGGCTACACATGCACTGGCTACACATTGGACATACTTGCAGACGCTTGGTGTTGACAAGTCTCAGAAAAAACAAGTTTGCACATAGTCCTTAAATAAGTGAAAGACCTGTAGCCTATTTATAAACGCTGGTTCAGTTTACATAGCCAAATCCTGGTGATACCAACTCTGTTGGCAGAGGTATGTGATAAAAAAGGGTTTTGTGCTGTGAGTTTATACATCTACCTTGGGCAAGTGGGGAGCCTTCTTCATGTTTCTAGCAAACAAGGAAACGATCATCTTTTATCCCGTTGTTAATCTATCAACCTGTCTCAGGTGGAAAGGGTGTAGATTCACCTGTGTAATCAAAGCACTCAGTGTCTGATCAGAGCTAGTCTACACTGTTGTAATGACACACTTTACAGTGTGGGTATAAACCAAGGTTTACACAACATTGGAATTCCGGTCAATCACTGATTCAATGTTTGGAATGTACCTATGTCTACTGCATCTAAAAGAACCCATCATGTTGGAGTATAATGCGTTATTGAGTCATCTTGTGTATAGGGTGACTCATGGGTCATTGATATACACAGATATAGATGTTGAACAACTGTTGAAAAGGACATGAAACAGTGTTAGAACTTGGAGGTGCCAAGAATCCTCAGGTTTGCTTCAGAAACAATATCTAGCAGCCTCTGAAATCATTTAACATCTGATTCTGGACACAAAATCTAGACTTCCATGCTACCTTCTGAACTACAATATACAAAAATGTTCAACATGAACTTGATCAAGAACACAGATTCTATAATGAATGCACCAGCCATTTATTTGAAACATATTGACAGTTTTGAAATCTTAAAATTTAACCGCAGCATCACCATGGAGCATTGCTGTAGTACCATGAAGGAACATGTCTGTTCTGAATTACTGGCACACTATATACACTAGGATTACACTATTACTTCTGAAACGTGTTGAAAGGTGTCAGACCTTATTATGGAATATGTTTTTGAGTGAGTCATAACTTAAACTGTTTACTTTACTTCTCCTCAACAACAAACTGTCATGGCTTCATCCACAGTTCATGCTATATCCCCACAACAGTGACTACAGGACTGCACAGCTAATAACCTGGCCAGGCTATGCACACACCTCCACCCTTCAGGGAATGACACTTATTGTCCATATACCAGCATGGACACAGTCAGACCCAATCTCCAAGGGCCCAATACAGACAGGCCTGTACTGCCTCAGTTTTGCCAGCTGCCATAATGGATTTCAAAGCTGTATTTAGCTACATCTAATGGACACACAGCGGATGGCTAACTTTGCTAATTTCTAATTATTGATATATTGAAGAAAAGAGTGGACACTGTTATAAAATAATACATGAGTCCTTCCATCAGGATGTTTATCTACAGACCTACTGTAAACAAAATGCGTCATTTATAAGGGCATACTTCAATATTCATCTATAATTTGTTTGTTAAAAACCCACTGGAAACTGTATAGGTACAGCTGAAAGTGCCCTCATGAGAGGAATGCCTATATCAACACAACAAAGAAAGACTTATTAATCTTTACAATTTCATTATGGACTGTACCATAAGTACTGCAAGACAACAATTACAACATTCTAGGTTTTCAAAAACAACTGATGAAGACAGAATTACCCTAAGACAAGCCACAAGAGAAACATCTCAAAATAGCACTCTCAATAACCTGAACCCATCATCCTAACTGCTGGACTACCATACATACCACGTAGAGACACAACTATCTCGGGAGGATCTCCTCTCTGAGAAGATCACAATGTACATCAATAAGATAACTGATAAAATCTATTTAACATCCCCTTCTTACATCTTTCACACAAATACGCAAAGCATTACTTACTTGACACGGAAGATCCAAGCTTTCCTCATCAATATGACTATTTGTAGGCGACATTTATCAACAATCCACAGCCATCATGGTGTTGCTATCAAACAAACATTTTCATTTGAGGTTTTAGATAGTGCTATGGTCTTTCTACCACCTCTGCATCAAAAGGCATACGAGCCTCCGTAACTTTTCATGTAATGCATAATGCTCATAAAGTGTATCTCAGACGATAGCATTACATGACTAACAGTGCCCCAGTATAAGGACAGATACCTGGATGAGTTGCCTCCCTTTCTTCAAAAATGAAATATGATACTAATTTGAGGATTAGGAAAACTGAGGGTTTTTATTTCAACTTAAATGAGTTCAGTGCTAGTTACCTTTTTACTTTCATTCACATTACATATTAAGCCTGAATGCTAAACTAGGAACGCAAAGTGCAGATGAAGTGGAAAGTAACGCATGGCACCAAGGGATCATTGCAAAAACATTTAATATATTTTTTATCCCAATCTGCAAACCTTTACAATAATTTAAATACTGACATTAATACCTGGAACACAAAGAAACATACTAGTACAATGTCAAACAGGTTTATCTACTCCATAGTAATAATTAATGTTCTTTGATGTTTGGGTAAGTGCTAAGCATGAGATGGTCCCTTCATGTGAAATGCATTCTCACACATGAAGCACATGTGTGCACTTTCCTTCACATCGCTGTATAACAGGGGAGATCGGGTTACAAACTTTCCCAGAGGTCTAAGGGTGTAGGAAGCAGACAAAAAAGTTTTTAACCATCTGGCTGGGCAGGATGATTCAGAGGACGGACCATGTGATGCACAGCCTCAGTCTAGTCTCTCACGCTCATCTTCACACAAAAAAACACACAAATATTCCTGTGTCTGTCGCTTAAATGGATTCCTTTTTCAGCCAATGCCATCAAGGCTTCAAGTTGAGATTACCCAGTGATAGTAATGCTGCTGAACAGCAGCATGTCTTGTCCAATACAAGAAGATCATATTATTGACATATCATTTTCTAACACGTAAACTGACTTGATGGCTATTCAAAATTACAAATGAATATAATTGAGTTTGTAATTGAGCAGAAGAAAATTCATATCCAGAATAAATGCTTAAACAGAAGAGCCTTTCAGAAATGTTCAAATACAGCAATTGATGCTGAAGATGTTACAGGCTAATTCAGAGACAGTCAAATTCAGAAGTGAAGGCTGGCACTACTGGCTACTGAAGAATTATTGAGGTCTACTGAAAAACTGAAATGATTCATCTGCAAATATCTTGCACTTTCAACATGTCCAATCAAGCAAATGTAGCATTATTACTTGCAAATTCTATTTGACTGATCAGCAGCTGATGAGAGTCATGTCATAGCTCCCTCCTCTGTATACTTGACTAAGTCTTCCTCTTCAATATTGCATGACATCATCAGTTGTATTGTATTCCTATATTTGAAACACTCGTGTATTGTGTACATTTATTAAAAACATGTAGCTTTTTCAGCACTTTAAGACATGCAGCTTGCTTAAAACAGACAAGAAACACGAGATTTCACCAAAACCATATATCTTACTTTAAATAAATGGCATTTTGTTTCTTGATTAAACTGCATTCAACAAGATCGAATATGTAAAAAGCTATAAAAGGCATTTATGTTAAGTCAACTGTATGAACTAATGATGACCCATTGCAGAAGTTAGTGAGTGATTATGGTTTTCAGACGTTTTAGCAATATTCCAGCAAAATCACTGCAGATGACACCAGGAATGGTTTTCACACATTGTATCTATGTGGGGAATTGAACCTGGGTCTTTAACTTGACTAGTACATGCTTCAACCACTAGGCTACCACACAATCCTTACTAGACAAGGACATTACAGTTCACACAGTCAGAGTCCAACTCACATTCCATACACAACAGAAAACAAATATCTACCTCACTGTACATCTCTTTGTTCATGATGGTCCAACACTAATATCCAAAAAGCCAACTGTCATCACCAGATGAGGATAAGCATGCCCTAACTGAATTCCCACCTTTTTCCACAATAACATCAGGAATTCCTGCACCTGTGTTGCCCAGGTAATTTAACTTGCGTCACCACCAACCCAGTAAACTCCTTTATTTGAACTGTTGATACAGTACATCGAGTGGTATCATCCCCATCCATGCTGTGACTAATACAGTTGTCCCTGCTGTCACAGGAACCATCAACACTAAACTCAACTCATCCCATGCTACCATATTTGTTCATATAGCTGTGAGATATACAAGTTCAAACATCCCATACTGTATTAGGTCAGCCTTGCTGTTTGAATGTGAATTCCAGTTTTACAGTTGCCTAGGAGCTGACATGTATATGGGTGGGTTAAAGCATGCCCACCTGGTAAATTAAACTGCTGGACTTTACAGCATCAGTTGTCAGGAAATTAGACTCTGACTTCTTTGGACTAGTGCACATGTAGGAAGTATGCAAATTCTACACCAAAACAACTGTCTGTGACTGAATGATGCACGACATAAACACCAAGGACACTCCTTTTCTTGTTCACTGGCTCATAAAAAAAACCTATTTAAATGGAAACAAGAATCTAATCATGGTAAAACTAATACTGTCAGGACCAATTTCTGGTAAACAGGAAAACTTTGATTAAAAAGGATTCAAACAGAAACATTAGGGACGTCACAATGTTTCATGAATCGATATGTATCATGATACCAATGTCATGACTCAATACGTATCATGATACCTACTTTTGCTGCATTATTGCGTAAATTCAACTACATTTTGAACATCAGTACTCTATATTGAATAACTGTGGATGAAAAGATAAACACTTTTTATTCACAGATTATAAAATTCTAATTTCCTATCTTTGTGCATGAAAAATAATCATATAACACTATCAGAACATCAGGAAACATGAAACAATTGCAAGACTGAAATTTTACATAAACATATCTAAACTGACACTTTCAAAACTAAATACCGATACAGTTTTTAATGTATCGATAATTGTATCATCTGTATTGTGGCATCCATAGGTAACATATATGCATATCATGTTACAATGTGTCAGTGTTTAAATAGGCATTACAACATGATGCAAGCTGCAACAAAAGGGTTTTGTCAGTTGTCCTTAGATGCCATACTACTTGCATCCAAATAAGGTCAAATGTGAATGTTAAACAGTTTCTAAATCTTGGGCATGTCTTAGTTCTGTGGGCACCATGACTGGAATTGGTAACCTGGATACCTTGTATGGGTGGGTTATCAGTTGGACGTGAATAACCCTTCAGTACCCCAACCCATTATGATCATGTTACTAATACATTAAACAACATAACATAGCATTCGTTTAAGATGAAAAGGTTGTATTGTCTTTGAAGACTTAGACATTATTTACAGTCAGCTGCTTTAAATATAATACATAAACATGATGAATAAGATATTGAAAATCTCAAAATTTTGGCCTCAGAGCTGAAGAATACATTGCCATTTCTCACAAATATAATGTCAGGAATCAATATATCAGGCATCCAGGTAGGGAAGGGTAATGGAGGGTGAGTGTAGAACGTTTGGACCCGTCCTAGCCCTAGTGACGCCTTTAACATTTACTACTGCATAGCCTTTGGACATGTCGCATCAGAAACTAAAATCGGTAAAGCTTCAGACTGAATGTTACACTTGAATATCCAACTTGTTATATCTACGATGGATACATAAGATAGGAAAACCAAAAGAATACCTTTAAAGAGTTACTTTGACATTACAAGAACAGCCTTTGACAGAAAGAATATGGCTTTTACAAATCGATACATTTTATGAAAAGCCTTGTGCTGCCATACAGCCATATACAACGTGATAGTTGCTACTTAGTGGTCTGGGCAAGTGCTACATTCTGGGCTGTGGCATGCCTCATGTAAATTATTCATAGCTACAGTTTTTGTTCACAGGAAGTTTATACATATCCTTACTGGAACTGGGAGGATTTGAGAACTGAAGAATTTGAGGAGTTCTTAATGTTCATGCATTTGATAAATTCCTTTAAAACACTGCCCTTTTTCATATCTGATATGATGCATAATATCATGTACACTATCATGTAGAAAAGTGTGATGTTGAGTTTCAACTATATTTCATCATGAAAACACAATTTTTACAAAACTGTTTCTTAATCAGCGTGGTCAACTAATCATGGTGCAGACAAAAGTATTCAAAGTGACCATTTTTCCACGAAAACAAACTGGCACGAAGCCATTGTGATGAATCTATAATCGATTGTAGTCTGGTTATGAGGACAGGCAGACATGGTGAATACCCAATCCTCATTAGCCTGCCTGTAACCACGACTTACAAGGCAGCTACACACTTTTTCTGAATCCACACATCTGAATCCACACAAGAAACAAATTCTCTTACATAGTACTGAATATCATATGCCTGTACCCCAGACATAGGATCATGTAAAGAAATGTGCACCTACTCAATCGCGAACAACATGCAAAGAAAAGTCAATGAATACGCATGTCTATTTTTTGTCACAGGAAAACTGCTACATGCAAATACATTTAAAGTTTATTACTTAAGTCATTATTGAATAGTTGAGTATCTGAGCATAATAAATACAATTTGACAGCCATTTGTAACAACTATCAAATCTTATATTATCCCCCTTTGAATGAATGGAATAGTTGTATCAAGCCAACCCATGTAAGTGTGCCTCACTATGTTGAGCATAGAAACTGCCGAGTGTGTATTACTGTACCTCACACCTACCTGAATTGTTACCTGGCTATGAATAATGCCTGTTGATCAGTTGATGGCTTACTTTACCTGTGTGATTGATTAAGGTCAACACTGGGGACCAGCTACCTGGCTCTCCTATCTACCTAAACCACACAAACAGAGCTAGTGTTGATGTGGTCAACAGTCCATACTAAATTCAGTCTATTACTAGTACTAGCATGACAGCATGAACTGAGTTCTATCCAACACATGATATTGCAGCATATACACATACATATTGAAAATGGATGGTGATAATTTACTCTGCATCCAGTATGATGATTTCAAAGATTAAAATGTACCAATGTAAACCTTTATTCACTGATATGAAATAGCTATTAAGAAATATATATAACTGATACATTTGAACAGATAAGTGAAAGAAACTGGCAATATAACTATGCTTTTTGCCAGGTTAGAGACAAAAAGAAATTTCCTTCCATTTGGTTATGTCATAATTATAAGGACAAGTGTGATAAATCTACTGCTACCAATGTTAGATATGGGTGAAATTTTGAGTGGGTCCAAACTGATGAAAATAATGTTTCTGGACCCCATCCAATGTTAAATAGATGGGCAGATGTAAAATAGAGGGGGTCCTCACTGAATTTGAGGAGTCAAAACACTCCAAAACCCTCTCTTGAGCCAACATGGCTGCTACATACAATGATTTCTCATTAAATTTGTGAAAATCAAGTGTAGCAATTGCAAGTCTTGCTTGTCTGGTAACCATTTTTTCATGGCTCACACTTACTGAATCAGTACATTAGTACTGAACATACTGTTGGTTCCAGAAATAAAGTTATCATATTTAAAAATGTGCAGCTTTTAGATAAAATCCAAATGTGACTAAGAACAGTTCTTAATTTCAAGCTCTCTATGGTCTGTGAAACAGATAAAGCACTAAAAGTCCCTTGGGTTTAAAAATACCAAGCCCAGGTGTATAAGCTCACCCTTACAACCATATGGAAGGTATTGTATGGGATTAAAAAAAATAATAGATTACATCTGGGAATTACTTTTACAGTTCCCTTACTTATAACCTGTTCAACATTCATACACATATTACTGTACTGAGAACACTAACCTGCATGCAACTTGTTTTGAAACAAAAAGGATGATCCATCTTTTTCGTAACGTAAGGAAACGAGAAGACTAGAGGCTTGTGTTCAGTCATTTTGCACATTTTGTAGTCATGAAGCCATGGGGCTACACTTACACAACATGGTAAAGCACTCACATGATCTCACAATCACTCCTAATGCTACTTGATTGACATTTTTTATGGATAGGTGGTTTACAAATATACAGATCCTCAATGACTGGATTATTGTCATTTCAGTGATTGAGAGGAAACAATAACATGTTTACTGTACAACAGACTGATCAATATGGAAATAGAAAGTTAGATAAATATATTCTAGAATGCTAGCCCACCATGGGTACAACAGAAAATACAACTTTACAGGGCATCATGCTACTAAGCAATTGGCATATATAAAATTGGCTGTATATACCTGATAATACACACTAAATCACAATGCCTTGCTATGAGTGCTTAACAATAGCAATTAACCACAACACCTCAGGTAATCACTGGACCAATGCATAATAGGATGTGATAGTTAAGTGGTTGAACTATAGATACACAGTACAAGATCATTATGCCCCTGGTTATAGTGCCATAACTTTACAGAACAGATTTCCACTCAAATCAACGACTTACTACCTACTTATAATATACCAGAAATAGTTTTTCACCAGATTTAATCCAATTCATAATTCTTGTATCACAGTGTTAAAGAAAGCTGGTTTTAATAGTTAAATCTCAAACTGGCAAAAAAACATTGGTAAATTAATACATGTGAATGAGTCATTTGTTTATCTCAAAACACTGTACATGTTTTTTATTCATCTAAAAAGAGAAATTTATGAGCATTAATAAATAATTTGTATCTGTCCTTCCTATCATTTGTGGGAAAACATAAAAAAAAATTAGAAAAAAGAACTTTCTGGCCTGACATTAAATCTTTCAAGGCTTAGCATAAAACTGTTGGTGTCAAAAGGGGAGGAGTAATGATAAAATACAGTCCTGATACTATGGGTGCAACACTGTTTGTATACTTATGGTATTTAACATTCCCACATTGATATTCTTTCTTTTAAACGGTTAATCACAACACTACTTTAGATCACATTTCAGAGATTAGAAATGGGGTGTTGTTAGGGCCAAAACATATTAATATCCTTGAAACAGAAGAGAAACTGTGTAGTCTGATGTTAACAGCTTCTGTCATCATTCATAATTTTGCACAAATATGACAGGAACTGAAACGTATTGGATGCATCATGATACAGGGGTTGTAAATCTATGTACAGCAAAGGTGGACCTTGTATTGTGATACAGTACTGCACTGCTGTATCATTACTTCACTAGTCAACTGCTATCAAGTGACAAGTGTGTCACTGTGTGTTAACTACCGCCTATCTGCCCCACTTTTCACTCTCCAGCACAGGGCTTATCAGTCTTTATCAACCAGACAAAGATTCTTAGTCATTTTTCATGTGGTTGAATCAAATAGTCAGTCATCATACATTTTCATGTAATTGTGACATACCATATGACTGATTTCTCATTGTTACTGTACATCTTTAGGTACAGTAGTGTGAAAGAATTAGAATAATACATATTAGCATTAATATCATATTAATTTTGTCTGAAATAAAGAAGGTGGGGGATGATAACACTGTTACAAGTAACTAATGAGGAACAGTAGATCATACTCATAGCATATACCACATAAAACAATCAAATTAACACTGGCCCTTGCATATGCAATGACCACTACGCACACTGTAGTGTAGTGGTTACACTGTATTCTTCACATGCGGCCTACCTCTTAGTACAATCTGTATGTGTGAGCGAGTCAGCGTGTGTGAAAATGTGCTGCATTAATATTACTTGTATTAAGACTGTGTTAGAAGGTACATCAAACCCATGCTACAATGGTATAAAAGACGTTCATCACCCAGATGCTCTTGTCACTAATTACACACAGAAATTCTGAATTTAATTGTATTATCTTAATCATTTAATATCAATCCTCCGTTTCTGAAATAAGAGAAAGTATCTCGTGGATATAAGAAAGGAAATGAACAATATATTTGGTTACCATAAAGCCCATACATCTCACACGCTTGGTTTTTCATGTAAAAGTGTGGTACCTTAACGAAAAACATAATACAAACAGACTCGAATTCATTCAGAAAGTGTGGATTCAAATAGTGTGATGTTACTCTTTAACAAACAAGGAAAACAGTTAATCAGTACCTCATCAACTGGTGATGACAAAAACATTACAACAGTTACTCAACACCAAATGACAGATGTCATTATTCAAGCATGTGTATGATATGTAATACTATATATCACACGTGAGAAAAACATCATATGTGATACTACCCCTCTGCTGCTCCCATTATGCTGTTGATCACATTGTATCGATATGAACATCAAAGTATAATGTACCATATGTAGTAAAATCAAGTTCAAATCAGTATGATACAAAATGGTCGCATTGACTGGTCTGATTAGGTATTCAATATTCTATAATAAGAAGCCAAAAAGGTTTTAAAATAGTTAACTGATTAAAATATCTTAGGCTTAAAATTATCCAGTTTCAGCTGCAGACTGATATTTGCGAGACATTCACTGAAAACGAAATGTCACAATAACCTGCTAACTGGTTGGTTACACACTCAACATTCGGTGACATGTTTCACATGCATGTCATTCTTTCGTCTGTCATTCCCACGATTTTCACTTACCCTTTGAGAATCATACTCTGCTGTTGGGATGATTTCAATGACATCATTGTCAGTGTAATCGGCACTCTGAACACTTGAAGATTCCATAACTACTGTCACTCATTTAGTTCTAGGAACCTCTGCAACATATCCAAATTTATGCAGATTGTTTATGGAAGCAGCGCCATTCTGCAGGCAAATAAAATCGGATTCCCACAAACATTTCATCAGTATCCGTATGTGAACTACCGAATCATCGCGAACATGAAATAGATGTGTTGAAATTATGAAAGAAAAGATGACACTCTATGTATCTTTATCGAAAAATTCCTGTCAAATTGAGTCATCTTGGCCCATTGCAATATTATGGACTGAGAAATATTCACTTCCGTTAAAGTGCGCATGATAGAATGTCACGCATGCGCAGCAAAGCCAAAACATAAACTGGGTTTCAGTCTACGTTGTTCACGCAATTATAGGTTTGAGATAGGATTGGGAAAACCAGTTGACTGTTAGGTCGGATAAATGGAAATCACGAAACGACAGTTGTTATCTGATTCACTAACTTATTTTGTCCTGGTGCATCCCAACATTCATTCATAAGTACATGTTCATTTATTATATTTCCGTGGGTATGACCGTGCTTTCATGATTGATTTACAGCTTCCAACGACAGCTCCGCACTGATATACACAGACTGAGTCTTTAACATGCTTTAATAACGTTTTATGGTATATTTTTGCAAAGTAAACTATGATACATACTACGGAAATCGATTCTGTCAAATAATACATTGTCGCCTCAAGCTCGGGATCAGTGACCTAAACGCAGATAGAGTAAATAGACACATCTCTGATAACGCCCAATGCAGTTGCGGCTACCATAACGAAGATGTCCTTCATTACTTATTTTGCTGTAAAAAATACGAATTAATCAGACGTCAAATGTATTTCTATAACAACGGTTTTTCCCTACACGCAGTTTTGAATGGAAGCCAATCAGAAAGTGGCCACACAAATCAGAAAATTCTAGAATCATTACATAACTTTATTACTCTGAGTAAAAGATTTGATAAATTTGAATAAGGCATCGTAAATTGAAATCTAAGCTAAAACGAAGCTTAACAGCTGTCAGTCATTATGGTCTTGATGGTGTTTATTATTACAGTTGCATGCAATTCAGCATTGTTCCAGCTGTTGTGTATATATAACTGTTATAATGTATTGGAGCGGTATTTAAATAAGCTGTTGCTTGTTTACCAATCCAAATTCAGTTTTCTGAATAAAAATATGTTTAAACCAAGTAAACTTAGTATTAAGAATACACAACAAATCTTTAGCTGAACACGCAATACACACGTGTTATTGCTATACTGATCACAACGAAGTGTACACCTAGCTTTACTTATCTGAGTATATTTGTTCTCTACTAATTTAAATAAATGGGCTTTAGAAATATTCTGACACATAAAATTAGAAGTGTTTATTTTCTATAGAAGACTTTCTCGAATACCAATAAGGGTAACGGTGTGAAAATCAGATTAAGCAATCACACGTGATAATGCAAGTTTTCAATGACAGCTCATTGTAGTATTTTACAGAGTATGATAAAGCCAATTACTGTAAGAGGGTGAAGATCAAACCCTGAGGGGTGGGTCATCACAGGCGGACACAGCTTTTTGAGACATGGTGTGCGCGTTCACATTACTGAGAATAGTGGGGCTGTACACTTCTTTTTGTCATTTTCACCGGCGCTTCAATGGTCATATAACAATAGTGTGTGTGTGTGTGTGTGTGTGTGTGTGTATTTGTCCCCTGCTACCCCGTTGGATCCGCCCATGGGTCATTCACATTGTACGTTCAACTCCATAAAAATCACCACCACCCTCCCGCCTCCCCAAATAAATTATGAACGGTCCCTAAGGTGAAGCATTTTAAGCGTCTGAGTTTGACAAATGCATTTAATTCTAGTATATACATCTGCACTGTTTTGCATATTTTGCTACCGAAGACATTCACAACATAGATATTACAGAACAAAGTAAACTGGACATAAAACTACGATGGGAACATTCAACACAAAGTCTTGTTGACAGTGTATGCCTGAATCCCATTCCACTATGAGATTGCAAATTTACAACAATCCTTTCACAACCAATGAGATTTACCGGAAGACGATGGCTGTTATAAATAAACAAAGCCACGCACATGCCGGTAGATGTTTCATAACAAATCACTTGTGTACTTGGAATGGTCATTATGTGGACGAGAGTTTTGGGCCGAGTTCTGTTTACATTATTTAGGTCTACTTCGTTGCAAGTATGTTCGGTGTTTATATTGCATGTCCAAGTTGTTGGTGCCGCGGAGACACAGGGGATGTTTCGTCGTCTTCCGTGGTTGGATGACATCAGTACGAGTGAACCTTTGCAAAGAAATTATGGTGTAGCAGCGGCAGATGTAGATTTAGACGGTCAGATTGAATGGATTGTTGCTGGTTTCACAGGACCAAATTATGTCTTGAAGTACAATGCTGAACTGAATGTTTTACAAAACATTGCCAAGAACAATAGCTCTTTGAAAGGCCTTCTCGACCCCAAAGGCAGAGCTATAGGTGTTTGCGCTTGCGACATCGATGGGGATGGACGGGAAGAAATATATTTCCTCAACACCAATGATGCCTATGCAGGAAAGTCCAGCTACGGCGACAAACTTTTTAAATACAGAAATGGTCGATATATAAATTTGTTTGAAGATGAACCTAACAGAAGCTTGGACGCTAAAAATTATGCAGGGCGGTCAGTCGCGTGTGTAGATCGATTCGGCTCTGGTAAATATGCATTTGCCATTGCAACATATTCTGATTCTGGAACTGGTCGATTTGCACTTCTGGAAATGGATGAATCTCACCCGAATAATAATGTAGAAACTGGTTACATTGTTGTTAGGAATGTTGCAAAAGAGGCAAGAATAGATCGATCAACTGGTGGTAGAGGCATCGTTGTTGGACCTATCCTAAATAATGAAGGGAGAATGGACATGTTTTTTGGTAATGAAGGAAATAGACAACTAAATAACAAAGGAGAAAATTTTCTGTTTAAAAACCTCGGAAATGGTTCTTTTGTTGATGTGGCTGGAGTTGTTGGCATTGCAGATGAGAATGAGAACGTTAGAGGTGTGGCCATTGCTGATCTGAACCATGATGGGCTTGTTGACATAGTCTATGGAAACTGGGAAGGAAAGCATCGTGTATTTATACATGAAAAGTCATCTGGCCAAACTAAATTCAGAAATATTGCTGTAGAGGCCCTAGAGGAACCATCTTTAATAAGAACAGTCATTGTGGCTGATTTTGATAATGATGGAACATCCGAGATATTTTTCAACAACATATATGGAATGTCATCAGTGCAGCCAAATCGTCTATTTACTGTAAAGCCCAGGAAAGATGTATACCCCTTAATCACTTCTTTAAATCCTGGGGATGCATTAGAGGAGGATGGGTGTGGCACTGGAGGGGGCGTGGCTGATATTGACGGTGATGGACAGTTAGATCTTCTATTGTCACATGGAGAAAGCAGTGCCCAGCCACTGCGTGTATACAGTACTAATATTGGCAGTGAGAATGGTTGGATCAGGGTTGTTCCTCGAACCAAATTTGGCGCACCTGCACGTGGTGCATCAGTATCCCTGGAAACATCAAGTGGCGATAAACAGCTGTCAGTCATAGACAGTGGATCAGGATACCTGTGTCAAATGGAACCAGTTGCTCATTTTGGACTTGGAAAAGACAGACCAGAAAAAATGCATGTGACATGGCCTGATGGCAGGCAAATTTCCCGCGAGCTAACAGAGAATGATTCAAATACTGTGCATATAATTAATCATCCAGATTTTATACCCTCTACAGATACAGGTACACCTGGGACAGTGAATGTGACATTATCAAAACATAAGATGCGCGAAGAACTATAAACACTAAATTATTAGGTTCAGTGAAACAATGAATCCATGTCAGAGGCGAGGACAATTTCATTAGCATCATTCAATATTTAGTAATGTCGAACAGCATGTCCATCAAATTTAAACTATGTTAAGCACTGCATCATGATAAAGTCTTTGATATGTCATACACATTAATTTTTGTAAACACATGTATTATCTTTTCATTCCAAATCTGACCAAGTACATACATCATTTCATGAACAAGAGTGATTATGATCAGCTTTACATCCAAATATGGAACATTGTGTAAAAGATGAAACTGTTAATAAGCTTGTAGAAATTTGCAAGAACTATGTAGTATACATGATACATGCCCAACAGCTTTCTCTGATGTGAGAGAAGGGAGAGCACTTTTAATCCAGTGACCATCTACCTCAATCACCTGATCAAATAAAAGAGGCAAATACTTCTACATTATATCTGTCAGAAACGATGTTTGTGTATATACTCTGTAATAGGCAAAGGATTTCTTCACTGTTTAACTCCACATTCAACAGTACTCCAGTTGTATGTTATTGATGTGTGAATAAGATTAAACAGTCCAACAATTGATGACATTTGCACATTTGGGATGTCATGACATACAGGAACAAAGTCAGCAGCAAGACAACCAGATCCTGTAAGTTGCTTGTTACAGTAATCATGGTTTACTGTAAACAAATTCTAAAATTCTCACATTTGTATTAATGTCTTTACAAATCAATGCAAATAAGTGCAGAGTGGACATACATAATGGACTGGCAGTACCAAATACAGAGGCAGTAGAATTATATTTGTAGTATTAAACATCATGACAGTAGTAATAGGCTTAGGGTGGATATCCAGGTATGATCTTTACACAAATTCTGGTTCTCTAGGCAGAGGGAGCCTAATGGATATAGTGTCTGCTTTACACAGCAGAGATTTTTGTTGTTGTTTTGTTTTTTTACAAATTTTAGAGAAAGAAAGACTTGAAAATGGCTCAAATGTTACAAAAGCATAGCTTGACAACTGCTGTTCCAAACAAATTACATCTTTTTCTTAAATAATGTGAGAAGGACAAATTTATCGTTGCCATCTAACGTACCCACAAGCTTTAGTATTTGGGGGAACTTAGGATTTTGAACTTTTTGACCTTCCTCCTATTACCTGACCTTCACCTATGACCTGATCTGAAAATTGTACATACACGTGTCTGCTTCATATGCCACTAACCTTTCAGTGTACTTGTCTGACCACGTCTCCTGAAGAACATTTGTGTGTTGAAATGGTAAATGGGATGGACATAATCAAGTACGCTTTGATATTGGTGAGATACATGTACTTTCATGAATGTGGCTTGATGGTTTAAGTGATCAGGTTGTACATATAAAGATACCACACCCCTCCAACCAACTACCTCAGAGAGTCAAAATCACCACAGACATATTTAGAAGTACATCCATTATCAAAGTTTCCATATCCCCAGCAAACCAACAAATCTAGATTGAACCATCCCCCTTCCCAGAACCCAACTTTTGGCTTGCAAAGCACTATCAAATATTCAGGCTTAACAACGGGTTGAAGGTTTCTAGGGGATATTCTACAGCGTCTTCTATTTTCCATGGTCCAGTAGTATCTTAATGGTGACAACCATACACAAATATCCCTCGGACACATGGCTACCATTTCCAGTTTGAATTTCATTTCCATCGTAGTCGAGCATAGAACTTTAACACATCTCTGGAGTGTAAATTTGGCTGTCAGTATTTTCATCACAATTCATTAAAACCGAGAAAAAAAAAAATTCTACTTTAATACCTTCGTCGAACCGAAGATGTCAACGTCTCATGAGGTCACGTGGCAAGCTGTTCCGTTCGTCCTGTACTGCAGAGTTTTTTAAACTCTTGTACGTTGGCGGAAGGATGTTGTCAGGAGTTCCCAAGATACGCCTGCCCAAGATACCTCGAAGATGCTTTTTAGTGAATTGTTTGAACTCCGATTTCGCGTGCTTTTTTTTAACTTTACAGGTTGAATTGGAGTTTTTGATGATTTGTTTCGGTATGTGCTTACCGAAAGGTACTGGAATCAGCAAAGTTGTGTTATACGTTGTATGTGACCCTTAAAGACATATTCAGACGCATGTTTACCCTTTATTTCCATATATATTTCTGAAAGGGGTTTAATAATTACAACTAAGCTTTGTTTTATGGAACATGCACATAAAACACATTCACAAAACAAAGAAGCTACATTAAATCCCAAAGCAGAAACTCAATAATGACTTCAAAATCTATATCAAACTAAACATTCGTGTAACCTTACTTTCATACCCTAAGATGAATTTTAACTGAATTCGCTAAAACATATATCAATGACTAGTCAGAGATGTGAAATGTGTGTCCAGTGTTAAAGATGAACGTTGATTAGTTAAACAGATATAATGTTATTGCTCTATAACTCCTAGCGATCTATACTTACATTTCCGAAAACTGTTGGAAGCGCACGTACAATCACCATAACAAGCCCCCAAGATTGTCAGCAAAACACTCAGTTGGACAAGTGAGAGCCGCTATGTCAACAGACACACGTGCGTGTATTTGAATCTCACACCGTCGGTTGCATGATTTTTTTAAAAAGACCCCATCACATTAGACGGAACAATTCTGTTAGCTATGTTCTTTGAACTTCCAATACATCGATATATATTTTTATGATTATTTAAACAATAACATAATGCCATAAACGGTTTAAGTAGTCGCAATTACTTTTATCAGAGCACTGCAACTATTACCCGTATTTTTATTGGTTTGTCGTGTTTTCGCACATAACAAGCATCGAGTTGGGGTCTTCTTGGGGGGACGAGTGGTGACAATCGAATGCCACAAACAGTATCTGCGCATGCACTCATTCGTAAAGACCCCGCTATGCTGGGCCAGTGCCGTACAGCGACGTGAACGTGTGTCCCCCTGAACGGTAGATTATGAAGCTAGCTCTGATACCTGCTGACTGGCATCGCCTAGTAACTGCGTGTGCTGATCCCCTGTCCTACTGCTTGTGATCGACGTCACGGTGATGGGCAACGCACGCGGATACACGTTCTGTTTTTCGCTCAGTAGATGTCGTACTTGGCTGCAAGTGTTTGTAGCATTATGAGCATAGCATTTCCACTGGTTTTGAATTAACGTCGCGTCACGTTAGGCCACATACTTACTCTCTGACCACTGTGATATCCTACTGTTCCGGCACAGAATTCTGCAAGGTCGTATTTTTGTTAACGGGATATATTGCAAAGATATGTGACAATGGAGGGTGCAAAGGGTGGGGTTGGGACTGCAGGTGTGCGCACGCTCTTGAATAAGTTGGAGTGCACACACACTTCGTTTTCACCCGTTTTCATTGGTCAAATCATTCTCTTCCCACAGAAGTTACTCCTGTCATATCTTCCTACGTTACGTTACGTTACGTAGGAAGATATATGACAGGAGTAACCTCTGTGGGAAGAGAATGTGGTCAAATATACTTTCAGGATATTGAGGGGGTTGGGGGTGGAGGAGTGTGTGTGAAGGGGTGTTATCGATGAAAGGGATTTAGATGGGAGGGAGATAACACTCAATCTGTTTTTCTTGTGTCGTCCGCAAAATCAAGAGATGTCTACGAAAATATTTGACTGTCTTTCCAATAAATAAGAATTGACAAAAAAAGTTTAAATGTAGTCCCTGTGAATATTAAGAAGGGGAATTTCACCGCAGCGATTTTACTAGGACAATCCCTGTGGGAAAAAAAACAGCAAGATGCAATATTCGAATCGTTTCATTCACACAGGTTGGCAGAAGTGTACGATCCGATACCCATGATTCAAACAGTTCAGAATTAAGATTGGGGTGTTCAGTAATAGATAAATACGTTTTCCACTGGTCCCTCGGGTCCCATTGGTTGACGTACCCCCAATGTTTGTTTGTCATTCCAAAACGTGAGTCTCACTGACCTATTGAGACAGTAACTTAACTTTTCAGCCGATCCGAATTTCCTCGAGTGAAAGTGAAAACATACAGCACAAACAACTCTGGTTACACTGAATTCCAATTCCTTGTTTCATAACAAAATGTTATTTACAAATGAAATTCATTTTTAAATTTTAATTACTCCGTATTTCAATATTTTATGTCACGGTTTAGGCAACAAACCTCAGCTAAGAAACCGCAGACTGCCCCTGTTTCATGAGGTCGTAAAATGATTCACAATGCATCTGGCTCACTAGTTACACCAGTTATGTCGTTTTTGCGCAACAGGACGGAACCCAGTAAACAGGAGACGAGACTGTTCTGTAATCAATGCTCCCCTCGTGACCAATGAACAACTTATACATTTGTCGTACTTACATGTTTTTATGTCGTGCATATATGAAACATATAGACTACATGTATATTATGTAACATGTAAGTAACTATATGCTTTATCTGATATGACACACCATTGTAAAACAGTATTTGATCATCTTCAGCTAAAAGCGACATTTCAAGGAAAATGCTTCCTTGTGACGCGTTCCTTCTATATTTTTATCAGCGTATACCAGTGTATGTTCTCGATTATCCGTGCAGTGTACTCTTACAAATTCACTTTTGAAATAATTGGGGATAACAATTGTACGTGATTCCCCGTCATAAACAAATTCCTCTCTTTCAGGTCGCCCCTACAGCCCAAACTCATCTTGTTCTTAAAGGACAATCTGATTACTTGTACCGGTAACGGCCCCAAAACCAACACTTCCTGCATACATCGAGAAAACCGGTCTAAGGGATGTAACTCGATTTGTTGTATTCTCCAATGACAGCCAACCACGTGTGGAGTGAAGCATTACGTGTCTTGTTTTCCAGCATGGCGGCGTTCGTAAAGCAGTTGCCGACTTGGGCTGCTTTAGTTGTGTTTTTCTGCGGATTTATCAAACATGCTTTATCAAAAGGTACACATTTTTAATCTTTCATAGTTGCCAATAAATTGTCGGTGAAGAGTTTCTTAATTTCGCTCTATCTGTCAGGATTTCGGATAAGATTGCGTGAGAAATACTTAGACCGACGTGGATATTGAATCCTTGTTCGGGGCAGATATATGCCAACGCATGCAGGGTAAATGTATTGTAGATGTGTCAACGTGACAATAGTTCAATAAAACAAATGATTTCTTTGGTTATTCTCAGTTAAATGCATTAGTACTATTGATGTAACGACCTTTCGGATAAATGAGGTACGAGTTCCTCTCATCTATCCACCCATCCATCCATCCCCAAATAATATTTATAAATTGATATGTATTAGAAATATTAACAATACCTAACACAACAATTACTAGATGACAAAAATGACGAAAAGACCTCAAATTAATACAATATATAGGATTGAACCACTTAGTGTTACCTCTGTAAATTGAGGAAAGAATGTGGCGAAACGTAAGTAACACTTTGGGTTTCTAACTGAAATAGATACAAAGATTGTTACAGATGTGATTGTTTTTGTTATACCTGTTCTAGTTTACTGAATGTATATTTACCATGAGGTATTGATGTCTGGTAGTAATTTTGGGTTTTGTTTGGGGTAGGGGCAGAACTTTTACTGTTCTTGTCTCAATGTAAAATGGATTATTGTATTTACCGTCTTGTTTTAGAGATGAACTATGAGTATGTGACATGTGGTTCAACCCTAAAGCTGCTCAATACCTACTCCAGTGTCCGCCTACACTCACATGACGTGAAATATGGTTCGGGAAGTGGACAGCAGGTAAAGATGACTAAATGGTTGTTTTTTGTTTGTTTTTAAGATGTGCGTGTAGCTTTATGTCAGTTTTGGAATATTTCCTTATGCAGGGGTATATATACATTACACAAAATGTAAGATGGTTTTGATTTTCTTAATAAAAATTTGAATATGTCTTAGAATTCTACTAAACCAGTTGAATTTTTGAAGTTCATATCACTAGTAGCAGCCTTTGTTTAGATGGTTACTGTTTAATGGTGCTTGTTGTGTTTCTAGTCAGTGACAGGTGTTGACTCATCTGATGATCACAACAGCTACTGGCAGATCCGGGGCAAGACAGGAGCAACGTGTATGCGAGGGTAAGGCGAGATAATCAACTCAGACGAGTTTGTTTGATGCTCTTTCAGGTTTGACTGGGTCAGACATCATTATTTACAAGATGCCATGATTTGAATGGAATTGTATGCGGTAAAAGAAATGTACTCTCTAACGTGTTGTTTTTCTGATCACTGTATGAAAATGCTTTTTTCATATGTTTATAAATGGACTCCTTGTCTATAAGTTAGTGAGTTTGCTCAAACATGGCTCTTGGCATCATTTTTGTGAGATGATAGTATTATTATGTGTATTAATCCACTGGTCTGAAAAGAATTTCGTTTGACTCAGACTTCTGATGAGTGGCTGTAGACTGTAAATAGTATTTTCAAACTGATCCCAACTGCAAATAAGTGCAATAAACCACATCACCACATTGGTTTGCTTGGTAGATTTTTAGATTTCACTGGACTACTTTCTGATCAATTAAAAGGAAATTTTACCCTAAAAACTGTCATGCTCTGTGTATGATAGGCATGTCTGCTTATTTTCTGCCGCTGTGTTCACAGGACTCCTGTAAAATGTGGTCAGACAATCCGTCTGATGCACTTATCAACAAAACGTAATTTGCACAGCCATCACTTCCAATCACCTCTGTCCCACAACCTGGAGGTCAGTGCCTTTGGGGAGGATGGAGAGGGCGATGAAGGTCAGTATTGGTCTGGCATTAGTTATATAGTTAGGTGTAATTCATTTCAGTATTGGATGCAAATCTTTCACTGACATACTTTTCATTAACTCATCTGTAATTTGCACACCATGGTCATCCATTACCAGGGTGCAATGTCGTTATTATTCAGCACCTGCACCATGTGTGACCAGGCTTACAGGTTTGGGTGCTCCACACTCTTTGTGGTTTTGTGGTACATGATAAATAATCTTAGCCTGGTAGATAAAGAGCTTATCAAGAAATCAGATAATTGATGGGATTCATCGCTGTATCTAGGTAAATATGTGAAAAATGGTACTTGTTGTCTCGCTCCCTGTTGTTCAGTATTGAGGGAATAAAAGCAATTTTTTTTTTCTCAGAGTCTGAAAAGGATAAC
This sequence comes from Haliotis asinina, assembly GCF_037392515.1. NCBI lineage: Eukaryota > Metazoa > Mollusca > Gastropoda > Lepetellida > Haliotidae > Haliotis > Haliotis asinina. Next base: position 42,025,681 of record NC_090282.1, read on the forward strand.
TTTGCACTTCATCATGGTATCTCATTTGGCTTGTGCTATCAAACCAGCTTTAGTAAATGTGGACATATACACAGAGAAACATGCACACACATTGTAACATTGTAACCTTGGATGCAAGGTTGAACTCCTTTTCATCTCAGCATGCCCATGTATGGTGGAGCAGTTGTTTTATAATTGAGAATTCTTTGTGTGGCCATTGACATGTTGTCGGGCATTGTGCTGCAGGTGACAACTGGGTTATTGTGTGCAGTAGCAAGTACTGGAGTCGGAGAGACAAAGTCAGGATCAAGAATGTTGTCACAGAACAGTAAGTTACTCATGTTTGTTATAATAGCCTTATGTTTGATTTTGCCAGAAGGCTTGTGGCAGCATTAGTTTCACTTGTTTCGAATGCTCTTTAGGACTGTTCATCTTCTGGCTCAGCATCAAGTTAAACAGGAATAGCATGTCATTATTATGATTGGTTGGTTGGTTGTTTAACACCACACTTAGCAATATTCAAGCTGCAGAGAAGGCCTTCTAAACTGGCATTCACTGGGACCGGCAAAAAATGCTAGTATACAAGGCATGCAGGTTCAGTGAACTATTCCCTTTTTAGCTTAAGAAAGATCTGCCATGTGCTGTAGAACACAGTGAGCGACTGACAAATTGTGACATGACAATTATGATACAAGTGACACGTGCCACTCACCAGTTCGCCTACTCCTTATCCACTCTCCGTTTAGGAGGCAACATCAGTGAGCATAATGAAGTAGTTAATTAATGGAGCTCCTGCCACCATTCTCCTCAAGAGTAGTTAATGACAAGCCCCATTAACTAAATACTAATAGTAATCCACTGTGTTGTTACTGAATTATCAGTTAATCTGCCAGTCAACAGTAGATTTGAGATACTGGATACCAGTTTAGAGAGTGTTACTTACATTACAAACAGTCTTCTTGTCCTTGTTGTGCCGGAATACAAAATAGACTGATGCCAGATTGGAGGGCTTGTAAATGACCATAAATTAACTATCTTCTTTTGGGACCGAATTCTAGTGACAATATTGAGAGCTGGTGGGATTAGAGGGCTGCCTCTGTATAGGAACAGACAATCCAGTGATTAATAGAATGTACATCGATCAGCACAATTGGGATACAATGACACATATCAATTAATTCAGCAAACCTGACCACTCAATCACATTAGTAACCTCATAGGACAAGCATGGGCTACTGAAGGATAGTTCTAACCTGGATCTTCACAATTCTCGTCATTATGACAGTTACTCTGAACTACACTATTGCTACACCTACGACTGATATCAATAATGATTATTTATAGATAACAAGCCTTGACATGAATAACTAAAAGAGTTCATGCTTGTACCTTGTCACACAGACCTAGTTTATGTACAAAAGGGATCTGTAAAAATGAAATTATGAAATTGAAACTGTCTAGAATTGTAATATAGGAAATGGTGTCTGAGTCTGAAGTGAGTGACTGCAAACCAAATTCTTTCAACCAAATGTTGTTAGTCCCCTCACTGAGGTGTTATGGTTTGTAATTTCAGTTACTTACACATCAGTGGCGACAGTTATGGCCGACCAATCCATGGACAGCGTGAGGTCAGCGGCTACCCTACGCCATCAGAGATGAACTACTGGATGGTCAACGAAGGCATCTTTATCAAACCAGCCAACGATCCCAATACTGGGCGACTGATGCATGAACATGATGAGCTTTAATACTACACCATATTAGGACAAAACTTTGTACATTACAATATAACTCTATTTGTCTATTTACAAATGTGTTGATGAATTAGACTCGCATGTTTGTAGTTTGTATATTTTGTTACTCCCTGCAGAGAGGCTTACTTTGAAATACTATTGTAAGTTGAGAATGCTTTGTTGCTCATACTTGTGGTTACCTCCCTTGATGAACAAGATTGGCCTGTTTCTGTTTTGTTTCATTATCTGTGTTCATGTTTTAAACAAATATAACTACAATAATATGATCTACAATGATCAGGTTAAGCTGGAAAAACAAAAGTTCTGGGCTTTTTGGCAATGTTCTGAGATGCAGGGTTAGAAATTCATATTTTGTTTTCCTAAATCCAAGTTTTAGTCCTCAAGGAACTGTGATCTGTCCATCTTGAAGAGTTTCTTAATTCTCAGAGGGGTAGACATTGATGTGAAGTTGGAACATTTCAGTGTCTGAGATCAGTATCATTTGTATGCATATCTTAATACATCAGTCAGGCTGTTTTTGACCTCTGAATGTGTATAGGTGAGATCGACAAGTGTATCAATGCTAGATCAACAGGGCATACTGTTAAACGTAGTAATCAAAGTTTTGTCAGAGGTGCAAGATGAGAGTTGTCTTTGATTATTTGATAGCATGCGTTTCTATAGAGATATATTTTGTCAGTATTTCTATGATTGATGATATTTGTTGTTGAGTTTCTGTGTTCACAAAGGATAGGGTTGGATTGTCATACCATACACTGTCTTGCTCAATCTGAGTCCGCTGCCTTGTTCCAGCACTACTGTATCAACAGTATCTCTCTATACAAGGCTTATGTGTACCTCAAGGTGTATTTCAACCTGTGAATATGACAGTTTATGGTCATTTGTTGTGCCTGACAAAAACTGAAAAAAAGTTTGTACTCATTATTACCTTCGTTTTTGGTATCCTTTAAGGGGATAAGACAGATTTGTTGATTTGGTATGCTGTATAGAAGAGAGTGGGGTGGTGGTATGTTAAATGCGATGGTATCGGTGGGCTAGACCCATACAAGTGCATGATACTGGAACATCGACTCACACAGTTTAGCTCATCTTGGTATTTATCTCACTTGTAAGGAAGCAGTACAAATAGATCTCCATTTCAGTGTCGCTGTACATATACCTCTCTGTTGCAAGAGAATTGAGATACGTCTGTTGAATCATTGCCATACGGTACATACCTGTAAGTGCATGTTTTAGTAAGAAACAGTTGAGTCTAATTCATTGATAACTAACCTACTAACACAATTTCATGGAGCTGTGCTGTATGATAATCAAACCTTTTTGCTTTATGTTCATGATTATGTAAATGCTTTGTTTTCGGAAAATTGATGGATAGTTTCTAGAGAACTTAACTAGAAAAGGGGCTGCTATTTCCAGGTAAGTATGACAAGCGACCTTTTTGTTTTTCTCACTACATTTTCAAGTTATTAAGCCCTTTCTCTTCAGAACTCAGTCAGTTTGGCCAGAATGAGAAGGGAACAGATTTTGTCTTAAACAAGTAACAGGGAGCACTGATCAGTCTACTTATCTTTTCAATATTTCATCATACTGTTTACTAATAATAGGTGTACCTAAGAAAATGAAATCAGGATAAAATTGTGTCCTCTCATCCATGTGTGAGCGCATCAGCTGAAACGTACGAAACCATGGCTATCAACCTTAGTCTTTTTTCATCCATTTATGACTGATAATTGCTTTGTATGTGATGGCGATATATTTGAATCTGAACAGTACCTTCAGTTTTTCTGGCAATTTTGGTATTTGGATCTAAATAATTTACAAAGGTCAGAAACTTTGGCTGATTTTCAGCTGACTTTGTGAACATGCGTCACATACTTGGGTGAATGATCCATTTCATTTCCATGGTTTCCATAGATTTTGGGTGCATGTGTTGGATGTGAATGCCAGGATTGTTTGGGGTTAACATTGTATGTAATACATACCTTATCATCACTTGATGTTGGTGCTTCTTTTATCATATTTTCTGGTTTATTTATTCCAAGGTTACAACTGTAAATATATCTGTGTAGTGATGCTTGTTTTTGTTTTACTAATACTGTGCTGGTTGACTTTGTGAATATAAGAATGTGGCATAGGGTAGGCATGGTACATGAATCAAAGTTTTCTGGGCTGGTACATCACATGACTCCGCTCTGAAAACTAAATCCTCCAGACTGAGCATGTGCGCTGAAGCTTTGTCTCAAGCAAGATATTCCTGTTCACAAAAAGTGAAAGTTCAGATCCTGTGTTTGGAAATGTCTCCAAAGTAAAACCATTGTAGAAACATAGCCCCTGTTATAAAATCTTTTTCAACTCATTGCCTCATGATCAGTTGTCTTTGTTCCTTTGGCCTGATTACCTTAAATTCAGAAATTGGCAGAGGTTTGAACCCAGTGTCACTTTGGTCTTCCTTGACGTAGTTGGCCGACATTCCATGTATAACAATTGTTGTTCAAACCCATCAACTCAATATGTGTACCACAAGAAGTGAATTAAAGTCAGTCTAGCTTCATTACTTTCAGCACCCCTAAGATTACCAGGTCTGACATGTCATATATTGATAAAGGGTTTCAGTCTGTTTTCATGTCATTTACATAATTCTGTTGTTGAGAATGTTTGCTATTGTAAATATGTGAGTATATGACGATGATAACCTTTGTTTGGGAAATGTTGCTGTTGGTGTGACATTAGATGCAAGTGTTGGAGAGTGAATGAAATAAAATGTAATGTATGGTTTCTAGTAATGTCATTCATTCAAGTGGGAACATATTTTTATGTCCCTTTCCAAAAGAGTGTCATCCACCGATGTTGTTGAGGAGGTTCAGATATTGAATAATAAATGAAGATCTGGGTGGTCTTGTGGATAGAACCGTTATCTGGAAGGAGGTTGGTAGTTTAACATTGTTAATTGATGTTATTTGTTCTTACCATGCCTAGCACTCAGCATTCAGGGCATTAAGACTGGAATAATCAGAGCTTGTAGGTTTTGTTTGAGTGTGGTATACATGTTAAATTTATCTCATTGTGATAGCACAATAAAACAGGTCCAACTTATAAAAGCACACATGCGCAAACATCCACATGTTCACACATTGCTACAAGTAATTATGAACTTGATGGTGACCCTCATATATTAACTCTCTAAGTCTAAGAAAATTTTAATTTGTCAGTTTCTATGGTTATGGGATGTACTTGCATTCATGAATCTACACAAACATAAAAATATGAGGCAAAACAAAACAAACCCCATACGAGATATGTATCATTTGATCTGAATTTTATATAACTGCAACAATAATACATGTATATATTTTCTGTAAGATAATACCGTATCAACACCTTAACCTGTGATAATCTTTTTAGAATATTAGTGATTGTATGACATATATAATACCTATGATATAACAGAAGGCAGTAACATGCAAAATAAAGTTTATGAGTATTTTCTTTTTAGTGAAAACTTCCAGATACAACACAAAGAAGAAATATTTTTTAGAGTGATCAATCTCTTTTCTTTGTAACGTTAACTGTTGAAACTTAATATAATATGGCAAATATAAGCTTTTATAAGTTTCTGTGTTTTCGATCTTCAAGAGAACACAGTCTGTAGCATCAGTTCCATTTCAAGCATCTGTTGAACAACCAGGACAGTATTCAAGCTTCATTGATGCACATGTCACAGCAGTAAAGTGTTCACTCCATGTGCAGTAGCATCAGTTCCATTTCAAGCATCTGTTGCACAACCAGGACAGTATTCAAGCTTCACTGATGCACATGTCACAGCAGTAAAGTGTTCACTCCATGTGCAGTAGCATCAGTTCCATTTCAAGCATCTGTTGCACAACCAGGACAGTATTCAAGCTTCATTGATTCACATGTCACAGCAGTAAAGTGTTCACTCCATGTGCAGTAGCATCAGTTCCATTTCAAGCATCTGTTGCACAACCAGGACAGTATTCAAGCTTCATTGATGCACATGTCACAGCAGTAAAGTGTTCACTCCATGTGCAGTAGCATCAGTTCCATTTCAAGCATCTGTTGAACAACCAGGACAGTATTCAAGCTTCATTGATGCACATGTCACAGCAGTAAAGTGTTCACTCCATGTGCAGTAGCATCAGTTCCATTTCAAGCATCTGTTGCACAACCAGGACAGTATTCAAGCTTCATTGATGCACATGTCACAGCAGTAAAGTGTTCACTCCATGTGCAGTAGCATCAGTTCCATTTCAAGCATCTGTTGAACAACCAGGACAGTATTCAAGCTTCATTGATGCACATGTCACAGCAGTAAAGTGTTCACTCCATGTGCAGTAGCATCAGTTCCATTTCAAGCATCTGTTGAACAACCAGGACAGTATTCAAGCTTCATTGATGCACATGTCACAGCAGTAAAGTGTTCACTCCATGTGCAGTAGCATCAGTTCCATTTCAAGCATCTGTTGAACAACCAGGACAGTATTCAAGCTTCCTTGATGCACATGTCACAGCAGTAAAGTGTTCACTCCATGTGCAGTAGCATCAGTTCCATTTCAAGCATCTGTTGAACAACCAGGACAGTATTCAAGCTTCATTGATGCACATGTCACAGCAGTAAAGTGTTCACTCCATGTGCAGTAGCATCAGATGTGTCTAGTCCACTAATGGGACAAATGCACTATTCAGTAACATCCATGCTTTGTCTCTATACAGTATGCCGAGTGTACCACCAGGCAGCAAACACATCACCTCAAGAATTCATGATTCACTATCACAACATGTTTATAGTGTACCATCAGGAGGCATCTCTATTCTTGTGTACAGTAAAGTGGACAAATCAACCTTCAGATGACCTCTAGGCAGCATGCACTCAACTTCAAGCATTGTGTCACTACTATCACAGCATGTTCATAGTGCACTACCACGCAGCAGCATCGCTGATTCTTTCCTCAGCCCCACAGAATGGGCAAATGCACCTCCAAGTGGCAGAAACCTGAATGCTGAGGGAGGGTACTGTTAGGGAGGCTATCCCCCTTGCGACGTCGACTCGACCTTGAATCCTGTGAGTGAGTATGGGGTGGGTCGAACAGTCATACCTCTGTAATAGGCTGCCACATGTTTCAGGGAATGGAACCGGAGGAGACTTGACTTCCCATCCACATGGGTGGTGCCCAAAACATCCTTGGCATGGCTGTCAACAACCATCCAGCCTCCAGCAGGATTGTGCAGCAAAGCCGAGCTTCGGCCTGCAAGGGTAACAATGGCTCCCTGACAGTCCTGGGCTTTGAAAACCCTCCTCACTGCATCCCCAAACTCCCTGAGGGGCTGACCTGGCATCCATTCCCAGGTCAGCTGGCTCTTTAGGGAGTTCGAGTCCATGCTGCCAGGGTACAGGAGTCCCTGCATTTCACTGACTTGGCTGCACTGGACAGGCCATCTCAACTGACAGTCTTCAGGCTCCTCCCACATCTCATCTGCTGCCAGATGTTTGCTGGTGGGAGCCTTACTTCCCATCCTGCTGAGTATGGCATCATGAAGACGGTCCCCCATTATGAGGACCCCATCCAGAGTGGCCGGAGTCCAGAGACCCACAGGGACAACTGAACTGGAAACAATGGCGGTGAATGCCACCGAGGTGCATTGTGTGCCAGCATGCCTTGACCTGAAAGAAAAGACATAATTACAAACCTTATAGGTATTCGATTGAAAATAAAGGGAAAAACTGGGATGAACATCTTATGAATGGAGCATTGATGATTAATCACTGATGACAGTTAGGTCATTGTTAGAAGTGAAACAATTCATAAATTTTTAATGATTTAACCCTAATACGAATTTCTAACAGTCAACTTACGGGTTCCACACTTTTGGAATATGGCTTTGATGAAAGTGCCCTAGGATTGAGTGTCTGCATTCGGGATGACTGGACACTGCTGTTGTATCCTGGACTTCTGTACAAGATTGGCTTGACATTGGCGGTAGTTCTCTGTCAGTTGGGGCTGCATGCTCAGACCTTGACGGGAGAAGGGGGTGTTCTCCAGCTGGGGCGCCACACCCACACTGAGTAGGCTGAAGGCTTAAGCTGTAGTCCCCTTGGGTGGGTGTAAGGAAACCCTTTAAGTCCAGGGTAGGTTTTTGTGACCTTTAACAGGAAGACAAAGCCAGTTACCGGGCTCACAGCAAGAACTTTAAAAAAACCCCAGCTGCAAACTATGACACATAGTTACAACTAAATATGAGAAACATGGAGCATGACTGCTAACCAAAAGAAAAACTGAAAGATTTTTTACACCTTGAATCTCTCAAATGGATAATGGCACAAATGTTTAGTTAGCTTTGTATAGTCTCACATACAATAAACGCTTACCCATTCAACGAATTTGCAGGAAGTTCTTTCCTCAGTGTTTTCCTGTAATGGCCGTCTTCATCATCCTTCAATTCAAGCATTTCAGTATTAGTTTGAAAGACTGTGATGATTAATGCAGGTATTGCTACTACTACTAGTTCTTACTATCTATTACTAACTGTGATGGAACTACAACTACTATTACAACAGATATTATTACTACTACCACTATCGCTGCTGCTACTACACCGGCATTACTATAATCACTACACCTACAGCTACAACCACTACAAATGATAATACCGCTTTTCTTTTACGGCTGTTTCATAGCTACCAACTGCTAACGACACCAACACTACTACTACAGCTACCACGTCCCAGCAGCTACTATTCCTACTATTGCAACTGCTACTTCGAGCCAGGGACAAGTATAACGGATGTCACAAACAACATTCTTAATAATAATTTCAGCCTTAGGCTGATAGTTATGGTGGGAACGAAGGATGGATAGAAATGGGGCTGATAATTCCAGCTCTTGTGGCCTGTAAGAGAGACTGTCACACGTTGCTGGTGATTCGTTATTATTGACAAGTCGTCACATCATAAAAGGAAGACGCTCCGTTTTAGTTCTCACAGTCACCACGATCTTAGAAGCAGGAGACACATTCAGTGTTGCACAAATTTGGGCTGTGGCAACATTAAGCAAAGTTACTTACTTCTACACGAGATGAGCAGCAGAATTTCCTTGCCTGTCGGGAACACCACTTTCTGAGTCTCCGGAAGTAAGACTGGGGAATATGGATCTTACGCGCCATTTGTGCCAGAGAAAATTTGCCCGTGTCAGTCAGAGGTGCTGTGTAATCGAACGTCCCGCTCGGCAACTCATGGAAACAATCCCGTGACGTCACTAGAAACAACCAATCACTGTGCATCTCCAAGGTCATTCGTGCCCAACGCGTGTTTTTTTCCGACAAGCCGAGTCTTCTTGCAGGTTACGGAAAGGGGCGAGTGTTGACGAATGCTCCAAATGTTGTTCATACTCCATACAGCGACAATGCAGTAACTAACGATGTTATAAATGTTTGTCAACCCTTCTTATTTTTGAGAAAGATGTTTTGTTTATTTCACTTTCATATTTATTTACAGTGCTCATTTAGCCCCATTTAACACGTGAATACTTCTGATTTCCGATCAGTCCTAAATTAAAGTCCTGCTCACAAATATACCTACAAATACGCGAAGAATTAACCTATTTATCGGCCTAATGATATATTATTGTGTGCTATTCTCCATACGCCACAGTAAAATGCTCGTATTTTATTGGAAGCAGTGTGCGAAATAGGTTGCAAAGTTTGCTAGCCTGTGAGGCTTGCTATGCTTGAAAGCTACTAGTCTACTAAATAATTTACTGGGCCGAAATTTGAATGCAGAAACTCTGCAAATTCTTAAAAAATGGTAAAATAAATATTCAAAGATTTAAAGTAAAATAAAATGACCCCCACATGTCTGAATGCCTTTAATATTCTGTTCAGCTGCTAACATGAAGATTATTTTGAATATATTGATGAAATTAATAATGTATTGTAGCTCAACAGGCCGAAAAAGTGTTATTTTTAGAAAATGACTCCATGAAAATTGGCTAGCCAGTCTAGTCAGTGACTGAGATTTCAGGACTGAGATTTCCTGGCCAGACTGGATTTTTACTAGTCTCGAGCTATCGGGCCAGTAGATATTTTGCACACCGATTGGAAGGAACATTCAAAATAAAAAAAAACCCAAAACATTGCATAATGTTATTTTCCTTTTCTTTCTAAATCTTAAGATGAAGTTTATTGTCATTCCAGAATTTGCACATTATTTCTGAACGTTCAGTTTAGAGAAGTAAAACCGACGCGAAAGTAGGTCGGCATGCAAAATAATGTTTAAACGTAGTATGATGTCCGAAAAAATCACTGATCACCAAATCATCAGATTATTCTTTATAGGCCCCTCAGCTCTCAAAACGGATAGAGCAACCTTTGGACGATAAATATATCACATCAATTTTGTCACGATTTTATTAAATCGAACGCATGTACTTTCAGAAAAAAATGCGCGTGAAAGACTTACATCATCAAATGTGAATGAAACTGCAACGGAACATGGACAATATTAAGACAAAGATATTCACCCATTCCTCTTGAAATAACTACTTAATTAATTATCATAAAGTCAACAACAGGTAAGTTTCAATAGATGTAATATTTGTCAACAATGGTAGTGTGTTCGTGTACGAAGTGTTACAAACCTTTGTTCAGATTTTTCCAGTTGTATTTTTTTTGTTGCACTATTTATTTTTGATTGTTTTTAGGAAATGTCAGGCATATTTTTAAAGTTAACTTTATAACCTTACCTACATACAGCCAGGGAGTGTACGTGTGTGACATTTAAGCTATGAAATGGACTAATGCATGTAACATCCGATCCGATCCGATCCGAAGAAATAACGAGACCTTGATGTGAGGTCGAATTCAACGTGATGTAAATGTAATTTCGCTGACTGGCGTAAAACAACATCCACTCAGTCGTCCTCATCAGTGCATGTCAATAAAGTTACTTGACTCATTTTTACAGTAAAACTTCATGCTTTGAAATCAAATGCACATCGTGTCACTTACAACAGAGATATATTTTCATATGCATATTAGAAAGACAACGATGCAGCTCTGCAAATGAAGACTCATCTGGCGTTAGCTGTGCGTGGCGCTTTTACTTTCAAGGATTAAGGTATTCGTCACGGAAATTGTGTCTTAATCGGATCTTTATTGTTTCCTTGTATGCTCTGAGACTCATTTCACCGGCTTCGCGTGATTGCCCGCCTTGAAAATATAAAAAAGTTTATTGAAGATAAAAATTGAATTAAAACAAGACAATAATATGTGACTATATTTTACGACACTGGATTTTATTTCAAAAGTCCGACACGGGAAATGACAAACGGCACCATGAAGTGAATCATCCAGTTTAGCACAGACCTGCTCGATTCTTTGACAAACGAAGTTGTCACGACTCTTCAAGCTTCAAAAACATTCTCATTAGGGACAAACTCGAAAGTATCTTTTGCAACGTTCGTAAAAACATTTTAACATTGCCTTACGTTATCGGTGTTACGTCACACATTCAAGGGAGATAATTTCAAAGTGTCATCAAGTGCAAGAGTCAAAATTATTTGTGATAGTTTGAATGGCGTGCTAACAACGCTGTCTTTAGGTTCCATTACGCATTGATCTGCATTCCTTCCATTTAACATTCCTAGTGAACTTTTGATTACATTACATCCTGTTTGCAACACCTCGAGATCTTTACATAGACACAGCGAGCGTCTCGTAATGTTTGTTCGTTTTAAAGTACCGATGAAAGTTCGTGATTGCAGCTTGGCCTGGTTAGTACAGGGTGACTGTTGAGGGTAGGTAACACATATCGAGGATTTGCCCACACTGTTCAAAACAGGACCAACATTTCGCTGCTATGACGAAAGGGCCAGTTCACAAAATTGTACAAATTTGTACAAAACCGTGGGGTGGTTAACCTTGCATTCTTTATACCCCAAATTAGGTTCTATAGTAGAAGTAATCCAGTGATGAAACCTCGTTTTACCTGGTCATTTGAAGGTGCCAGCGAAACAGTCCTCGTAACCAGTTGTGATAAAAAGATCACTGTAACACAGCAAAGCCCTATATTAATATGAAAGTGGTTCTTTCAGGATCCCGTTGCCTTATTGACGTTTCAGACAGAAGTATCTGTTTTGATGACCAACAACACCAAATGTAGAAGTAGTAGCGGACTCAGAAGCCATACTCTACAACACAGTGGCACTCCTGTGACAAGTGTGGTATGTTTTAATGATTGGTCAACTGATACACGTTGTATATATAATCCTGCAATCTGGTTACAGTCGAGAATAGAACCAACGGCATTTATAAAGAGGTGTTTGCATTCGAGGACAACATAGGCCATATACGGAACGCGACTGTTGACTGAGGGTTGCCTTACCTGAGGCAATATTAAAACTGGACAAATGATCATTAAACAGGCAATAAACTAGAATATCAGAAGAGTGAGTGAGTGAAAATTCAATCAAAGGATGGCAGCAGAGTTAGTGAGTGTGTAAAATATATCAGAACGACCACGGTTATAACAGTACATACTGGTCAATTTCCATTCGATCTGGGCAACCAAAACCAGCAGATGGTCTAGTATGACTAAAGTCTACTGTCTAGAGTAAGTGAAAATGTATTTACATAGCATTACCATGTGATTTGCAGCTGTCCAAGGAGGGCAACAGCAGATTGAGTGAGGTGAGTAGAATCTCCCGGATGGAATGTTTGAGTGAGTTATACACACAAACTAATCAAGTGTTTAGCGCATCGAATCAGTATTTCACTGACTGCCCATCAAGTCGCACTCCCGGTGTCCCGTTAAGTGTTTCTGTAGGGAGAAAACAGATGGCACTAACTCTACAGATGAGGGAGAGGAACGACTGACTCGCCCAGCCACGTGAGATCACCATTAGCAAACGTCGTCAATGCACCGGCAAACATGACGGGGCATCGTGACATTCTCCTGGTTTAAAACACCATGTTCCTGTGTGGATCAACAAGTGGAGGAGGTGGTCTTCGCTAGAAGGGGGATATTCTTACAGTCTTTCAGGTCAAAAAGGTTGAATCGACAAAATTGAGAAAATCTGTAGCCTTGACGGCAAGTCCGCAAACATACAGCATACATAATAATATCTACCGTGTATGTATTCATATATCACCAGTCTATTTGGGTAACATTTCAAATTTCAAATTTGAATAGGCCATGATCAGTTGGACCGACGGCGCTTCGCATTATAAGCGTCATTAAATGTTTACGTTCGACGTCATGGTCGACGGCGAAGAATAGATATTGTTAAGACTACATTACGTAATTTTCTTTTGCACAAAACACCAAAAATCTGTTTAAAGACGTCTATGTTTATCTTTTAATTTGCACGCTTAAGGTGTGGAAAAACCATCAGGTAAATCATTTAGTGAAGGGAACCAATTTGATAGTTAAATTAGAACACATAATCCCGTTACGGGCTGCTCTCTTCTATTTCGCCGCTCTGACACATTTATAGATCTAGCGTTAAACAGCAACAACGGGGGAAAACCCAGCTGGTGTATGAGGAGGGATTGTCAACATCTGCAACCCCATTGTCACTGTATCGCCTGTGGCCTTTAATGTGTGACGAACATTCTCTTGTGTTCGCAAACCTACAGTGACTGAGTAACGCCATGTTGCAAACAGTTGGACTGTTTTCTAACGCGGGTTCAACATGTGCGAAACAGCACTGGGACCTTGAGTAGCAGAGTGCATATATTGAATGTTACTGGGATCGATGTGACAGTTCTGTGCATGCATCAATATTCTGTTGTACTTTGAGGTTCATGACATTTCCTTGCCTCTGAGGTCGAAACACGGTTAACAAAACAACTGGTATATTTCCAGGACAACGCCAAACCTCACATGCACCGACGTTATAAAAACTGCGCCTCACGGTCAAAGAGTAGGCCAGTGGTTCATACGATGTCTTGACACGGACTGGGTTCGGGCTCTGTTTTCGAAATAGACGCATCGTTCAAGAACCACTCATGGTTTGCTACATAATAGCATTAATGGAACCTAGGGGTACATACGGAGCAGTGGCTCCAAAAAAACATCCGGTATAGCAATGTGTTTCCCAACTGTCAGTCCTCTGTGCAGATGTCCGTAGCTACCTGCGACCAAGAAGCGACCGATAGGTCTGATGGTCACGATCAATGGCTTGGATGATTGCGAGACTGAGGAGATCTCCTATGGAACTATGATTGTAAAGGTTTGATAGTAAACTGATTATCAGTCCGTGGATAGTCTGCTCCAGACTCCAGCTGCCATATGACTGGTCCTGAAAGTGGTTCGTCAGTTCTACACCTGTGCCCTATAGATTCATCCGGCCATCGAGGCCACCGACCACCAACAGTCGGCCATGTCACAGGCCGACCGATTCAAGACAGACATCAAGACAGTCTCTCTCACGACCCGACTTTTACGCGTGACACTGTCTGTGTATTGATTGTCCATTACTATTACCAGTGAGCACCAATTAACAGCTGGCTTCCCATGTTGTGATGTGTACTTGTGTAGCTATCTGTTTCCTAGATTTTCATTCACCTGAAATAGGAGTAGGAATGTACTCAGACACGTCGCGTTTCTCGAAATAAATAGGTTGACATCTATTAAATCTTGCCTGTAAGACGCTCCATTGTTTGTTCCTAGCCCAGCAAAGCTGTGGGTACTAAGGATCAAGAACGATGAAAAAGTCGTAGGCCCTGATCAGAATCTCTATGGAAATAATACTCCTAGTTGTTGGGGATAAAAAAACTGTCTCCCTTAAGGATTGGCAGAAATCAAAAGCTGTGGACCCGAGTCGTTTTCAGTGGGCTTTGGGCCTAAGGCCCAACGAACAGCGTTAATTTCGAACGCTGAGACGCTCCCACCTAAAGCTGACCGGGCTTACGTCAAACGATGCAAGTTGCACAGTAAACATACCCGGTAATTAACAATAATGTGGAGAACGTTCTCGGAAGTCTGTGAATCCCGCCCGAAATACCACCAAACTAGACTGAAACTGGTTAGTTCATCCTGTTCTCTGATTCAACTTTACATGGAGTCGAGAAGCGGGTGGGAGGGTCCAATGGTGGTTGACTAATTGGTTTCATGTCTCACAGTGTCAACTACTACTTGTGGCTACTTACTCTGGGTACATAGGGTGCCAAGCACGATAAACATGGCCGCTGGGGTTGGATAACATTATTTGTGTTGACTTGGCAGACGGTGTCAACAAAATATCGTTTAGTGATGGGTGTTGCGAACACCTCTGTAGTTTCTGGACAGCTGCGGCGACATCTAACTTGAATATCCGGGTGATTTTAGCAGTGCGTGCATGTCGTGGAAGGTGCCTAAAGGGAATTGATGGACAGGCCAGATGACTTTGTTGATGCAAGTCATCGCATCCCAAACACGGAGATCGATGTTCATGATGTTAATCACTGGATTGTCTGGTTCAGACTCGAACTGTCAAATGACTGAAATATTGCTTGTTGAATAGTTCAACACACAAAGTGCAGTGGGCAGGGAATTCAGATACCATATACAAATTAGCACTAAATCAAGTTTGATTTCTGTTCTATTGTCTCACGTTCATTGTATGGATGGATACATACATACACACACATATACATACACACACATACACACACATACACATACATACACACACACGTACACATACATACATACACACACATACACATACACACACATATACATACATACACACACTGTCTCACGTTCATTGTATGGATGGATACATACACAGACACATACACACACATACATACACTCTCACACACATACACACATACACATACATACACACATACATACATATACACACACACTCACACACACATACATACACTCATATACACATACATACACACACATGCATACACACACATACATACATACATACGTCTCTCTAATAGCTATTTGCCAACCATTTAAAGTATTGTAATGAGTTTTATTAATATAAAGCATCGCATGACGACTGAACTGAAATGACGAATGCTTATAATACGTTTACCGAGGAGCAATAATGATAAATACTGGATGCCCACGCTTTTACAGAAAGGGACGTAACCGCTGCTTGCTGCAAAACAACTGGTCATTCAACTCTAAAATCTGTTCTCTGACCACCAAAGTTAAACAGTTCACAGGCGTTATTTCGCCAAGTACTACTTCGTATACCCGTGGTATACAGTAAGGCTTGTCCTTTCAATCCCCCAACACGTCCTCTGTCATCTTGAGTGTGATTGGCTGAAAGAAGGTCGAGAGGGCGTGAGTTCTAGAGTAATTAATAGGCTTAAATTGCCCGACAAAGAGAATGAGGAGAAGAGCAGCTAACGGATACCTTTAGCAACAGTTTACAGGAGTGGATTTCTTGGTCGGTCAGGTAGGAATGCATACTTTCAAATGTTTAGGTTTTGTACTTACAAAATCGGTAACTATTGTATTACTTTCATTCAGTGGTACTAAACAACATCTTGTGAAAATAAAACATAACAAGGTTATGGTTTAGTTATACACAATGCGCACAGGCAAGTATCAAAGTGCAAACATACCCTCATTAAACTTTTAATCTGGTGGAAGACGAGCCACTAAAATATCATTTCTAGCTCACAAAACTCAGAGCCACCGCGTGAAAATGTCAATTTGTCTCTAAATGATTCAGTCAACGTTACAAAGGTTACACGAACCAGATGCTCCCATGCCCCCGAAAACTGTACCTAAAAGTTTCGGAAGGAAAATGTTTTGAGCAAATGTTAGCTTAAATGTGTAACATTCTAAGAGTGAATCATTGGGTTAACCCTCATGCGTATGTACGTAATCACTTACCTTATTTACGTCCTTAAGTGTGTTGCACGTTTTCTTACATCAACGCAAAGTCAGGCCCCGAAAACTATTACATTAAAAATAAAAATAAAAATTAGAAACTGACAAGGAAGTCGTTTACATAGGTAGTGAGTTTACATGGGTAGTGAATTTACATGGATAGGGAATATACATGGCTAATGAATAGTCTTCAAACCTTTCTTAGAATACTGGTAACCATGATTCTTGTTTGCACTGTGCCGGTTCATCTTCTGTCTATTGACCATGGTACAACAGGAACTCCATATACCATATTGGCTACAACTCTCATCATTTTCCTGCCGCTTGCTTGGGAGAGTTATGTCCCTTAGATGCTCAAGAGGCCTCTTGTTTGCATCCCATCACCAGGATGAAAGACTCATACCATTAAAACAGACATAAATGCAATATGGAAATTCCATTCTTAAAAATCCCATTCTATTCATAGTAACGATACGGCTATATCGCATGATGAGTGATGCGTGTATTACAAGTTCTGTTAGCGATGTGGGTAGAATAGGCCTTCAGCAACCCATGCTGGCCATAAAAGGCGACATTGCTTGTCGTAAGAAGCGACTGACAGGATCGGGTGGTCAGGCTCGATGACTTGTTTGACACATGTCATCGGTTCCCAATTGCGCAGATCGATGCTCATGTTGTTGATCACTGGATTGTCTAGTCCAGACTCGATTATTTACAGACTGCCGCCATATAGCTGGAATATTGCTGAGTGCGGCATAAAACTAAACTCACTCACTCTGTCAGCGATGTCCCCTAAGTAACAATATATTATGACATGAACGAATTTTGTTAATGTACTTGCATATTTATCAGTTACGAACCAGCCAAGTAGCTTATGAAAGAAAGCTTATGTCACAGTACCGTGCATCTGTTTCTCCTTGCCATTAAGACTTGTATGTCACAGGCATTACTCTGGTTGCTATGGTGTAGTTATCGTCGTTTGAACTTTCAAAGATTGATACCACAATGACATAATGCTGATTAATAATACTGCTAATTTTCGCGCCTAGAATCCAGCGCGATGCTGCTCTCTTGTGTTGCATTATAACCCAGTCGGAATTGTACTTTCAAAGCTCCTACTAAGCGCTAAGGGCGATCGTATAGGTCCGAATCCGCTTTTCAGGTATACACTTCAAACAGCTGGGTGGACTAAGTGCAATGTAGACGAAGTGCCTTGCCCAGGGACACAACACAGCATGAGACTCAGGTCACAAATTTTGGTGTCTCCACCGGGATTCGAAAACGGCCTTTGGTACGAGAGGCCCGCATGCTAACCACTACACCACTGTGCTCCGGTCCTAATGCTGTTATATGAAAGTCCAACATACTTGTGCCAACTGCACGTATCCTCTTAGCTGATTCTAGACAGAGACAAAGTTGAGTGATATGTTGTATTCCCAGGGGTGGGGTTTGGAACATTTCCTCTGGCATTGTGAGTGAAAATGGTTTAACGCTTTTTTAGTAATATTCCAGCAATATCATACTAGAAATAAGCTTCACACGCTGTAGCCATGTCTGGAATTGAACCCGGCGAATACGCGAATGTTTTAACCTCTGGGCACCCCTGCCCCCTTAAGTGTTCTGAAGATATTAACCGTATGTCTTCCAGTACTTATTAATCTAGGGCTCTACACTTACGTATATGTCCACGCAAACGGTATGTTTAAGGAGAAACATACATTGATCATTATCGTGATTGTAGAGAAAGTGTTCGCTCGCCGCTCCGAAGACCCGGGGTCGGTTCTTCGCATGGGTAGAGTGCATCACAGGCAAAGTGTAGCGCAAAATGGGTTGCGCAGCAGAACGAATCTGACCAGTCTCCGTATATGCGAAGCGAGCAATTTGCGCTACGCTTTGCCTGTGAGTGTATGAAACCCCTATATTGCTTGATATTGCTAGCGTGTTACAAACAGAAGCTGAAAACGCAAGTCATACACTGACTCACACTCTCATTTTACAGCCTTGTCTCTTTCACGTTTTGTTTCAGGTTTCCACCATGCGGACATCCATAATGATGTTTCTGGTCTTGGCGTGTCTCGCGCTGCTCGTGACAGGTAACCATGACAACCGAAACATTTTTCACATTCGACTGTCCCTTTGACACGTACGGGGAACACATCTGTATAAACCAAGGCCCAAACATGTAAGTTTGACCGATATGTAGGTCAATGCATGTTGTAGTGTCAAAGGCTCTTATTTGTGACCCGAACCTACATAACAGTTCCAAGATCACAACAACATATACAAAGGCGTCTTTGATAAAGCAAACAAGAGCATATTCGTCAAAACATAAAACGGTTCCTTACATTTTTTGAGATAATGGATCTTGATCTTGGAGACCTTAGTAGCGAAATGATTCGGCGGGGTAACTGATTGGAAGTCACGCTGAAGACCCGGGTTTTAGTCTCTTCACCGCTAGTTAGTGCGAAGCATTCGGAACTACTCGTGTCATTCCGACAAGGTCGCGGAAGCAGGCGAGTACTTACGAATGACCGAAATCCATTTCTGGTGATCCGCGATAGCGGTGCAGTGTTGCTAAAGCGGCTTGAAACCATACTTAGTCTTATTCTTAACAATATATACACACAAGCTGTCAGTGGAAACTATATGGTCAGATAGATTTCATTAACGACAGAATGACAGAATGGTCAACAAGGTATATGAACAGCCACTGAAGGAGCTATTCGGAGAAGACAAGCCCTCGAGCAATACATCCCATTGATAGTGAGGGTAGGTTGGATTGAACCAGACCAGACCTTCGCCTGAAACACGCACTGTGCACAACTCTGTGCAACGACAAGTCGGTAATAACATTTGACGTTGTCAGTATCGTTGTGGGTTGGTAAGATCGTGGTAAGATCGTGGTAAGATCGTGATGTGACCGTTTCAATGTGCTGACGCCATCATTAGCGTACAGAGGGTACTTTTAGGTTAGGAGGAGCCGCATGAACGTAACATTTGGGGTTGGCACGGCTATTCTAAGTTTAATGTAAACTAACTCACACTATGTCAGACATTGAGGACAAGCGAAAATGTTGGTTAAAGGTGCTCAACGCTGCAACTTGTATTTGAAGTAAACTTTCACAAACACAAGTTTCATTTGTAGGTGTTCGCCCACATTCGGACGATGGCCTTGAAAAGGAACAAGCATGTTCTTTGATGCGAATGTCACAAGAATCAGGTTTATGTCTCTTAAAAGTATTACTTCATCGTATGTTATAATGAAATGGTTCTTTTTTTTTGGTTTATGTTCGCTGTTTGACGAACAAACCTTTTCACTTCAAGAACTGAATGCCCATTATTGTTATGTACCAGTGAAACAACCGAAATGATAGGGACTGTTAGGATGTTACACCAAGTAAGTTTGGCTACTTTCTTAATTTAATGTTGTCCTCAGATAAATATGATTTGGTGGAAGCATGTTTTCATTTGTAATGATTTCTATCACATTACTCTAAAAATCTAATTAGAACTTCATGTATTTAAAGTTTCATTCCAATGACTCTACCGCAAGACCCTGTGACGTGGTCCGACTGTCCACATTCAACACGTTGTGCACGTGCCTGGTCAGATAGATGTCACTATACCTGCCAAGGAATGGCCGCCATATTGATAGAGGGGGCAAAACAAAGCTTGCTTCAAATGATGAGTGTAATTCCAGGCATTTACATTAAAGAGCCAATGATTCCGGTCTGCAGGAAATCTGACACCCATGCTCGCGGTGTGGGTACCACCCTAAATTCACCACTCCCGTGTGATACGGTCGAATTAATACGCGGTCAAGCTAAATATTGAATTAAATTATCGTTTAGGCTATTCAGTCTGTGTGTCAACGGTTGCCATCAACTAAAACGTCACAGATTATCCTCTCCCATGTCCTTGCCCAAGTTGGAGACCGTGAATTCGAGGAGCAGGGAATCTTCTGATATGGTGAAACTCCGTCAATTCAAAACCCGTTAAATTTAAATCCTGCAGAAAATGTACCCCGAAGAGCTAGGGAGATTGAGGTCCAAATGTAACTAATAGTACCGACTGACAATGACATAGGCACAAACTTTGATATTGGGACCAGATCTTGATATAAGGCAAAAAACCGATAGACATTAAGAACAGACCATGGCATCAGGCACAGACCTTGACATAAGGCACAGACTGATTGCGATTGGGGACAGACCTTGGCATTAGGCACAGACCTTGACATAAGGCACAGACTGACTGCGATTGGGAACAGAACTTGGCATTAGGCACATACCTTGACATAAGGCACAGACTGACTGCGATTAGGAACAGACCTTGGCATTAGGCACAGACCTTGACATAAGGCACAGACTGACTGCGATTGGGAACAGACCTTGGCATTAGGCACATACCTTGACATAAGGCACAGACTGACTGCGATTGGGAACAGAACTTGGCATTAGGCACAGACCGATTGACACAGGGGACAGATCGACTGGCATTGGGAACAGACCTTGACATTGGGAACAGACTAACCGACATTGGGAAAAGACCTTGACATACCGCACAGATTGATTGACATTGGGAACACACCTTGACACAGGGAACACACCTTGGCATAAGGCACAGACCGATTGACATTGGCAACAGACCAACTGACATTGGGAACAGACCGACTGACATTGGGAACAGACCAACTGACATTGGGAACAGACCGACTGACACATAGACATGGATCTCTTGACTTTAGGCAAAGACCTTGTCATAGACCGACTGGCACTGGGAAAAGATCGATTGACATAATGCACACACTATAACGTGACGACGTTTTTAACGAGATCGTGTTAACGGGATGTACTGTATATGTAGTATTGATATGGAGGAAACCATTAAAACTGTAAACAATATTTACAAAGTATTCTTTTCTGATGGTCTTAGTAGGTAAGGATATATTTTTGTTTATCTCACAGTCCCCGAAACGCAGTGTTTTCCAATTCACTCATCCTAGTTTGTGTGCTACAGTCCTGAACAAAGCAAGTCTAGATTTTACACAGCTTCAGAACCTCTCTTCTCAGTGTTGCTCCTCTCAACGTAAACATAAGTGATGTTTCAACTGGGCGTCAATTAGCTAAGGCTGTATAAAAAAATAAATGTTTCTCGGGCACATTATTTTTCAAAAGTGACGAGGGCAGTAGGACTTTTTTGACAGAAAGAAAGTGACGTGGGAGGAACACATTTTTATTTTTTCTCTGAGAAATACACCATGGGAAGTTTAGCACTTGTTAATGAGTTGTAGATTCAGTCAAACTCGTTCTTACGGACACTTATTCTTATAGAGGACAAATGGATCATCGGGACGCTTCAACGTCATAATTATATTTTTTTAAATGGCAATAAATTATTGTTACGCGCCGATGCCCGAGAAACATTTCACTTTATTATTTAGCCTAATGTCTGCACGTGTCAGTTAGTGTAGATCGATGCTCATGATATTAACCCCTATCCCTGATAGTCTAGTCCAATTCGTCCTACCGCTGGAACAATACTGAATGCGATGCAAACAAAATATCAAAAACATTTTTAATTATATTACGTAAGGCTGGCTGTCCATACAAAATACGAACTTGGGCCGACAAATACATAACACAGAAAAATTGGTTGTTGCAGGACAAGATAAGAAGATGTTTTGCTACTATAGCAGCGACGCCAGGGGGCGTACAGACTACGGCCGGTTCACACCCGAAGACATCGATCCATTTCTCTGCACACACATCATAGTGGCATTCGCTAAGGTGTTGCCGTGGGGCCTGGGACCCAACAATCTGGGTGACGACAAAGCCGATGGCTGGAATGGTTAGCTTATTTACTTACCCACCATTTAACTTACAACTCACCTCGTTGTCAAAACGAAGCTAACGAGGCAAAGCCAACGAGATATGTGTTGTCTGACCTTGTCTGTCACTATTCTTCTTCTGCTGCAGCAACGTCTAGTGTAACAGCAACCTCTAGTGTAACAGCAACTTCTAGTGTAACAGCAACTTCTTGCGTGACAGTAACCTCTAGTGTAACAGCAACATTTAGTGTAACAGCAACCTCTAGTGTAACAGCAACATTTAGTGTAACAGCAACCTCTAGTGTAACAGCAACATCTAGTGTAATAACAACAACTCTTGTGAAACTGCAAAACCTAGTGAAACTGAAACATCTATAGTAACAGCAACATCTAGTGTATCAGCAACTTCTAGGGTAACAGCAACTTTTAGTGTAATTGCAACATCTAGTTTAAGTGTATGGTGTCTTAGTGTTTATGTCGCAATGAAATGACACCAGCGTTAATGTCTTCAGCATTATACGCCAAGACCACTGCTCTTAAACTCCGGAACCCGCAACTACGCGTTCTGCTTGCGGTGGGGGGATGGAAGGAGGGATCGAAGCCGTTTCTTCCAATCATCGAAAATGAGTACACTATGTCGAAATGGGCCGACAACGCAGTTTCCTACCTCCGCGAGCACAACATGGACGGGATGGATATGGACTGGGAGTTTCCGGGGGTCAGAGGAAGCGAGCCCTCCGACAAATATAAGTTTACCACTCTAATGAAGGTAAGCGTCCATAGCAACAACCACTACACATTTATAACCTTGAGGGAGATGGGGTTGCCTAACTGATAAAGTGTTCGTTCGAAGACCGAGACCATTGCGTTTAGTGTGTGACGTCCGTGTCTGGTGTCCTCAGCTGTGATATTGTAAGGACAGTGTTAAAAGTATGCTCATTCACTCAACTTTACTAAAAAGCTGGCTTTGATTGACGTAGTCTCATCGTTCAAACCTCGAATGTTCTTAGGCATGGACGCAGAGTTGTGTCCCTTCTTCAAGTGCTCTGAAATCCAGATTCTTCCAATGACGACCCTCATATAGACGCTTGCAGGTCTACTAGAGCAGTTGTCACTGTTTTTAATCACCAGCTTTTATTCCCTTTCATTTATCGTTAATTCAATAACTATAAGCTTACTCGCAGACCTTCATACGTTTTCGATTTTTATACACTGGAAAATGCGTTGAATACCTTTCTTAGCATATTCACTTTCATCCATAAGTGATGTTGACCATTGACCTTGATTACATAAACAGCGAGTGAGTGAGTGAGTTTAGTTTTACGCGGCTTTTAGCAGTAGTCGACCAGCTCTTCCAAGGGGGGACACCAGAAATGGGCTTCACAAAACAGTGTCCATGTATGGAATGGAACCCGGGTTTTCTCATGACTAACGAACGCCTGAACCACGAGGCTACCCACCGTCAGAAAAAAGACGTGTTTCAGAAAAAATGTGGTCAACACCTTGTTTCATCACCTTCGGGTTATATCAATATAAACTGCATGTATCCTTCAAAACAAACAGTCCAAAATCTTGCTAAATAGTTTATTCTCAATGTTTGATGTCAAGCTGGATCCAATTAACCACACTGCCAAGGAAAATCCGTCAACAAACAGAGGGCGGAGGCGCCCAGTTATAAAAGTCACGTTTCGGGGCGTGGTAGTGATCTGCGGGTCAAGATGAGACCCAGGCTTGGTAAACATGGCGAATTCGTTTCACGTACAACGAAGCGACCAGTCCATGTCGTGAAAGGGGGATGTAAAGGCGACAGGCACGTGTTACACTGAATCATAATATGTATAGTCCGCTACAGTCAGAGACGGACCGATGAACTGCAAATTGTACAAAACTGCCACATAAATATAAATAGTACACATGTTTATCATTTACTAATACGGATAAGCAGCTTTCTTATATTTGACCATTTTCCGGACTACACCAAAAAAACGTTGTTTAAAAAACTATCATCATTGAAAACGCAAAAGTTGTTATCTGTCGCGGCGGGGTGAAACAGCAGAAAAGGAACAGCCACTATCACGTCTCGTCGGAATACACATGCCTGATGAAAAATGAAGTTAGATGCTGTCGTGAAACAGTTCATGATTAAAGTGCTTAAGCCGAAAGGGGTAAACCATTTTATGCCATTAATAAATTCCGTAATAAATTCATTATCAGCAAGGGTACTGGCAAATGATCGGGAACACCAACATTGTGAGGATGATGCGAAGCGGGTAGGGGTCACACAAATCAAAATATTTGGACAACTTTCAGAAGAACCTTGTAGGGCAGTCTATCAACAAGCTCTATTCTGAAAACAAATACATGTCGCTGAAAATTTGGCAACCCTTGCACTCTTTCGGATATAGTTATACAGGTCAGTACTTTGTGAATGCCCTGATATCGTTCGCTTGATAAATAAAATTCTCAGGGTAATAAAGAAGAAACGCGAGGAACCAGTGTACTTGGACGAGACCTGGGTCAGTGGGTACCCGATGGGGGTGAACAGGGGTCACGTAGAAAGCTGCCTGTAGGTGGAAATGAGAGTGACTCCATGCTGGTTGCTCCAGCAAAGGCGTTTTGCCAGGTTGCAACTTGGTATTCAGTCCACAGATAATAGAGACTGTCAATCTGAGATGAATGGTGCGGTTTTGCTTGATTGGGTTAAAAACAAGTTGTACCAGCTGTACTAGAGAAGTCTTTTATTGTAACGGTCAATGCCTCATACCACAGCGTTCAAGATCCCGACAGTAAAGCTTCGACAGCGAACAGTCGAAAATGTGATATGATATCATGGCTCGACAAATTTCAGATCGCTCGGCCTTCAAAGGCCAACGAAGCCCCAGCTATATGAGATCACAAAAACCCACAAAAGTGAACGTTTCTACAAAGTTGACACTTACATAAAAAGTAAGGGTCACGATATTCTGCGACTTCCACCCTATCACTGTGACCTTAACCCCATTGAAATGATATGGGGTATTGTCAAAAGAGATGTTGTTAGATCAAACACAACGTTTAGAGGTTTTGGTTAAGTATTCCCGTGACAAAATCACGACTGAAACTTGGCACACTCAGCAAGGTAACCAACGTCACTGAACAAGGTTACTGCTCTCGGGGTGGCTTACAACAGGCACCTGTGGCACCACTTGCCATTCCTTTAAGTCGTGACTACGACACTACGACAGACGAAGAACCGAAATAGATTTTGAGATGTCCCCAGACATGACTGGCTGTTCTGTTTCCCGCCACGACTATATAACAACTTTTGCCTTTTCAATGATGATAGTTTCTTAAACAACCTTTTGGTTCAAATATAAGAAAGCTGTTGAGTATTAGTAAATGATAAACATGCGTACTATTTATATTTATGTGGCAATGTTGTACAATGAAAACATTTGCAATTCATCGATCCGTTTCTGACTCAAACGGCCTGTACTTCTCTTATGCTAATCTCGTAACGCGATCCGTCAAATTTGATTCAATAACGAAAATACTGAACTCGTAAATAGCCTATAAACGTATCAGGCACCTGAGAAAAATCAGAAGCATGATTGCTTCATTGTCATTCAAGAAACTGATATGTACATCTTTGTTGATGAAGGGTTTGTCGCGTCGAATTTCTATGCCCTCCGAAAGTTGTCCTCTTTCAAAGACCAGTCGAAACCAAAACCGACCGGGCACGATCATACCCAATCTACACTGCAATGACAGGGCTTCACGCACAAACATCACAAGTCGAAACATAGTTTACATAGTCTGTATTGCTCATCGTAGCGCAATAACCAGTCCAGAATTTTGAGACCAACTTATTCAACAGGATATATGAATATTCATCAGCATTGTTTGATACATCCAATGATCTGTATAGTGCAAAACTACGCTCGTTCTGGTCCTTGCAAACACGTCGTGCTGCGAACTCTGACAAACGGAAATCGTGGAAATCTCAAGACGAGGTTCGGCCACCATTTTCTTATGAAATAGGGAATTGGAGTTACCATAATGGTATGAGGTGTCTGTTTTCACATTCACACGATAAAATTCGGATCGGATGATCGGTCATTGTCTGATTTGGTTCATTAGACTCATGTTTCGGTTTGATTACTTAAGCACCACGCATCGGCACAATCCTCACTAACTCCCCCACCCACCAGGAGTGTTCTTCCAAACCAATGTCATAGCCATAACCCACCCTCCAACCAACAAGATAAATATATTATTGGATAGAGGGACTAAAATATAATATACAATACAATGTATATGTACATTAAGGAGGTTAGTATCATTTTGTAGAAAAATGTGTCCCAAATCTCATTTTCAAATAAAAATAGCAAGTCCCCACGGCATTTGTTTGACAAGTGGCACCCCTTTGTGACACCGTTTGTGAAGGCAATGTGTCACAAAAAGTTCTCTTAAAAGTAAATTGTTTACTTTTCTTATTCAAAATGCGTTTTTATGGAGATGTTTCAGTATTGATATGAAGTAAAACAGGTAAATCATTTTTCAGGCAGTATGTAGGATCTGACACATTCATTAACGTCTAAAAACCCAAGAATTTAAGATATATATAGATTCATCAATGATTAAAGAGATTCGTATGATAACATGATTTTTCATAAAATGAATCTTTATGTAATAATTTCACACCAAAGGGTATCAACATTATCAACATTATCTCCAATTAGGAAAGAATTTTTGAATGACGTTAAGCATATGACGTAACATACCCGAGAAATCTGTCGATTTTATTTTCTGTAAAAAAAATAATTAATAATGCAAAGTCCTAATAACTGAATCTGTGTGTGACGTTTCTGAAACAACCACATCGCTCATATGTGCATGTGTTATATGGGACAGCAATGTATGTACATGTATTTCTTTCAGACCATTCAAGAGAAGTTCAGGGTGGAGGCTCAAGACACAGGGAATGAGAAAATGATTCTCACTTTGGCCACTGCTGCAGGGACCTTCTTTATTGAGAACGCCTACGAACCAACTAAAATACACAAGTGAGCGATGGTTAAACCGTCCTCGACAAATCCCCCCTAGTATACCCGGGAGATCATCGAGGGTGTGGTTAAACTGGCATTGATTGTACTCTCCATTAAAGGCACTATTTCACACCACAATTCTTTAATAATAAGCAATGCATTTCTCTCAATAATATTAACTATCAGTCCTCGTGGAAACTGACATATAATTTGCTAAAAAGGAAAAAAGAAAGAAATTGCGTAATTTGATTGCAAAAAGATTTCGATAAACAAAATCGACTCTCGTGCCGCCAACCGATTGAACGTTATTTCAAGCGAACTCCACTGAGTTATGTCCCTTGGGGCGCACTTTACCAATGTTCAAAGAAAAACTTGTGATACACAAACAGGTTAGCAAACATCGCAACGCGTGCGACTGTTTTCGACGAACGGAGCAATTCTTTACATTCCATACATGGCAAGTTTTCTCTGTTTGGAAGCTGTTCGCCTCGAAGTTTCAATTAACAATTTCAGGCAAGTCTTTTATTGCACCGATAGGAAACTAAAGAGAGTGCATAATGTATACACCTAAATGTATAATACAGGCCAAAATATTGTAGAAAACGTGTGAAATTGTGCCTTTAACCCGTGTATTTGTATCACAAATTACACATGAATACGTACTTGTCATCGACTATAGTTAATATAGAATTCAATTTTTATCTGAGGCTTTTTATTGCGTTTTTTGAAAATATACGTAAGTGTCGCTGCCGTATGTTAATCCATATTTTCAAAGCATAAAAAGTGTTCTTAGCAGTATTTTGTATCCTTGAACCACATGGTATGTAAGCTATTCTGTGTTGGAAAAGAGTTGTAGGAGTTGCTAGGTCACGGATATAGACTGTGTACTGTTGGTGATCTTCATAATACTCTAATGATAATGGCACATATCTCAGTTATATGCTGTTGTTCGCGCCATGCTTTTCAGATATCTAGATTGTAACGTGCTTGAGACGCTGTGTTATTTCAGGCATGTAGATTATATGCTGCTGATGACGTACAACTATCATGGAATGTGGGAAGAAAATATCGGACACCACAGCAGCATCACGCCCAGTCACGTGGACGAGGGGGAGAGGAAAAGCCTGTGTCAGGTACGTCAAAGTCAAGTTGTAAGCTGCAGTTCATGCGCGTGAACTCTTACAAGGAAACACATATATGTCCGAGCAAAAACTGTGCAACATTAACTAAGTGTGTTTATTGGACTTTCACATGTACCGATGGTGGTGGGGTAGCCGGGTGGTTAAAGCGTTCGCTCGTCACTCTGAAGGCCCGGGTTCGATTCGCTACACGGATACAATGTTTGAAGTCCATTTCTGGAGTACCCAGCCGTGATATTGATGGAATATCGCTAAAAGCGGCGTAAAATCAAACTCAACATGATACTTGAGGACTGAATAGTGTCGTACTATCGTAGACAGACATGTATTCGTAGATGTATAGGGTCTGCATAGACTAGTCTTAAGTGGTAGTGCGTATATGCTTCTCTATCCTCATTCTGTTCAAGGGGCTCAACTTGTCGTAAGAGGCGACTAACGGGATTGGGTGGACAGGCTTGTTGACTTGGTTGACACGTCATCGGTTCCCAACTGCGAAGATCGATGCTCATGCTGTTGATCACTGGATTGCCTGGTTCAGACTCGATTATTTACAGAACGCCGCCATGTAGCTGGAATATTGCTGAGTGCGGCGTAAAACTAAACTCACTCATTCTGTTCGACACTTGCTTGATAATGGTGTTAAAACCAACATGGTAACGTCGCTTTCACTGCTAGCGACGTCCATACTTCATGGCAACGTTTTTGAAGTAGCGTGTGCAGTGGTGATCCAAAGTAGCCGCATAGCTGTACATTTGTGATGCCCTGCTCCACTGTATCAGGCTACAGTCTAAATACTGTGTTTTATTATTTCAGAGCTGGACTGTGCAATACTGGTTAGATCAGGGCGTGCCTAAGAGGAAGCTTATCCTTGGTCTAGCCACCTATGGGATGAGCTACACGCTACAACACCCATGGCAGACGTGGCTGGGGGCGAACGCCACTGGGGGAGGCAAAGCGGGCAGAATGACCAGGGAGAAGGGGATCCTCGCTTTCTATGAGGTGGGAAAATGACACAAACCATCCATACGATCAAGCATTGAGACTAAAGACACGTGAAGACCGGGGTTAGAATTAGTCTTCAGCAATCCATGCTTGTCGTAAGAGGCGACTATGCTTGTCGTAAGAGGCGACTATGCTTGTCGTAAGAGGCGACTAGTGGTATCTGGTGGTCAGGTTCGCTGACTACGTTGACACGTGTCATCGTTTGCCAATTAAGACCTATGCTCATGCTGCTGATCACTGGATGGTCTGGTCCTGACTCGATTGTTTAGAGAACACCCCCATATAGCTGGAATAAATAAAAGGCACTAAAGCAATTGTTATGCCACTAGATCCATGGTTTGAGTGTTCACCGAGATAATTATTGAATGAAACCTTATAAAATACGAAGAGGAAGTAACCCGATAATCAGTATCTTCTTGTCTGCTAGAACTGCTTTCTTCGAACTTCTTTAAGTATGGGCCTGAACCTATGTTTTTATAAGGCTTATATGGTCGTAGTTTTTCATTATTGCCTCCTGTATTCAGAGTAGAGAGGTTTCGTGTAATAAGGAACAATCGCACCATATTGTCATTCACAATACATTGCAGATCTGTGAAAACATCAGGCTCAACTCTTGGACGAAGGAATGGATCGACGAGCAGAACTCCCCGTATGCGTATGGAGGGGATCAATGGGTGGGATATGACGACGTCACCAGCATAGGAATCAAGGTGGGAGCCACCCTAGCTAATACCCTGAAATTCACAAAGGCAGCTCCAACACATCTTAATGAGAGGGTTCAATATAGTGATAACCTGCGGTTTAGATTTTGAATTTAATGGTCTCTAATGACCTCCAGTATGTGTGTCGGTGCCATTACACGTGAGTGTATAGAACATGAAAGGCGCCCGCATGGGCGGTTTTGTAATGACTTTGTGTTCCTTAATGTTTTTGTTATTGTGACTCGCAAATTTCTGATAAAAAAATCGAATTGAAATTTGTTATTTCATGATCTGGAGAAAAAAACCTGAGAAATAATGAGAGAAAATATTTTTATTTCACTGTCACTAGCAGCACAGGGTGTTACATATCAGTAACACAAGGTAGACCGTTAGCCCATATCTAAACTATGAGACACTTGTAAACAATTTACTCCAAGATATTAAATTCATGACAAAATAAAATCAATCTGTTAATAAACAGCGTTATAACCACTCGCTCACATTTACATGAATGCATGCTCACTACTGTGACTTACTCAACACACATGCATACATAGCAGTAAAGCATGACGGCTTATGCTTTTATACATACAGTCAGACCTCGTATATCCGAACTTGAGATATCCGAATACCTCGGTTTCCGAACATTCTTCACAAAAAACGAATTTTTCTAGTGACAATTTACCTCGTTTATCGGTTTCTGTATCCGAACGGTCAATTTTGCAAACGAAACATCAAAATGTGTACAAATTTCAAGCAGCAAATAATAACCCTGCTGCCCACCAACAGTCAATCAAAGACTTTTTCAAGCCAGTGTAATTTATTTTATGTTATGCTATGCACATGTAGCCGATCGCCTAGTTCCTGATGTAGACATCCAAATGATTCGTATATATGAACCATTCAATAAGAAACCAAAGTGTTCGGATAAACGAGGTCTGACTGTAGACGCATACTCAAGCATTCACGTAGAGCTCACAACATGGATCCGTATGCCTCGCACCCATTACACATTCACACACTCGTCCGTCGACTCCGTTTGTCCAAAACGCACTCTCAAGATCACTGAATAGATGGGTCAGATCACTGAATAGATGGGTCAGTCCTTACCATCTTTCTTTTTTCCTTCGATGGCCTTAAACTTGGTAACTGCGCGCATGAGTACTCGCCCCTCCACACAATGTTCCCAAACGAACTCTCCCAGTCATGCCTAAGTGCATATGTCAGGTCTTTGATATTTGACGCCCTCGTTGGAAAAATTTCGCCCGAGCTATTGCTTCATCTCCGAGGCCGAATGTATCAACTTACATCCCTCCATACAATCTACC
Organism: Haliotis asinina; assembly: GCF_037392515.1. NCBI lineage: Eukaryota > Metazoa > Mollusca > Gastropoda > Lepetellida > Haliotidae > Haliotis > Haliotis asinina. The sequence continues at coordinate 42,057,304 of NC_090282.1, forward strand.
TATAGAGTATACCTACTTTACCTGTTATCTCAACAAGCAGGTCTGTTCTATCAAAATTTGGTGTTTGATGACATTCACCTTGACTATGGATATCCGCTTCCAGGCCAACTGGCTCAAAAGCCAGAACCTAGGGGGCGCCTTCATCTGGTCTGTTGAGATGGACGACTTCTCAGGACAGGGCTGCGGACTCGGACGATATCCATTGCTTACGAAAATATCCGAGATAATCCGTCCATCATATGAGCCGCAGAGTTCAACCGCAGCGCCACCCAGGAAGCCACCACTAGCTACAGCTCCTCCCGTTTGGCGGCCACCGACAAGAAAGCCCCGCCCAGAGGATGTGTTCCCTTCAATCAAACCTATTGGTATGTCACCCTCACTTCCAGAGTAAAACTCAGAGTAAAATATATTATGCTGATGTTTCTGTTGAAAGGGAGGTTCGCTGCGATTCAACCTGAGCACATATTTGCTTCATTTTGGGCCATAGCAATACTAAAACGGACTCAAGGTTACATAACATGGTTAATGGATTTAGAGGCAGAGAGGCATGTATCCGACTTCTGTCCTCAACACTTGATGAGCCTGTTCATGTCAGTCTCTGTATAGACGAACATTACTTGATCGAGAACACATTTAGGCTCTGAAAGATGAAGTCAAGAGTCAAATTGTACTGGTGTCCTCCCGATTCCATGAAGACCTAAATAAGTCGGAGCCTAATGTATTTGAGGTCCCGAATATGCATCGAGCATATAGCTTTTGTGTGTGGCTGATCTTTATATACTGTTTCTAAATATTGATGATGATAAGGAACGCTAAGTAATACTTGCTACTCGTCACTGTTTCAGAGGATCCAAACATGCCGCTGACGTGTCTAGAGAATGGCGTGGGGTTGTGGCCTGACGACCAAGACTGCCATAGTTTCTACTCGTGCACACCCTACATGGGCAGACGCATGTCCTGTGGGCCCTACATGGCCTTTATCCCCAAGGCACAAACCTGCGGGTACACATCAGATGCTTGCCCGCCACTGACCCGGAAATGATCAAATGCATTGCATTGACAGTTTGAAGTAGGACGCGAATCATGCCCATATCTGTGGGATGGTTAGGTTCATCAGAGAACCTGGGACTGCATTTATACAATAAACAGCAAAAGAAACAATTTTCGAAAAAAATATGTAATCTCATAAAAGTAGGCGTTCACGTCTATGTCTTCTATTTAAAAAAATGATAAAAGAGTTGCGTTTCGTTTGCTGTTAACTATATGCACCGATTGTTTTGGAAAGATTTTAAATGAACTATGACAGGGTACGTCAGGGGAACCGGTAGCTCTCTGCATGCAGCACATACCCCTTTATATGTTATATTTAGGAAATACTGGGGGGAATTTTTTGCAGTTAAAACTCGAAAATGTGGACCAAGCCACGAGAATAGGTATCATCGAGATTGATTTCCATGGTCGGTAGGCGGTCGTTAGGTGTGCATTGACGGAGTGTCCGTGTGCATGTCGTCCCTGAGATATGTACAGTTAGAGGATGAAGCTCTGGAACTGGACGTCAGTTAAGAAAACACAGCATACTATTTCAAAGTTGTTTAAACCTTGAAACCGAATCCAGTTGATAATCAAATATGAGAGACGGTGGAAATATGCTGCTGGACAGACGGGTCTAATGGAATTTATGGTAACTATAGTCCCTTACAAAGACGTAACTGTCATAGATACGAGCAACTGAAGGCAATATTTATCTAGCAGCTGTTTTCGTCCTCCGCATAATTCCTTATCATCAGTTTCATTTCACTTTTACTATATATGTGTGTCAATTAATTTATTTGTCATATACATTTTCACATTAAATATTTTAGCAGATATTTGTTTTATGCTGTCTATGTCCCTGACACCGAACTAACTACTGTGTCGACGCTCAGAGCCGAGTACTAGGTAACTGCGGTTTGCCGATTATTACCTGTATACTAGTATTTCACCCTTGGATATGTTTGGACGGAATACGTACTAGTACTCTAAGATCTGCCTTGTACATTGAATAGCAAAAGAAACGTAATAACAAGGTTTTTCATTTTCTAATTTGAATTTTGTAATCGTGCAGTGCCACAGTGAGATTAGTTCTACGCCGCTTTCTTTAGCAATATTCCAGCAATATCATGGCTGCAAACAACAGAAATAGGCTTCACAGATTCGAACCCGAAGGAAGGTTTTAACCAGAGGGCTATGCCACCGCCCTTGCAACGACAACGTGGTATATTTCGGTTTATCGCTTGGCTCTACATCAGCTTCACGGTACGCCATCATATGACGTCATGACACGCCCTCGTGACGAGATGATTACGCGTTGGTTAAACAATCATACAGAATAAATGGATATTAACAAATACACCTGGAACACATAGTTTGGTGTACAATAAAAATGAAATACAACGAGACACGTGTGGCAGCACCAGAACGCATACAACCTGTAACAAATATCAGTACACGCACAAACACCCCAGTGGCACTCGATCATTTCTTGAAATCAGGATTTGGATAGGCACTGCACTGAATGAGGAGTACACCAGGTCGTAGAACATAACATTCTAAAACAGTCACTTCTCAAATGATGTTGCCAGTCACGAAATATCAACGACTTTTAACAACTAAGGGAAGTCACTCTAATTCAGGAGCATCTCAATGGGCGACACAGATCACGAAGCCACATCAAAAACTCTATATTTTACATGCGCCTCAGTCCGCTGCCACAGACGTGGTCAGACGTGGGTTCAAACGGCGGCATGTAACATAAATAACGTTACTGATCTGCGTGTTAACAGTGATGCTAATCCCAACACAGTTTGCAGTAAAGCCATAGTAACATACTACTCCGATTTAACTGGCTCAAGCACGACCGATCGATCATTTCATACAGGTTCATAACTAATGTGAAATTCATTATGTTATCAGCCTCCTCTAGCAGGGGGCAACAAAGAGCTCGAGGATCGGGTGGTCAGTCTCACTGATTTGTTGACACATTCTATCGCATTCACATTGCGGAGATCGATGTTCATACTGTTGATCACTGAATTGTCTAGTAAGACTGTGTAATGCACTGCCGCCATATAGCTAAAATACTGCCGAGTGCATACTTTCTACGTATGTCATTTTGCTTGTCAAAGACAAATCCCGCTATATCTAAGGGTCAAGGTTGCGTCTTCGCACACGCCTTCACGTGAAAGCGAATGGAATAAGGTGTGCCCGAATGACCTCGTTCAGCAACAAAGGACTGTCAAAGGCCTGGGACATCCAAGTGTTATCCTTCCAACTTCAGTCTGCATGTTGTCTCCTGTGGCCCAGCATATGTATGGGAGGGAAGGAGTCAATATGTGGTATGGACAATATGTGATACCTGGATGCAGTCTTGTCAGCACGTGACTGACAATCAGATCGGTTATATTCACGACATGATAAGTGCCTGTTTGGCAATCTCCGTCTTGCCATACCTCCGTCTCTACAACAAGTAGTTACTGCACTTTCTATACCATGGTACTTTGCCATTGTGGGCGTAAGACCCTGACGGATCCAAAGGGAGTGTGTGTGCGTGTGCGTGTGCGTGTGCGTGTGCGTGTGCGTGTGTGTGTGGCGGTGACTAGATATAAGTCTATAAGTCTGGGAATAGAACTGTAACCGCATGTGACCCTATTATTTTAAGAAAATGGGTTGTGTATTCGGGAAGGTGTTGCGAGATAGTTCCTCTGATAAGTAACAGGTGACATCTGCCCCAGTAAACTCCTAATTTCTTTGATACATGTCGGTCACGTACTTCGTGCCACTACTGGTAAATAGGCCTGTTCGAGAATTTCTTTGGTTTTCGGGTCTCCTTTCAGAACAGTAGACCAAGTAATTCTAGTTCATATAACAATCTATAAAGTTTTCGTTCAGTTTACGAATGTAATTAATGGCGTTCAACGCCATTACACAATAATGATGTTTGACACTGCCTTTATGAAAATACTGGTCCAAGTGTGCGGATTGTCACTAAATCGTGTGCTTTTCAGATAAAACAAACGTTCAAAATCATATGATTTTAAAGATAATACAGAAAGTCTATCTGTAAACAAAATATCTTTTAACCGGAGACAGTTAAAGTCTGGCCTTATCACTGTGTGCCTGAGCATTCCACCTAGAACTGGCAACCATGAACTTCTTACCTGTAGTGGATGCTTTACAGACGTCCACGATATACCAAAAGGTGTGCTTACTCCTGCATCTCATTGCCTTCGTGTTTCACATAGTTGGGTTCTTCTGTCCCAACTGGTCTCACAACGGACGCAGAAACAGCGGACTATGGAGAGAATGCCAGTTTGTGTTATTCACCACCTTCTGTAACGATGTCCTCGACAGGGATGACGTGGAAGGTTAGTGGTAGTTTGGGTCAAGGTTCTTTGTTGGGTTATTGTTGAACGCCCCACACGTTCCAATAGCATGATGTGGTATTTAAATAACTTAGGCCTGGACCAGGCAATTCAGTGATTAACATGGACATCGGTCAACTGGGATTCGTTGACATGCATTTTGTTATTTTTTTATTTATATATTTCACAGATGTTCATACACATTATGTCATACATGTTCATATAAAATATATACATATATACATATTTTAGTCAGTTGATAGATCGTAGAATAGATAGCCAGGTATTCTCATTACATGTATTCTGGTGTCCACAATTCAGTTATTATAGCTTAAACAGTATTCCCATTACATGTATTCTGGTGTCCACAATTCAGTTATTATAGCTTAAACAGTATTCTCATTACATGTATTCTGGTGTCCACAATTCAGTTATTATAGCTTAAACAGTATTCTCATTACATGTATTCTGGTGTCCACAATTCAGTTATTATAGCTTAAACAGTATTCTCATTACATGTATTCTGGTGTCCACAATTCAGTTATTATAGCTTAAACAGTATTCTCATTACATGTATTCTGGTGTCCACAATTCAGTTATTATAGCTTAAACAGTATTCTCATTACATGTATTCTGGTGTCCACAATTCAGTTATTATAGCTTAAACAGTATTCTCATTACATGTATTCTGGTGTCCACAATTCAGTTATTATAGCTTAAACAGTATTCTCATTACATGTATTCTGGTGTCTACAATTCAGTTATTATAGCTAAACAGTCTTCTCATTACATGCATTGTGTTGTCTACAATTCAGTTATTATAGCTAAAACATTTGTAAATCAGTAAGCCAGGAGTGAAAAGATGACCAAGTGAATAGAATTTAGACGAAGTATTATTTCTGCTTCCACTTAATACAAGCATGGGGTGCTTCCTCGATCCGTGATCTTCGGTGTTTAGGTCAGGTACACCTTCCTACCTCTTGTACGTGTATGTGCTTGCGGTTGAACACCAGCATAAAAAATGTATATGTCCCGGTTGCTTTACAAGACAGAATCCAGGAATACATTACATTGGTATAAAGTTTGCTGCAATAATAGAATGGAAACGTACCGGTTTCTCACAACGTACAGGCGGTTTGACCTAGTTCCGATCGGTGCATGAAGACTGACGGATTGAACACATGTACTGGAGAAATGCATTGCTTATAAAAATCCAGGGATTTAATCGCATTTAGTGTAAAAGATAAGTTCGTAATTACAAGCAACGAATAACTACACGGTATTGTTCATATTGCTTTGAGCATGCGTGAGGTTATTAACAGCATAACTTTATTGTAAATAGATTGACAATCGGTGTCAAAGTTTTCATGGTATATTATATTCTTATTCGCTTAAACCTTAAGCTTGGCTCTGTAAACATGCTCTCATATAAACAGAGGAAGTTGAATGTAACATGTATGCTTCTCCTTATGAAATAGAACATATTTTGTTCCGATCTTCAGGATGTTAGAGTGTTTAAGTCATTGCTTTTCAAAGACATTTCTTTCAATTTGTGTAAAGTCCAGAGCTAAAATTTACTGTACATGGAACAATATTACACACTAGTAGCTGGTGATCGTTGAGTTAGCATTTGTTCATCTCGGAGAGCTGTGTGGAACTATTTCCTCTAGTTTGATTGACTGATTGACTGAGCAAGACTGAGCTGGACCAGACAATCCAGTGATCAACAGCATGAGCATCGATCTATGCAAATGGGATACGAAGACAGCCATGATGAGGTTACCAACATTGCGGTTAAGATAAGACATTGGCCAATCCATATCGTAATATAATCGCTGTGCCTTATCCCTCGTTATCTTCACGCGTCCTAAACCATATTTATGCCATGCGTTTTGGCTTATCAAACGAAAGTTTAAGAACGGTAAGGAAAATATTGCGGGTTTTCACAGAAACTCGTTAATGTGTTAATGTAAATGTTTGCAAATGAAAGTTCAATCAGTGATGCACTATACACATTACGGGAGCATAAACATTTTCTCAGTTACATGTTAAAGTGTTCAAATGCTTCATAAATATATTGGTATTTATATTTCCGCCCTGAAAATTTTAACGAAACATCCGGTGCTAATATTCACATGTGTAACATAGATAGTCCTTTCTATGTAAGACGTTAAAATAATATCGTTCCTCACTTGCAAAAGTAAGTTGTAGGGAAACGGTATACATCGGTCATGATCGTTCAATATTCCCGGAGAGTACTCTAGCTGGACTGTGGATGTGTACTTTTTTTATTCTTGGCTACGTCGTCAGCGTACTAGGTACTGCGGCCATGGAATAAAAAAACTCAGAATAAGTGAATACATGATAAATGAATCGCTCGCAAAACTTCAGGACATAAACAATAGCGTTGTTCTTTATTTGTTGTTAAGGGTCCCAGGTAAGGAATAGTAGCCTGATGGATATAATGAAGTTTCATTTAGGCAACTGGGATACGATGCTATGCAACAAAGAAGAGCATGCCCACCTGTCTTTTAATCACATTATAAGCACGAATTGCCTGAAGCCCATTTCAACTCGGATCTTCACTGGTTGGCGTTGTAAGGATAAACCAGGCATTATTTTAAATCAATCTCATAAAGGTTGCTATAAGCTTTGGAATGCAGCGTTAAACAAAGAAACACGTTAATAAAATGTAAATTGGAACTGTGCTTCCCGCGATTGGATCGTGCGCTATAGCTTTTTGGCTTTATAACTAAATAAACGAGTAAGACAGCTGAAAACATAGTTATTTATATATATTTATGCTTTTTCTCCCACTCAGTCTCATGGTGGCAGGTCAGAGATGGGCAACTTAAAAAATTACGGATGGCCTTGGCTGGGTGACTGTCTCTCAGCAACTGGCAATGTGTACTGGTTTTACGTTAAGGCACCTACTTCCGTGTGTTGCCGTTCGCCCAAATGCTTGAAAGCATCCGCTGAGCCATTATTAACCTCTTAGGTCCAATTCGTATCCAGCTGCTGTGAAAATTCGCCAAGTGCACAATGCTACAAAATATCTTACTTGACTGTTTCGTTCAAACAACTACATTATACATGAAATACACAACTGTCTCATACTGTTTACTTGTCAGATGTAAATTTAAAGAATGAATTTCGAACATATCAGTGATATAGCCATATATGGTACAGCCTTTATACAGCAATCCCCTCACCATAAGCATGTACTGTTAAAGGGGCACTGATGTTTCTTGCAAACGGTCTAATTACGAAACCAAACTGCAAATTGGTCAGCGCCCGCTCCCTCGACCGTGACGGACAAAGGGACTGGGCTCCTGTCCATATTAGCAGAATTATCTTCGCCAAACAGTCAGGAGGCCGGATGCCCATCATATGCCATTATTTAAAAATATCCATGGTATTCCTTGTCTGATCGTAAAAAATATCCCAGCAGTGTATTTTTTTCGGATGCTTGGATGGTATATACAGTGACTGATCCAATTTAATCCTATTTAATCATGTTATGTGAACATATGATGCCTATAGGCACGTAGCAAGCCATTTGTTTCAGTCCGAAAGATATTTAGACAGATTTGAGTGTTGGTCCAGCTGTGATGGCAAATATCACACGTAAATTTGGGTAGCTGTGGCAGCTACCCTGGTTTATTATTTATGATAATAAAAACACACAGTTGATTTATTTGAATTCGTAAACTAAAAACGATGAGTTTGCCTTTGGTAGAGAAATCTGAAAATCTTCTTACGTGAAAACCCCCAACTTATTACACCTATTTACCAAAGTACACAGCAAATGCCTGTATGTATTTCTTATATCACGAAGTTCCGATGGTATCCTAAAAAGGGGTTTGGCCCATAAGTGTTTTCAGGCTGCATACGACACAGAAATTACATCTTCCTTGCTGTAACTCGCGTTTGATGGTGTAAACCTACACGTGTTATTTGTCACATTCTCTGGATGGTCAGTTAATGAATTTATAACAGGTATAATTAGTAGTAACACCATCCAGGTTACTCAACAAAGGTTCCCATTTGGCATTTCTCCTGTCTGGAGTAAATACTCAACATTATAAATTAAGCCCTGTAATGGCAAATGTATTGTATGTTATGTAATATGTGCATGTAAGTGATGCATGAGGGTTTATCAGCTGAGCTACAAAAACAAACATCGATCAAAGGATTAACCGATAACACACTGACTGATTAATTACTTTTATCTTCTACAGCGGTGTGTGTAGATGTACGAATCTGTACTGACTACATCCTATCGTAAAGTGCGAGTGTAAAAACAACATCCTCCCTTCAAAGAATTAGCCACCATTGCGTTGATTGATTGAATGCTCATTATTGGTTAACTAAATTACTTAGAATGGCTGACATCATACAATTAGTTGCTAGGTGTGCTATCTTGGGAGACCAATGAGAGGTTTATCTGGTTTTCACCAACGAAAGACGTGAAACGATGTGTTACTTTTTCGCAAACTAGACAGTTGTAAGACACGCGACACAGAGCAGGATTATTTACCAGCTGCAGATGAATGTAATATCGTTCTTTTACGTGGATATTGATGGATACATTCCTGAACAAGGTAGTAGCCTGACATCGTTGCTATAAAATTAGTCTGTTTTACATTCATTATTTGCATTTTGTTTTAATTTATTTGTTGTAGCATTCAGCAGAATCTATACGACAGAAAACACACACTAGATCGCGTATGTGTGTGAAATAGGATCCACATTGGCAATCTATACAATGTATAAATGTTGCTGTCATGTTAGAAATATACTATTAGTATAAGCAGACCGTGTGTTCTTTTATTAATTTTCAAAATCATACAAATATGACAATAAACTAATTAGGGTTATGAGACAAAATACAGACGAACGTTGGCTTCGTTATTTTCCCGTCCTAATAGTTTTTTAACCATTTCTACCACTGGCAGATGATTAACCTTCAAAGTGTTTCATTTGTTTTCATAATACATTTGTAATGAAGTAAAAATGACTTCACCTCAGCTGATCTGTCTATAATTAAACTCTCAATTGCGCATACGGACTGCGCAGCAGAGGTCACAAACCAGTCACGAATCCTGGGATGTCATCCGGGTATTCACGGGAGAAAAACAATAACAAAAGTTTACACCAGTCCACGGATATTGCTCCGCATCAGTGGGCCTTTAAGTATACATAAGTATAACTGTTACTCACTCAGCCTTTTCATTATCCAGTGTATTATGGTATATAGAAGTCTGGATAATCGAGTCTGATGTGAGGGGAGGTTCAGTGAATGGGGTTTTAAGGTCGTGCTTAAGGATATTTCGCTTATGTGACGCCCATATTTTAACGTCTTTTGGTATCACGCGGCCGGGTATTGAACCCACGATCTATCGCTCTCCATGCGGACACTCTAACCACTACACCACGGCGGTCTGATACTGGGCCAGTGGCGACAGGTGCGGTGTTACCAAATGCAACTGAACCACATGCGCTTTTGTACTGCATCATTTACATTTTGTAATCTTAACTAGTTTACGTCTTGCTCCCACGGACACTTTAATTTGTACAATTCTCTTTACTATTAAAAGAACAAAGAGATGCTTTCTCGTTTCATGAATCAAGACAATGTGTCTCAAAGACTCTTTCAGATACAACATTGTTGCTGCTGGCGTTTGGAAGTCCTCGTGGCATTGTTAACTGAGGGTGTGGTCATTTCAATTATTCGCGGCGTTCGGTGTAAACTAGAACATTCTATGGCGTAGGCGGAAAACTTGAAAACCGCAACACTGCGCTGCCTGCCTCTCCCTCGCTTCCTACACCGTACTCTCTAAACCCTGTCCCGCAGGCTGTGAGGCGTCATTACTTCGCGTCAACTGATCCACCGCACAGTTAAACAAAAACCATGGCTGATTTCTCTTCCGTGTCTATCTGGATTAAAGTGTGCATGATATTAATCCCTCTGGGCGGATTATGTCATCTCATAGGATTTGCATCGCCTTACTGGATTAGTACCTACCGGACCAATATGGGAATCTGGAAATCTTGCGTCAATTCAATATGTATTGACTGGCTTGATTCGAGCTTTGTTCCAGGTGAGTGTTACTATTCGTCTAAACAAAAATACAACAAATTTGAAATGCCTTTTACAATTTTTCATTTAAATTTACTTTACAGATACAGACATAATTCGTTTGAGGACACTTGCTGACCATTTAGTCAGCAAGCACCCATCTTTTCTGAAATATGAGTCTTCAAAACTTTTGACACGAAGTTTGACAAGGCTTTGGAACTTTTCACTAAACATGACATTCTTTTAGCATCTAATTAGTCTGTCTCACAGTCTCTGTACCTCATTATTTCCCCTAAAGCATAGCCCTCTCTCCAGTCCTAAAGCCTCGACATTAAGCAAGTCTAGACTCCCTCAGTTTCAACTTCTATCAGGTCCACTAGGGACTTCTTCTTCAGTTTAAATGGGTTTGCCTGTGACTATGAATATGGTAAGCGTGAGTCTTTGATCTAATTAACATGATGCGAATGCACATTCTAGCCTGAGCTGTAACGATCTCGAAGCTGACATATCTCGTATAATTATGTTGTCCCACATATCGGTAATAACTAAAAAATGGCGATCGACATTATATATGCTGCACTGACAGATGACATTTCGTCAGAGAATTACTACTTAAAGATGGGCATAGTATCGTGACATTAAAGTCATAAGTCTTGACTAATGCTTGGTCTCATATATTTTAGATCGTAAGAAATTAGTCAATATAAATTTAAAGAAATCTAGACTGGCTTCATTTACGGCATTAGCATTGCAGAGTGGGAAATAGTTTGGTTCAGGGACTGTGAGACAGACTAGCTAGCATCTGTCGACCAAAGGGCCTCAATTGTGTTTGATGGTGGCAGTAACAAGCATGAATCGGCTGTGAATTCATCTGGCCACGCATTCCTGGCCTGTCTGCCCACTCCGACAAGTTGCTAGTCAGGGAGATCTATGTTGCTCGTCTAGTTGCTAGTCAGGGAGATCTATGTTGCTCGTCTAGTTGCTAGTCAGGGAGATCTATGAGTCAGGCACCATTAAACTGTTTGATGTGTGGACTTACTCCGATGCTCTCTTGAGAAGTTGTGTTCGGTCGAGCGGTTTCTATTTTCAGAATGGAATTACAGGCGATATGGCTTGGCGGAGAATAACGATAAGACAGTTTGTAACGCAGTCGCCTATGTTTCCGTTTTCAGAGAATGAAACCCTTGAGATCGTGGTGATCACGGCACTTTAAGAATAACTTCAATTCCAGAAACTCGAATTAGTTTTAAGTCTCGTTCCGATGAAGACAGAAACTGGGATCAGTTTGTCATACCTACAATAACATGACTTTAACTACAGGGTGTTGCAGAACAGCTTCTTGGCTCCCAGATTATGTTGTTCTTCACGTATGTGTGTGAGAAATGTTCACGATAATGGAAGATTATTTATCAATATTTTCGAACTGTTTTCTAAACTAAAATTGTATTCTTTTTTAGTTATGACATGTATTCACGCTTGCTGAAGTTTATGTGTCTTGAACTCAGAATCTCATAATTATAGCACAGGTGAATTACCACGGTTCTAACGACCTCGAATGTATTACTAATGCAACCCTTCGAGTTAAGTGGACTGATTCGTCATACCATTTTAAAAACGTACCTCATAATAAATCAGCAGTTTCTCCGTGGAAAGCCAATGAGTGATGGCCGTGTATCTGCGTCGAAAGTCTTGCACATCAAACATGCCTGTTTACCGACTGGACAAGTATATATAGTCGAGACTGAACTGCAAGCATTACAGTTGATTCTAAGATGGTGGCCTATAGCCTTTGACGACCTTCGTGGCCCTGATCTCTGACCCCCATTTTGCTCAAGGACAATAAGATTCAGTCGGTTACCGAGTGAAAACAGTTTTGTGTATTTTCTCTTGTAACAAAGGGCATCTGTTCTCGCAGGTAAATGGAAACCATCTGTAGGTCCTTGTACAACATATCATGTTCTTAATCTGGGAGACAGTGCTCCCAATACGGGAAATGGTAGCGCTGGGCTTGCAAGGATAGCAAATAATATTATTTTGAAGTTTTCATCGATCGACCGATTGCTTGTTCCTGTACGTACACACTACTGCTGTCATCCACTAACTGTAATACAAAAGTTTCTTAATGTACCTAGCTGGTTGGAAAAAGTGTCAGTGTCACGTGCTTCCACAAATCTGATAAGGGTGTCGAGGGCGGTCCATGCTGCAGCTAGGGTAGGGGTGGGTGGTTCAATTTCATCAGATTCAGTGTCTGATCGGCTGATCGGGTCCTTCGCTGAATTGCTCTACCATGTTACTAACCGTACTGGTTAAAAAAATTGATCCTACACCTTAAATACTAAACCAAAAACAAAACATCAATTTAGATAATCCAACTCCGTTTTCCTCACTTCTCATTTTGTATTTTCAAGGAAATCACATGACCGCTAACATAGACTGTCACATGACAACAACATGCGCCATTGTTTGTTTGGAGATATCTTGTCGGTCCGTGATCAACGTGTCACTGGTAACAACTTAATTATGGTTACTTGTTTGAGTAAAGTTCAGTTGGTAAGTGTGCTGACAATGTGTGTATAGATGCGTAGTTAAACATGTCACTTGATTGTTGAGTCCGTTAATCGTTACTTTTGATCTTTAGGTAGCACGTTTATGAGGATGACTTCCGATTGCGCGACTGAAGTTTTCAGTTGCAACAACCAGCTTTGACAGTTCGAGACAAAAGGGTAAATTTGTACTTGTTAGAGCCTTTGGGGACCCTAAAATGAGTTCGACACAACCGGGAATTCGACACATCTAGTTCGACACATCAGGGTAAAAATAATGATAAATATAAGGAAATCGGCAGGGACCGAGATGTCAGTTCGACACATCCGAGAATTCGTCTCAACCGAGTTCGAGACAATGGGGTTCGACTGTACCTTTTTGCTATGTATAAACAACGAATCAAACCAGAGCCATAGTTTTGTGAGGGTGACCAATGTGCGTCCAAGTTTCATCGTGCAAAATTGGTGGAATAATTCTAAAAGCGGCGTAAAACTAAACTCACTCACTGACTCACTCATTGAGTCACTCCCTCATCGCCCTACAGGACATACGTCGTGTGACGTGTGCCACGAAAAACACGTGCCACAGCTTTACACATTCGTCATCTCTCACCCCTTTCCGTAAGGGCTTGTCCCGGAAATACACATGGCGGTCACGAACGAGCCCTTTATGGCAAATCTGTTGTTCAGTGTCAGGCGGCGGGAGGGGTTCCACAAAGTTCATGCACGGAGTGGGGTTTACATGACTTCCGTAAGTCGATCGTCTTCACACAGTGTATATCGGTCGTAAATGTAGGTATGCGTGTGATGGAGGGAAGCGGTGTACAATTCACGATGTTCGTCTTAGTATTATTGCATGAAACCGGTATAAATAGCTTACTTATCTTAGTGACTTAGTGACGCGCTTTTATCATTATCTGAATGAACATTTCTGGACATTCCTGGAAAATCGAATTGAATTTTAAAACTTCTTACTGCACTCCGAATGCATCCCAACTATTCGGGTCAATTCTTGTGACATGCCCGAATGTTTTGAACATGTTCAGAAGGTATATTCGAAGTGGAAAAATATCGAACGGCATATGAGGTGCATTCGAACTGCATCCTAAGCATTCATACCGCATTCAAAGTATTCTTACTGCATTCGAACTTGCATTCTAAGCATTCTGAGCATATTCAAGGGAGAATGGAAAAGACGAGCCACTTCAAAATCCTGCCAGAATGCCTCGAATGAGGCGGAATGTATCTCGATTACTGCTGTGGAATATGCTTAAAATGTATCGGAACATTTCGATTAAAGTTGGAATACAGCTCGAATGTACCTCGATTACACCTGGAATACAGTCAGAACGTCCCAAATGCTCTTCAAATGACCGCTGACGTCATCAGAACGCCGCCGAATCGCACAAACACGTGTCCACCTGTCACTGACACGACTGATGACGTTTGGGGGTCGTATACCTAAAAAAACTTGAGAAAAATGTTGATTTTGACATTGCCTTCCGAATGCGGTGCCAATCTTAGAAATATTTTTTCTCGCTGATTCTCCTTGATTACTGTCAGTTCGAACATATATATGTGCTCATTCTGTCAGCCACTGGTTGGGTCAAACTCAGATTCGACCATTGTGCTTTCATGACCTTGCTGGCTAAAACGATTTCCACTTTAAACTTAAGTGTTTGTATGACGACATGTGGATTCTAACTAATTGGACACATGGTTTTCCTATACGGTGGCATTGAAAGCATGTTATCCGGAAGTTGTCCACACACGTGCCTGTCCTGACGTACAGCGGAATGATAACGTGACGTGATGCTGCAGATGTTTACATCTTCAGAGCAAGCGATAATCTGAAATCCGGGTGTGGTCCTCTGGCCATATCTGTGATGTGTGTGGTATCTAGTATCCGACGCTAAATGTGTATGTACGACAAGCCTTAAGAACTTAGTACATTTAGTTTCACTTCACATCATAACCACTCAAGCAAAGGCCAGCTCAAACTGAGGTCGGAATCACAATTTAACATTCTCCATGTGCACCAGATGTTAATCGCTTGCAGTCGCCGCAACAGGAAGTACGTGCTTGTGTTGAAAAGGGGGAAAAATTATTATTGCACATGCATGAAAGGATAAAATCTACCCATCCATTTCAGGCACACACGCGCGCGCGCCATGCACACACACACACACACATACACACACACGCGCGCATGCGTGCATATGGTGTGCTAACCTACAGTTAATTATGATGTAAACATCCAAGGAGTATTCTAAACAGACTACTAGTAGCTGCGCTAGTCATTATATTGTAGATAAAAATCTCTTTGACATTGTTGTATGAGATGTCCCGCTGAGATGTATAATATGCATATTGCTGTATCGGCTGCAAGAGTTGAGTAATGTAGGGCGTGTTTAATTATGTTCCTCCATTCCTCGCTTAAATGTCAAGTTACCTACATACACCCGATGTGTTTAGAAACTGAATGAAAGGACCGATCAGATTACTGTTGGGACCGAGTTTTCGCACATGGTAGAATACTCGTTCGATGTATTACAATCTCTGAAAGGAAAAATGAACCACTCTTTCGACAAACAACACTTGATTTTAAGAACATGCAGTAAACTGTTATAATATATTTGAGTTACATATAGTATTGTCTTTTCAAAAAGAAACGCCATGGAAAGAAACCAGTCTCCCGCTGTATAGCTTTGTGGAGTGAGTGAGTTTAGTTTTATGCCACTTTTAGCAATATCCAGCTATATCATGACTGGAGACACCAGAAATAAGCTTCACACAGTGTACCCATGTGGTGAAGTGAACCCGTGTTTTCATCGTGAAGAGCGATGGCTTTACCCACTAGGCTAATCCATCGCCCCTGTGACGTGGAGGTTTATCAGTGGTTAAAGTATTGTGTAGTCATGGTTAGTTGATTTTAACTGTTTGAATTACAGGGGTTTTCTACTGCACACCAGACTTCAGATTTGTCCGACTCGCAAAACGTTCTCTTCTGTTCTGACAGCAAGTGGTCCACCCTCGTCAACAATAGCGAAAAATGACAACGAAATAATGATCGTTTGTTAAGTAAATTTTTATTCAGGTTTCCAAAATTACTATTCAAATCATCAGAGCTGGTCCGTCGATTTCTTGTGACTGTGAGAAATTTGGTTTGGTTGCAATTATTAGATTTTGTGTTAGTCAGCAATTCGTCGGCTTCAAATGAAATGTCGGGCTTTTGTGGATAAACTACCTCATTCAACCATGGGCGATGTAGTTCATCGGACGCCGGGCGATAATTCCATGTATAAATAATTAAAACATCGTTTTTGAGAAAACAATCCACATATGACTCCAAAAGAAAATATTTACATAGCTTTACAAAGCATGACAGATATTGAAGGTTTACTGTTGCCGTGAGATTATGTTGTGTAATAGAATCGTCCCGTAAAATTGTGAAACTCAACTATATTTTCAAAATGGATTCCACGTAGAGAATGCCGAGATGAACTATTGGATTGCCGTG
Organism: Haliotis asinina; assembly: GCF_037392515.1. Classification (NCBI taxonomy): domain Eukaryota; kingdom Metazoa; phylum Mollusca; class Gastropoda; order Lepetellida; family Haliotidae; genus Haliotis; species Haliotis asinina. The sequence continues at coordinate 42,073,849 of NC_090282.1, forward strand.
AACCGAGCGAGTGCCAACTGTGTAGATCTACGATATATATGTTCCCAGACAGGTGCTCAATCACGGGCTTCGCGTGGCGAATTCCTCGTGTAGAAACTGGACACCTGTCTTAATGAAGCATTAGATCTTGTCACTTCAGAAGCCTGTTGGGCAAATATGAGCCGCTGCGTATCAGCATGCTTGTGTCCAGTAATTGTGGTAACTGCAGGCTTGACCATTTGACCTTTTGAACGACATTAATGATCAACGTCAGGCGCATTCATGAATGAACACACGGGATTTCCTGTATATACAAGTAAAACTGTTTAAACGACACCCGATTCGTTTCATATTTAGACAACCTACCAACTGTGGTTGTTCTTGATCCCGTTTTGAGTCGGAAAGCGAGAAAACAGCATATCTCATTGATTATAATTTTTCATCGTAAACTCAAGATTAATACGCGTCATCGCGATGACGTCATTCCGTGTATGGTCTAGTGGACAGTGTGTCCGCCCGTAGAACGGAAAGTCGGTGGTTCGGTGATCAGCTCGAGTCACGTTAAAACATGGTACTTGTCGCAGCTTGCCTGGCGCTCGATGTAGAGGGGATTTGGCCTGCTCTAAGCCAAACGTCTGAGAGAAGGTCCAATGTAAACTATTCCATGGATTCGTTGTAGGTCATCATAAGTCGACTGGAACAAACAGCCACTCACACATGTACACGCATGTTACTGTGAAGGTAGTCTTTTTGAGGACGCTGAATCCATTACATCTCACGTCAAACAGTGTAGGGGCGGTGGAGAAAGCGTAGAGGTTAAAGCGTTCGCTGGTCCAGCCGAAGACCCGGGTTCTATTGTATGAAAACCAGCCCTTGTGTACTTCGCCGTCATGTTGCTGAAGTATAGCTAAAGATGCGTAAAACTACATTCGCTCACTCACTCACTAACTCTGTATACTTACACAACTGGTAGAACGGAGATATACACATCTGCTACACGGCTACATGTAGATAACATGCCATGGGAAACTCTGGGACAAATATCCACCGTTGATACCAACAAGCCCTTCACAATGCCGGTGTCATCTTGTAGAAAACGGTTGTGAAAACCTAGCTTAGGTTTAGGCAACCGGTTTCAGGCGACCAATATCTTGAACAACAAGTCACTCGTCAAAATGGAGCGCGATTCACAATAGAAATATATTAGCGACAATACATTTTTCCCCAGCAAACAGTTGTTAGTCTTTTTCCAGGGTGTTGAATAAACCAAACTTATATATGTCAAAATACAACGTATATCCTAACTGTAAATTTGCGATTACAAGCCACATTAAGATGAACCATGTATTCTCACCAAATAACCCCGACACAAAATAGACGGTCTGTAAAAGTATGGAAGTACAATGAGTCATTTAGTGAGAATGTATAATTATGATTATTCATCATAATTAATCAGGTCCAAGTTACATGAATATATGCGTGTGAAATATATCTCCCTGTCTCTCTCACACACACACACTCACGCGCGCACGCACGCGCATTCACACTTTACACACATTAAACACGTACATACACATATGGTATTGAACTTACACAAAATTGTGCGTTAAATCAGTTAAATCGATCATTCTCTAAAACCAGTAGGGGGGTGGCCGATGGGGTAGCCTAGTGGTTAAAGCGTTGGTTCGTCACGCCGAAGATCTGGGTTCGATTCCCTACATAGACACACTTCGTGAAGACCATTCCAGGAGTCCTTTGTCGCGTTGTTGCTGGAATATAGCTAACAGTGGCATTACGCCATACTCACACATTCACACACTTACTCACTTTCTTAAACCAACAGTTGACGTCAGGCTTGGCCACGGCCAAACATATCGGAAATATCTCACATCGGAATGACGAGAAAGGCCGAATGAATTCCGTGGGACTCCGGCAACTGCCCTCAGGAGTGACATGGTATCTTGTTGTGACTTCTCAAGTACTGCGACATTCCGTGCGAGGCGGAGTATATATATAGAAGGCCTGTGACTTTAGGTCGTGTTAATTTCAGCACACACGTAAGATGAATTTTATGACTTATGCCCATAATTATGAAGAACATTGCTATTACGAAGAGACGTTGTATTGAACATGTATGAAAGTACATTGTTGTTATACAGATATGTATATCCCTTTCGAGGGCGTTAGCCAGTTTAATTAAGACACGTGAAGGTTAATTGCCTTAAGCTTTGTAAAAAGGCGAAAACTGGGATCGGGGATATCAGGGTGCCAATGTGCGTAAATCGATGATCACTGTGTCAATCATTCGATTATGTGGTTCAAATTCAATAATACACGAACTATCTCGTCAATGTGATATTAACGAATATAACGTTAACCAACGCACATGCAAACTATAATAAATAGTGGTGAAAATTATACTGGTAAGTGAAGATGACTCAGTGTATACAAGTAATGCACATGCCCTGTTCTTGCAGATGGTACATGAGGCACATTCAATGCTTCCACCCAAATATTGTGAACAACGGACCACATGAAGCAAAAAAGGAAATGGGCGAGATATTTTCATAACGTTCTAAGCTTAAGTTAACTTGAGTTGAGGTTTAGCGTTAACAACCCCCAAAACACTAATTTTAACAAAGAGTAAATATTCTCGCCCACGGGCGAGGTAGTTTCAATTTTTTTCATTTCATTTTTTTTCATCCTTAGCATATATGATATCTGCGTATTGAATTTCGTCAAATCCTTTGACAAAAACTGACCACAGTGCGACGAGTTTCTGGACATTTGGGTTTCAAAAATTCAATTGTGACGAGTTGCTATATCTATTTGAGGCACTGTTTCAGTCATTCGAAAGACAGCATTTCGGTGAAAAATGTGGGCTAAATATTTTAGTTAATGGACATTTCGTAATTGGTTAACCGGTCAACATTCATGAAATCATATGCAGTTTATGCACATATCTATCCGTTAAACTCAACAGTCTTTGTGATAACGATTTCACCTAGTATGTTTTTTCCCATACTCAATATGTTTTTCCATGGGTGTACACAGTATGTTTTTTCCATGTGTGTGCACCGTATGTTTTTTCTCCATACTCAATATGTTTTTTTCAGTGTCATGTTTCTGTAGATACATTCGGTCTATAAAACTCATAAGTGAAACTTTTAAATATGCAACTAATTTCAAGCCACTAGATATCGGAAGAGACGAGGTCCTAAACATCCACAGAACTTGTTCACCATCTGTCAAGCATCCCTCGCTACACAAACAGCTAGGAGCAGGTCTTTCTTGTTGCACCTGTTCAACTGGTTAAATGAACTCATGACGTCCCTTATCCAGGACCACATACCTCCAGGTGTGCAGGTTCCCAAACACAACAGGTTAACACAATGTAAAGGTTGTATGGTTATGATGAGGAATGCCTGCAACATATCAAAAATGCCCATCCAATGAAAACACAAAGGGCAACACATTTTTTATACCAAAGTGACACGGAAGGCCTTTGGGTGTTGTTTAACATAGCACTCAGCAGTATTCAAGTAAAATGGCGGCGGTCTGTAGTATTGAGTCTGGACCAGGCAACCCAGTGTTCAATAACATGAGCATCGATCTAAATTGAGATACGATGATATTTGTCAACCAAATTAGCGAGTCTGACCACCCGATCCCGTTTGTTGCTTCTTACGACAAGCACTAGTTACTGAAGTTCAGTTCTAATCTGGATCTTCACAGGTGTGCACAATTGTGAACGTACCTTGCCCCACCCATGACACACATCACAAACACATGCAAATACAGACCAAATAACAATTCTAACACTGATCTTCACAGGTATTCTAGCTGCTCAAGGAGCTTGGATAAAATTAGGTGTTTTCATTGTGCTAGCTCAGCGAAAGAATCATGTTTCATTTTAACCCTACTCACATACATACGTTATACTGAAGAAGTATTAACCTACATTCTGAAACAGAATGTCTGAAATAATTTCGAAAACTGTATCATCCTGTTCAAACCAAAATGACATTCACTTTACAAATATCCGTCACACGAACTTGCATCGATATCGTGTCAGGGAGAGAAGAAGCGGCTACAGATTCTTAAGACGACTACAGACTAAAAGACCCACATGATATTATTTGGTCGATAGACATTTTTGTTTTATTTCACCCTACTAAGAGTCAAGAGAGCGCGTGCCATGCCCTGTTTATCCGTCGAAATATGCAAGTCCCACAATAAGAGTTGAATACGAAGGCGGGCGGAAAGCGGAAAAATGTTTCTTTGGGTGTTTTCATATAGCCGTATGAACGTCGTCTGTGTCTAGGGTCGTGTTATTCCTGTATAGAGACTCGTGGCCCTCTCGAAGAATTTCATGTTGGCATAGGAACATTAGAACTACTTCAAACAGAAACGATAACTCTATTCCGATTTGATTCCTATTTTACTTAATATCATACATTGCATTGGCTGTTTTCGTGTTTGCTTATTTATTTCAACGAATTATACCTCCTTGATACACTTGATACATTTAAGAGAAGGAGAAAAACATATTTGTTAAGTACATATTCTGACACATTTAATACCACATGTTCACCTTATATTTCCACTTATAATTCCGAAATGGGTTTAATAATTACAAATGAGATTTGTGTTATCGAATATGCAAAACAAATTTATCTTAAACAGTTGATTAGTTATACAGATTTAATAGTGTTGTTTTGAAACTCCCTGCGATTTATTTTAATGATATCTCCTAAAATGTTGGACTCGCATGTACAATCTCCACTACTGAGTCTAACAAATTTTAAACCTTAAGTGAGGTCGCATCAGGTAACCTTTGAGACTGACCAGTCAGAACACAGTTTACCAAATCGCGAAAGTGCGCATTCGCACATTCCTTTTGAACTTTTTATCTCGAAAAGACTCGTACCCGAACGATTCCGAATGCTATTTAGCGTACGCTCGCTTCCGGGTGATGCACACGGCGTACGCACAACCATGACAACGACGATTAAACAGTCTCTGAAAATGGTGTTTTTGGCAATATTCAGGGATGTTATCCTGCGGAAATATTAGCTAATGGTAACCATGTCAACAGAAACCCCAAAGCGTATATACTGCAGGTCAAATAACTGTGTTATATGCGGATTTTTCTTTGTGGGGAGAGCTGTGTTAGTGACGTGAATATTTTGAAAGTCCCTCCGATCCCTAAATAATAGCCGTTGTCTGATTGGTTAAATCTGTTTAACCGTCTCGCGTATTTTCGCACATAAGAAGCATCGACGGGGGGACGAGACTTCTCGGAGGTTACGGAAAGGGGCAAGTGCTGACGAATCGAGTCCCCAAAGAACCAAGCAGTTCGCCACCACTCGCCGCTTTCCTTCAGCTGTCAAGGAATTAAGCAGTTCGCCACTAGTCGCCCATTTCCGTAATCAGTCAAGTAATCTAGATTGGTTAATAGTCTGCACTGACGTTCTGCGCCGCAACTGTGGTATATCAGTATTTATATACCCCATTGTGGCATCATCCTATCGTCCTTGTGATTTCTTCAAAAGGTGGGATACCCAAGTAGGAAGAAATAAACTTCAGGAACTGAACCTAACACGTGGTTATACCTACTTGGACTGCCAGTCAAGACGCTGAGGTGGTTTTACGATGATGGCGTATTGCACCTCCATTTCCTCGATGGACAGTGAAAGAACATGCGGCACAATAGTTTCTATTATGCGAGAAACCTGAAAGGTCTATTTTCCCGCGTGAGCAGGCATCTCATTTTTACCTACCTGTTGGACGTTGACCTGTCTCATATCTTGCAACTATGTAATATGAATAACGAATTACTTGCTTAATCTGGTGCTACGACATATTCTCTTTTTAAATAATAATAAAGCACTGAACATATATTTTTAATGGGGATTTTGTACTTAAAATACTCATAAATGAAGACCGATCTCGTCGTTACATGGTCGCCTTGTTCATGTCCGGGAGAATGACTAGACATTCTGAATTTCGTCTGCTGTACAAGTATTGTATTGGCTCGAGGCAGTGGCAGAACAATCTCACAAGGGGTCAGTACTACAGGCTTATATAGTACACATATTCATGACAAAAATGAGAGGTCAGGATGAAAAGTCTCCACGCTACCTTTTTCTTTCAGACTGGCTACGTGCGACTCAGTTCTTTGAGACTATCGGGTTGATCGCCATTGGAATAGCAGCTGCCATCTTGTTCCTCTCTCTAGTTTTACAGTCGCTTCGGAACAAGAAGATCGTCACCATCCTCAACGCGCTGACCTGCTTCGTTGCTTGTAAGTTTGTTTGTTCACACTCTGGTTCATTTCAAACGCAATTCTTTCCACGGTAACCTCATCTGCTTTTCACCCGGATTTGAAATAGCGGAAAAACAATTTAGATGTTGGATAAATAAAAAATTAAGAAATTCCGGGGCAAAGAAAAGCGTACACTGTAAACTTTAGGTTGTATGCTGAAGTTCAGAATGATCTCTGTAGCTGTACCTTAAAAGGGTAGTTAAAACGTTCGCTCGTCAAGAAGAATACCTGGGTTCGATTCCCCTCATGAGTACAGTGTGTGGAGCCCTCTGTGGTGATCCTCGCCGTAATACTGCTTGAATATTGCTAACAGCGACGTAAAACTAAACTCACTCACTAATCTTGTTAAAACAGCCTCCGTAAATATCACCTCACTTATGTACGTCCACGTGGAGAATATGAGATAGAATTTGCCTTGAACAGTCTGTGTTTGTCGGACTAACAGGTAATGTCTACCTTCGAATTCCGTAGATCGATGATCATGATGTCAGTCACGTGATTGTGTTCTCGCCATGTATTAACTATATACAGGGAAGTTTCTAATAATAGAAATGAGACTGAAAAACACTCATTCATAATTGTTATATCTATCACAGGTGGAACCATCATTGTCGGCGCCATCATCTACGCTTCACGGGGCTACAACAGGAGCTACCTGAGCTGGGCATTCGCGCTGTGCATTGTGGGGGCAATATTGGAGGGTGTGGCAGGCGTTTTAATCCTTGTTGGGTCGTTTGCGAACAGAAGTTAATGTATTCTTTGACAACACCAGGCTCACCTGGCGTTACGATCTGCTTACCTTGAACTCTATCAACAGTTTCTTCTCATCACATTAACAACTTCCGGTGTACCGAAGTGAATGATCCTCATTTTCTAATTTGCCTATCACGTGATCGTGGCTCGTAGTCTGGAAATGGAACAATTAACTAGTCACGAGAGTGATGTTTAGTTAAAATGAAAACAGTTGGGGTTTACGTAAACCGGATATTGGGTGGCACTATGTAACCGAGATCTGCGAGGGGGTACGGAAGTAGTTACATGATTCTTCGTGATCAAACATGATTCTACACGATTCCATGATTGTGCGAGTCATTCGGGACGCAGTCATATCTCTTGGCAAGGTAGAATCACAGGCAAACTGTAGAACAAATGGCGTTGCGCAGCATAGAGAATATGACAAGTCTACTTATATGCGAGCGAAGCGAGCAAAGGTTGGCAACGTACTTCCGACGCTTCGGACCAAAAAATATTTTTTATTTCAAAATAAAATATCGGCACCATCAAAGGTACACTACCACTTCCTCATCTGGTTCCTCATAGATTTCCTGTCTCATGTTTAATAATTACTTACGTGAAATATGTTTTATTCCACATTTTAAGCACCACTCGTGGTATTCAGATCGTTCTTCGCCTCCATTACCCCAGCCAGCTTCCGGTTGAACGAAGTGACGGAACAACAATAAGCAGAAATTAAGAAAAAATGCCACATTGCTTAATTTTATCATTAACCGATTGGAGTTTATTTATTTGTCTTATCTGTCGTCGCTATTGGTAGAATTTTCGTAACATTTATTCTAGTTAAAAACACTTCTGGCGTAATGGGCGAATGAATCAGGGGACGTAACTGTAAGTATTCCATATGGAATAATACCCTCCTGTTCCTTCACTCCGTTGACCCGGAAGATGGAAAGGGGAATGGAGTCGAAGATCTGTCTGATATACCACGAGTTGAGCTTAAAATGTTGAATAAGACATATTTAACGTGATTAATTGTTCAACATAGGGTTGGAAATGTGAAAGCACAACCCTGTGAAGAACAGGGTGTCTACCTGTGATGATGGCGATATTTTATTTTGACATCAAAAATATTTTTCGATCCAAAGCGAGGAAAGTACATTGCCAACCTGTGCTCGCTTCGCCTGTGATAGAATGTAGAATGTAGAAATGTTTTTAACTGAAAATCGAAGACGAATGTAGAGTGAAATTAGAGGGAACCTGAAGCCCTCCCGGGTTGACTAGTCTCGTAAGAGTTACTTCCCTTTAATAAAACGCCATGGCACAGACATGTCACAGACAAGGTTTCCTCCTAGCCATCTGTTGTTCATTCATTCCCAACTTATTATTTTTTTGTGTGTAAAACTCACCAATAGATGATTTTTAAAGCATGATAAAATGACTGTAACTGTCAAAACTATATTTCGTTGCTGGCATCGCGATCGATAAATTACTGGCGGTGTACACTTTCTTGGCATCCAATTAGCACGTTTTGCAGAATAGTTGTATAGCTTATTGTGTGTACACAATGTCTATATTTGACCTGTCCGAATGTACTTTTTTGTCTTGAGCTTACACCTTTACAGCAAGTAACAAGCTGATAAAGCAGGTACCGTATTTCCCCCAATAAGCGTCAAAAGAGTCAAAAGCAGCTGATAAACGATTACGATACTTTATTTACTGTAAGCCCTGCAAAACGCCGGGACTCTAACGAACGCAGGGTCTAAACGTCCCTTGACAAAATAATACAGGAAATACGGTATTTAAATCGCTTTCTTTTCAAGAATGTAACTGCAGTATGCCGATTTGCTAACATATGTACAAAATAATAGGCTTTTTTTGTTGTTTTTTTTCGAGATGGTTGAATATAATACTTTCGCAGTTATGGTAACTTCTGTAATTGAAGAACGGGTTTTATTATTTTTTTCCAAGTTTTGCACGCGCCAGTTTTCATATTTTCTGTGGTATAGCGTTTGTACGTTTTTATGAATAAAACGATTTATGTAACCAGTGGAAGGCGTACGTGGTATTGTGCCATGGAGTGATCGAATGGGAAACTCCATGCGGAAATGGTCGCACTTTGTGATTCAGTGAACATGTACACTCTTAAAAGGAGAAAAATGATGTAATGTAACTAAACACAGTCACATTAGGAACTTACCACACACAATGTGATCAGCATAGGGCGATGCTATAATTATTCAAATGTACAATGGCATTTTTAGGGTATAGGATGGATGGATGGATAGATTGATGGGTGGGTCAAAAATATGTTCGATGTGCTTGGTGGGGCGACATCATTTCGTCAAGTGCTGATATTAAGTCAGCGATTGGTAGCTGTTTGGTACGGCGACGTTTGGTGCAGTGTTTTGCTACACGAGAGGCAAACAGAACAACTGAATTCGGGGTCACCGAACATTTTAATATGCATAAAAGGTCAGTTGAAAATAAATGTAATAAACGAAAGTGTTTTTAAAATAATCAAACCGGATGCGATATCATCGTGGAGCTTATTGAAATCTGTTATTTCAATTCTTGTTCAATTATGTTATAAAGGGTATCAGTTTGCTGACTCGAGTGTTCACACAGCATAATCGTTTAATGAAATTTATAGAGTTAATAATAGGCACATGAGGAGATGTTTATCAGGTCAAAAGCCGTAAAATATCAGAGCGCATTTTGTTAAGTCAAATGTATCACTAGTTTGTTTAAAACAGATTTCACTCGCTATTTGGTACACAAGGGACAACCCAGAAGTGCCCATATCTATGAACAATAAACGATGGTAGCTGTCAGCAAAATCACTTTAGTGCATGAATGGAGCTCGCACTCTGTGCACTACACAAAGTGAGTGAGAGAGTGAGTGCAGTTTTACACCGCTCTCAGCAGTATTCCAGTTATATGGCGGTGGTCTGTAAATAATCGACCAGACAATCCAGTGAGCAACAACATGAGCAACGATCTGCGCAATTGGGAACCGATGACATGTGTCAACCAAGTCAGCGAGCCTGACCACCGATCCCGTTAGTTGCTTCCTACGACAAGCATAGTCGCCTTTTATGGCATGCATGGGTTGCTGGAGGCCTATCCCACCCCGAGACTTTCACGGGTCTCTACACAAAAGGAGACATGACTTGGTTACTGAGCTGGGCCTGTAGAGACATGTGACGTCTGTGATTGGATGAAATAGTGTAACGATGTTTCTTAAACGCAACTCCATCCGGTCATTAAACTGGCTACCGTTTTAAGTATTTAGTGCTGTCATTTTTCATCACCATGACTTATGTGTTCAGGTATGCCTATGCCAATAACGCTTGTCATCTCCTACAATTGTATTAATAGGACTGGGGTGACAACCATAGTTGTGTTTAGCTTCCTGTGTGTGGATTCCTGTGCTCGCAAAGTAAGCCGTTCGACCAGAAATTGTAAAAAAGGTCTGACTGTAATCATGTGTACATGGAATGGCTGTTGATACTTTTCAGTGTGATGATGTACAGCCATAAGTATGACAGCCGAGAAGGGACATTGTCGCATTGTCGCCCTCTCAAAAACAAGCAAAATGAGGAAGAAATTAACCAAAGCGCGACATTGCGACAATGGGACAATGCGACAACACGACATATCGCCCATTTGTTGCATTTTCGCGATGTCGCGAGTCGCGTTTTGAATAACATTTTCTCTATTCCTCTAAAGTGCGACATGGCGACACGCGACATGGCGACAATTTTCAAGGTCAAAATACGTCGCGTTGTTGCATTGTCGCCCTATCTAAGATGCGTAAAGACAAAGGCATTAGCTAAAAATTTACTAAAACGCGACATGCAACAATGCGACATATGGAAATGTGGCATGGTCGCCCTTTTCGATTACCGGTGCGCATGCGTAGAAAATCAATGATAGTACGCATGCGCAGGAAGTTCTATTCTATTTCACATTTTGCTTTGTCTTTTTGCTACATCCAATGGTTTTTAATAATGAAGCAGTGCTCGAAACAACAGTTGGGCTGCTTTTCTTGAACTTAATACAAATCTTTCATTGGTGGTTTGAAAATTATTTTAATATATATAAATGTACTCAGCCAATCAAGTGTGTTTCAGCAGCAAGACAATCATTTGCGCAAATATTTATTGTAATCACGGCACACGGTGGTCCTGCCATTCATGGCAGGGCAATTTGCTGTGCAAAGTTATGTCTCTTAGTCACACCAGATAACTATGATCATAAGTTCGAGCACCATACAAATCAATCACTGAGGACATTTCGCCGATATCAAGCTGACAGACTGTAAAAACTGAAATACAGTTATAATTCAGGCCACATCGGCAGAAACATCATGTGATGTCCTCAAATTGGTCGCTAAGTTCGATAGTGTGGCTCATAACACAGTTTCATGGTACAGTCATGCCCGACGCTGATGAATTTGTTCGAGATCTGCCTCTATTCAGCCAGCAGTGGATGGATACTAGGTAGAATGGACTATCAGTTAACCACCCGACACCTCAAAGACAGTTAAGGTCGGCTTTGAAAGTGATATTGGGAAAACGCCCAGTCTAAGTAAACTTATCCTCAGTACTTTTCGTTACACTTCACTACTGAGTCAAACACAATCTTACGGGAGGTCGCGCCATGTAACCTTTGAGAGTGACCAATCAGAACACAGCTTACCAAATCGCGAAAGTGGACATTCGCACATGCCTTTTGAACTTTCTATCTCGAAAAGGTTCGTACCCGAACATACCTCGCTTCCGGGTGATGCACACGGCATACGTACAACCATGACAACGGTGAGTAAACAGTCGCTGAAAATAACGTTTTGGGCAATTTTCAGGGATGTTATCTTGCGGAAACATTAGCTAATGGTAACCATGTCAACAGAAACCCCAGAGCGTATATACTGCAGGTCAAATAACTGTTATATGCGGAATTTTGTTTGTGGAAGATCTGTGTCCGTGACGTGAATATTTTGAAAGTCACCCAATCCCTAAATAATAGCCTACCTTGCCCACCCACCCTTCTCCAAACCCATTCTCTCAAGGTTTAGGGAGCTTGGTAAATTAGCGAGGTATTTCAATTCAGTAATGTGTTGCGATGTGTGTTTTATTTAGTTCTATTTCAATCCTATATTATTAACCCTGCACATGCCATGATACACAGTGTATGGATAAGTTTCTCATACGGATACTACATCCAGCGACGCTTACGTACTTGTATGCTTTCAAACATGCTTCTACTCAATCATAATAATTTTCAGCAAAATGGATAGTTTGAATACGTCCAGTCCATTAACCAGTCACTCTTAACCCACAGACTTCACGGCCACATGGGCGTTCTTTTATTATTGTTCTGAGTTCGATCCCTGGGTATATAAGCTTAAGCCTAATTTGTAAGTTCTGGTTTGTAGATATTATAATACACCTGTGTACTGACGCATTTTTATTTTAATGTTGGACAATTTATTTTTGGTGCAAAGCTTAGTTGAAAGGAATTGTCTAGTTGAACATTTTAAAGTTAGCAGTAGTATACATGAACGTTACTCTCCCTGACGTCTTTAACTCGCATTCTAGAAGTTGGGTAGAATGGTGAGTGAGTGAGTAAATATTTAACGTCACTTCGGCACATCGGCAATGTCTCAGCCATATCATGACTTTGGGTAGAATAAGGATGAAGACTGTCTTTTATGGATGTACAACTTCTGTATTCTGTAAAGACAATATACCATCCTGTATAAAAACACTTGATTATTAAATGGTTACAATATTGCAACAAAAGTGGGGTGTATTTCTGTGTTGGCAGTGTTTAGCAGTGTATGGCAGTGTATGGTAAAACCAAGCACTCCTACACGGCGATACAATCGGGCACATCCGATTTCCATGGACAAAAACAGTTCTTCTCGAGTTCAAAACTTTCAAAAACAAAACAATAAAACAAACACGTACAACTGGACCAGCTGTGCGGATTACGTTTTTAATGTCATTATTCCCAAAATGGAACAGCACCAAGTCCTCGAACATAAACAGAATGTGTGTCTAAACTGACCTTAAAATTTGAGATTTGAACAAGGTCAAAGGTACCTGAAGCCCGACACGTAAAACCAGAGATAAAAACTTTTTTGAGAAAAAAAACCCCTCTGGAACCGTGTTCCCTCAACGTATGCAACCCTACCTATTCTACTGGAGGGTTTACAGTAGTAGACACGTACAGTACATTGTCACAAAATGTACGAACAGTAAAACATCCACATCCACATCCTGCTCCAGAAGAATCCTTGATCCACTTCTGTCCATGGAATGTCTTCTTGGCAGTCGTCCTGCCTCTGGGGGACTTCAGGGTCCATTTCCGCCCCCAGGATGATGGCATCCACGCTCCTGATAATAAAGGTAGGCATGTTTTACATCATTGGTAATGTGTGCATTGGTGCAAAATATGACTCAACGAGAAAAGAAAGCTCAAACCCGAAACTCAAGTTGTGACTTTGCAGGAGACGTCATTGCAAACAAGGATGCATTTTATGTTTTCTTTCAAAGATCGTTTGAAAAAACACAGCTGCTTGCACGGGCAACGGCTCTACGAATAAAGGTACACTATATTCTACATCGATTATACTTTTCACACATATTATGACTGCATGAGTGTAGTTATATTTCATATGGGAAATCGAATTAGGGTTGTTAGGAGTGTCACGAGCGAACGCTTTAACCATTCGGTTATTCGACGATCCCTATAGATTTAAATGCAAAACAAATATGTTGCGTCGTGAAATCAAAATGTAAACTAAATATTAAACTGAAATATTGAAATGCTTTACCAGCAGGTGGCCAGTACACTGACTCTCAAAGTGACCAGCAGGGACTTGCTTTGTCTCAAACTACCTACTGAAGGACGGAATGGTGGGTTAACACTAAGTTATACTATCTATAGATAGCATCGCACAGGGCATGCACGAAGGGGGTCCTATCTACACTGCCACCTAATCTACCAGTCAAGTGCAGTCAGCATTGGACCTACTGGGGATGCTGAAAAGACTGGGGCCACAGAGTGTGCCAACCCTAAACTAGCTGGGTAGCTGTAACAACCATCCTGACTGTTCAGAGTTCAGGGTTCAGAGGGACACAACACCAAATCCAGAATGTGCCAGGGTTCCTGCGTCTGAAAGAAATTAGTCATGCATAAGCATCAACAACTTGAACTACTAGGCTACACTACCACTCCGTATACATGCAGAAACCAATAACAACCCTTCCCCATCTGTACCTAAATGGCTGTATACTATGACAGAATGAGTGTGCTCTGTGTATTAAAGAAACATTCTCTAAGACGCATATTTTCTTTCAAATAGATTTGGAAACACCTGCCTGTCTGGTCCTCTGTCGCCCTTCCGAAGAATCCTTGAAGTCGTCCCACCTCTTGAGGATTTCAAGACTTTCTGCCCCCAAGACGAGTATTTCCTATCATTGTCAGTCGGTGCTCAGACTCCAAGCGGGCTTTGCTCCCTCGCTTAAAGCGTGCAGCTGCAAATGACAAAGTGCAAACCGGCCACCTTACGCAACCCAGTCCCAGTCACCGAACCCGAAACAAAGGGTTAAAGCTATTGAAAACACCTCAGTCACAAGTGTTTGCACAGAGACATGTTTTCTGATTTAGCGTGAGCCAAGTAAGACCTGGTAATATTCTTTATTGAAACAAAACGAAACAAAAAATTCTTTCATTAATTACAGATTTATTTATGCAAGACAATATAATTAAAACATAATCAACGACTAATACAATACAGGGATGACGCATTGTAAATTTAAAATTACACGTTAAACCGAAAGTGACATAGGTGTATGGCTCATTCAATACAAATAAAATAAAACAAACTCTCGTCCGTTGGTGGGAATGTTTTAAAATTGTGATGTGTTTATCACTGTTCATCGCATTCGTGACTCACTCGTGTTATTCTGCGACTATAGTCTGTTTGCCGTGAAAACGTACCGATTAAAGTCTCTTTAAACAAAAAAGTAAATCGAATAAAGTGAAATTAGTATTGCAAATTCTCATAATTTTACCTTGCCAATTGAACATCTAATTCTCAGAATTGTATTTAACTTAGGATGAAAGTTGCTTATTTTAAAATAACTTTCTTTGTTTGTAGTACAAGGGGGTATGCACATTAAATAAAACGCCGAGAAGAAGTTGGGTTGGTCAAAGTTAATGCTCATCACGTACCGCACGTGCTCTTGTTTCACTGCACCAGTACATATAGACACCACAGCCACCGACACAACATGGGACGCAACTCAACCACTACTACTTACGACACAACTACATACACAACTACACCACCAAAACCACAGCTATCACTGCATGCATGTCATCATCAAGATGTGTTGCTATATTGGACACTGAAGTGTCATGCAAGGGCAGGCTGGGGCTCCCCTGCTTACAACGATCAATGGCGATAATTCGATCAGTAGCATTAGCATATTGTATCTTCGTTTACGTCGTATTTTGAATAGTATATCACAATGATAACAATCCATGTGCATGGCGTTTTCCCAATATCACTTTCAAAGCCGACCTTAACTATCTTTGAGGCGTCAATTGGTTAAGTGATATCTCATTCTGCCTGGTACCCAGCCACTGCAGGCTGAACAGAAACTGTGTCGGGTGCCACACTATCTAACATAGTGACCCATTCGAGGATATCACATGATGTTTCTGCTGATGTCAAATCTAAATCTAATGTACATTCACCCTATTCAAGTTTCATCTTAAGTGTTTCATGTTCTCTGTTAACAGCCTTGGAAAATCTCAAACAGTTGGGTGCAAGAAAAGTAAAAGCCTT
The DNA here is from genome assembly GCF_037392515.1 of Haliotis asinina. NCBI lineage: Eukaryota > Metazoa > Mollusca > Gastropoda > Lepetellida > Haliotidae > Haliotis > Haliotis asinina. Next base: position 42,089,757 of record NC_090282.1, read on the forward strand.
GAAACAAGGTAATCTATGAGATGTTCCTAACTGGTTGTTTTAACCCATCATGTTCAGTGGTGGGTTTGTTCATCCTTTCCTTGTGCAAACTAGTTCTAAATTAGATATGTTGTGATGCGACGCGTATCATTGACAGACAATCTAGGACCATACCTTTTAAATGAATTAAATCTCTCGATATGGGTGAATTGTACGTTAAAGGAATATGCATTTGAAACAACAATATTCACACCTAGATGATTTAAAAAGTACATAGGATATACTCCCAGTTTTGCGATATTCTAAAAAGCAACTACAATATAGCTTTAAACACATGACGCGTTTAATTGATAACAGAACTTCCTTTTCATCCTTCATACGACGTTTCATATCTAATTGTTGCTGCTAGTCAGATATTTTTTTCCAGATGATATGGCGTACTGTATATAACACTTATAAATCAACCCCTACTATCTGTCGCGATGCAAGTTAAAAATAGCCTGCAACATGATCTAAGTCATGTGATCCCGTCCGGAAGTTTAATTTCTGCAGACAGCATAAGTTCCACGCCATGTCATATGTTTTAGGGCGTTTAAAATTAAAGAAAAAGAATACGTATTTGGCAAACTTACCATCTGAAGCTCCACACGCTTCATGCGTTCCGCCTTCCATGTATTATCGGTACACGTGTATGTTATGATGATTCACTGCTATTACTACTGACTGTTGATTTATTGATATACGTACATGGAAATGTTTTTGCTTTCACTTAATTTTCACGTTTTGCTTGTTTGATCCAGTTAACCGGACGTCTCGCTGTCCGGACGATTTTTGAGTGAAACCAAAACGTCCGGATAAACGGGGTTCGACTGTATTTACTAACCAGTGAATAGAATACTTCTAGGCTACATTTTTAGCTACATGTGCTTTTAATAAGCTGTCACGTACATACAAGTCACGGTGTGAATGCATCGTTCAGTCACTGTAGGTTAAACATTTCTGGATTTAGGTCTGGTTTTAAATAATCGAAGATTGTTCATCTGTTTATTCAGATTTGCATCTAAATGATCGTAGATTGTACATTTATGGATTCAATCTGGTTTTGAATAATCGTACATTGCCTATGTGTGTATTAAGATCTGGTTACAGACAATAGAAAATATAACTTTATACATGTTTTATATAATTGTATCAAATTACGATTTATTCCCTTACAATTTAAAGATATTCTTGTGAAATTCCGATGTTTTTATGACCTTTCTTGTGTCTTGCTTCAGGAAAGGGCATATTCGGTAGACTGGATCAACTGCACAAAAAGAGGACATAATAAAATAGGACTTCACTAAACATGAGAATCCTTGAGAATGGCTCTAAAAGTAACATTTTTGGGGGGGATCGAACCTATGCTAATTGTCAAAACTAATTGTCACTCACTCAGCTAATCTGGAGTTGGGATTTGATGGCCGCGTTGTATGCGTATACAATCTGGAACATTCTCTGACATTGTCCGATATTACACTGAAGTGTTTTGACCTGTTTCCAAAGTGCGTTAATGCGTGTTGTTTTGTTTTGATTTAGTGAAAACATTCAGCTATATAAGTGCGTTATCACATCGTGTATTTCCCTTGACACGATGTGATAACTTCTAATAGCAAATGTGTACCCTGATACCGGCATCAAGCCATAACGACTACAGTACTCAGGGCGAGTTTTAAGGCATTGCATGTATTTTTATCGTAGTGACTCAGCATGCCGATCATACTGGGTATTTTCGTATACATGTATTTATTTTAGTAAAAGAGTATGCCAAATTCATTGTATTCAGCAGTATAATTGTGCTTAGATCGTCTGATCCCCAGTGTTTGCTATGATCATACATATTTCCTAATAGTATTAGTAAAAAGTTTTCATGATGTTTCGCAAACCGATTCAGACAATATTCTTCGAAAAAAAGTGTGTACATTGATGGATCTATTAGATTTTATTACAATTTTTTGTACCAAAGTAACTCAAGATAAGGAATATATTTTTCTGTATTATGTTACTGGCTGTTTTACAAGTACACCCCCGGGTAAAAAACAATGGTTTGAACTCTGTCAGTTGTTTCCTCATAATACACTAAAAAAATGAGACAACAAATGGCTTGCGTAGCAGATCTCAGGAGCCAGACTGAGCCGTTTTCTGTTTCCGAGTCATTAAAAATCAACGGAAACTCTCGATGTTTATCGAAGAGAGACCAAACACTGATTCATACCCCTGTGGTTATAATACACTCCTGTAGTCAATATTTTAAGAAACCGAGACGCGCGACAATGCTGCAATGCGACATTTCATCATCGCGTGTCGCGTTTTAATCAGTAGTTTTCATACACTACTATAGTCAATATTTTAACAAAGCGCGACGCGCGACAATGCGACATGTCATCAAATGTCGAGTTGTCGCAAACGTCGCTTGAGGAACATGAAGTTAGAAACGGATTCGGGCTTCGGGCTTCGGGCTTCGGGCTTCGGGCTTCGAATCCCGAATCTGAATATTTTGTTCGGATTCCAGATTTAAATCCTGAAGTTGTACCATGTATCTACGTATCTATGCATGTATCATGTATCTACATATCTATGTATGTATCATGTATCTACGTATCTATGCATGTATCATGTATCTACGTATCTCCGTGTGCATCTCGTATCTACGTATCTATGCATCTCGTATCTATGTATGCATCTTTGTATCTACGTTTCTGTCTATGTATCTATCTATGTAGGTATCTATGTATCATAAATATATCTGTGTATCTGTGTATGTCTCTATGTATCTATCTATCTATGAATCTGTGTATCTATCTATGTATCTGTGTATCTATCTATGTATCTGTGTATCTATATATGTATCTATGTATCTGTCTATTTATCTATGCATCTATCTGTGTACCCATGTATCTATGTATCTATGTATCTATCTATGTATCTATGAATATTTTATTTTCAGATTCGGGATTAAAATCTTACAAACATGAACACCCGAATCTGAATATTTTGTTCGGATTCGGGATTCAAATCCCGAATCTGAATATTTTGTTCAGATTTGGAGTTATGAACAACAGTGTCAATATACATTATCTCACCCCTTCTAAGGTACTGGGGGCCGCTAGTGAACCTGGGTACATGAACACCCAGACCTACATTTTACCATATTTCAGCCCCAACTTTGACTTTTCTTCATATTCGGGTTTCGGCATTTGAATCCCGACTCTGAATATTTTGTTCGGATTCGGGATTCAACATGCAACATACATTATCTCAACATACATTATCTTACCCCTTCTAAGGTACTAGGGGCCGATAGTAAACCTGGGTTTCGTAAAACATGAACACCCAAGCGTACATTTTTCTGTATTTCAGCCTCAACTTCGTTTTTTTCATATTCGGGTTTCGGCATTTGAATCCCGAATCTGAATATGAAGAATATGATGGAATATCATGGGAAAATGTTAGTTTGGGTGTTTATGTTTGGGTGTTCATCTGAAAATAAAATATTCATAGATACATAGATACATACATAGATACACAGATACAGGGATCCACAGATACATACATACATACATACACACATACATACATACATACATACATACATACATACATACATACATACATACATACATACATACATACATATAGATAAATAGATAGATAGATACAGAGATACATAGATAGATATATACATACAGAAATAGATACGTACATAGACACATAGATACATGGATACATAGAAACATAGATACATAAATAGATGCATAAATAGATACTTAGATACAGGCACAGATACACAGATACGGAGATACATACATAGCTACATAGATAGATACATGGATACATGCATAGATGCACACATAGATGCACACATAGATACATACATACATACATACATACATACATACAATCATACATACATACATACATACATACATACATACATACATACACACACACACACACACACACACACACATACATACATACATACATACATACATACATACATACATACATACATACATACATACATACATACATACATACATACATACATACATACATTCAAATTCAGGATTTAAATCAGATTCGGGTTTCGAATCCCGAATCTGAAAAAGATAATTATTCAGATTCGGGATTCGAATCCTGAATCCCGAATTCGTTTCTAACTTCATGTTCCTTGGCGCTTGTCGGGTTTTAGTCAGCACGCTATAATACACTACGGTAGTCAGTATTTTACAAAGCGTGACAACTCGACAATACGACATTTCATCAAAATGTCGCGTTGTCGCATTGTATGGCGTTTTCCCAATATCACTTTCAAAGCCGACCTTAACTGTCTCTGAGGTGTCGGATGGTTAAGTGATATCTCATTCTCCCTAGATACTCGCCCAAACATCTGACATAATCATAACTAGGCATATTCATGAAGAGTATTTTGCCATTGTGTGGGATGCTGATTACTTTGTCTCCTTGTTTGAAAATGTATGGGCATTCTTAAAGTGTGTCCCATCAATGTCAGAGGCTTAGAGTGAATAGTCAGAAACAGTTACGTAGTGAAAAGAATACTCGAAATGTTCCCACACGCGTTGTTTTATTGTTTGTTATTTCATTATCATGAATTATTCGGGCCAGTGAGGTGTCTGATGGGCCAGTAACATTTTGGGTCAGTAGCCCCACTGGGACGTCGGACACATACATTGACCATGTACTGTTGTAAAGAGTGAAATGTACAAGATACACAGAGACTTCGGACACACATATTGACTGTGTACCTCCGTAAGGTATGAGATGTACAAGACACACACAGACCTACGTAACATGCATTGACTGTGTGCTTCTGTAAGGTGTGAAATAAACAAGGGACACAGAAAGTTTCAAACATACATTTGCCTTCTACTTCTGTGAGGTGTGGAGGTGTGACATGTAAAACATACAGAAAGCCGCGGGACACATGCATTGACTGTGTACTTCTACAAGATGCGAGCTGTACAAGACACACACTGAGACTTAAGTCACTAACAATCGATGTGTACATAGAATGTGAGATGTACGGGAAAGCACACTCTTAAGTCACATACACTGACTGTGTACTTCTGCAAGATGCGAGCTGTACAAGACACACACTGAGACTTAAGTCACTAACAATCGATGTGTACATAGAATGTGAGATGTACGGGAAAGCTTAAGTCACATACACTGACTGTGTACTTCTGCAAAGCATCATTTATACCAGAAACACACATGTTGACACATATATTCACGATGTGCTTCTGTAAACTCTAAGATGTACAAGATACACACATACTAGGACAATGACTGTGGACCTCTGCAGAGTGTGAGATGTCCAAAACACACAGACTTTGACTCATGCATTGACTGTGTACTGTGTGAGATTTACAAGATACACACAGACTTGGGACACATACTTTCACTGTGTACTCCTGCATGGTGTCCGTTATACAAGATACACATAACCTTTTACACATACATTGAGGACGTTCTCCTGTACGGTGTAAGAGGTGGAAGATACACACAGGCTTGGTACATTAATATTGACTATCTACTGCTGTAATTTGTAAGATGTACACGATACACACACACTTTGATACACACATTGACTGTATACTCCTATAAGGTGTGAGATTACAGGGCATACAGACCTTCACAAATACATAGGCTGTGTACTACTGTAAGGTGTGAAATGTACAAGATACATACAGACCTGGGACACATACACTGACTGCGGACGTCTGCAAGATGTGAAATATACAATATACACACAGACTAAAGTCACATTCATTGACTGTGTACTTTTGTAAGGTGTGAGACATATACAGTCTCAAGTCCGATATGTTGTGTGTGTACTTCTGTAAGATGTGAGATGTACAAGATCTACACAGACTTGGGACACATACATTGACTGTGTCCTTCTCCAATGTGTCAGATTGTAAGATACACGCAGATTTTGTCGTATACATAGACGATGTACTCCTGTAAGTTGTCTGATATACAAGTCACATATAAACTTTGAAACATGCATTTGACTTTGAAGCATTATTTGCAAAATGAACTCTGATATTTTTCGAGTACACTTTGGACTGAGGTGCAACTCTCTCATTATGTTACATGAGCTAACACAGGTTACGCGTTTTGAAATGATGAGGTGGAAGTCCTAAATTTCTTAAATCGGGTCTCTATCGGAACGGGACACGACAGAACTGTTTCAGTAAGCAAATTCTAGCCTGTCATAGCGTTTAAACATCAACTTTCCGCGTCAGGACAGGGCTGAATAATTCTTTACAATGGGTGAATTTAAGACGATTTCAGTAAGCAAATTCTAGCCTGTCATAGCGTTTAAACATCAACTTTCCGCGTCAGGACAGGGCTGAATAATTCTTTACAATGGGTGACACATATATTCACGATTTGAAACGACGGAGTCAAGGGAGTTCTCAAGCGCGCTCAATTCAAACTACGCCGATGGCCACTGTCGGCCTGTCTATTCAGAGCAACACGCTATACACAAGAAAAAAATGGTGATTTACAAAAATTTACAAAATTTAAATGTCATATTTACAAACATTTAAAACGATTGTAAAGGTGATGTTTACAAGGCTTGTAATTTTTTGTGAATTTAGGAAGGATTTTACCACTACTTCTTTCAATTTTGCCATTTCTCAAGAATCCCCATGACTCTGTAAACTTACTAATTTATTATTTCTTTTGTTCTGTTACAGTTCTTCCTGTTGATATGCATAATGGATCTTGCATGTGACATATTTATTCATGAAAACTATTTTGTATAGTCCATTTGTGCTTTATATCAGTGCAACTGCGTCTGGTGCGTGAAAACATGAAAGTTGATGTGTACGGCCAGCATTGATCTATATACCAAATACTTGTGCCTGTTATATCGAATGTCTTGCCTTTGTTCGAGATCATCATCCCAAGCTCATTCCGGTGATTTTACCACTCTACTCCGTGGGAACTATATGCATTCTCTAAATAACACCTGTCACTAGACCTTTTATGTTGATGCTCATTAACGGTGTTATGCAATTGGCGTATTCAAGAAATCTCATAAACATGTCAATAGATAATTGGTTGTGATCTCAGTACATGTGGATTGGAGCAAATACTCAAATGAATTAATAAAAATCATTGTGTAACAAGATTTATATAATCATTTACAAGAAGTTTGTTACAGAATATTTAAATGCGTGCCGGTCTATCATTTGTTTGTTTATGTTCGGCGTACATAATCTTTTTAATTTATCATTCATACATAAAACATAACTTACATAACTGTACACTCTGCTTTGCATTTGTTAACTTTCGTAAATATAAGCAATTCTTAAAGTGCTACACAATCATACATCATCAGTGTCAACAGTGATAGTTCACTTCAAACACAACTGACTCAACAAGATGGGAAAAAACTTTTCCATGCTCTGTCATGGTCTTCCTTTCTGTTTGAAGATATTTTTTGTCTTAAGTCTGTGGTTACTTCGGTGAGCATCCACAATTTTACCATCAAGACACCAAAAATAATTAGCTTACCAATAACATTCTCATAAATGCTCTATATTGATACAATTAGTTTGTATGTGAGGAATGCACTTTACAAAGGTAAACCAAAGTTGCAATACAAGATTATCATGTGACAAACCACGAGGTTAATTCTTCAATCATATTTAGTATCAAATTCTAAAAGAAGCAGTGACGAAGAGGTAGGCAGATCTTAAGATGGACAGATTGTTAAGATCAGATAATTCACTATTTCCATATAAGATTGTCTTCAAGCTTTACCCATGTTTGTAATTCAAATTTAAAAACATATGTGACAACAAATGCTGCATTTAAATTTTGTATTGTATGTTGTATGGTACCGGTGTCGATATAAACTGTAAAGCTGTTCACAATCCCATTTCATTTTTTGTCAATAAAAAACAAACACAATAATTAAGCACAAAAAATAAGATGTGTAAATCATTCCCTCTGCTGGTGATGGTTGTGTGGGATTAGTTAAACGACCACACCCAGTTGAGCATGCCTTATAATCCTCTTACTCTTAAAATAAACGACTTCAGTCCAAAGAGGATACCACTAGTGGGATTATTTGGATGATTTGAGTTAGTATTTTGATAACGCTTAGTCTTGATGAACAATAGTCTATTTCAACAACATGGCCAATTGGTAAAATTCATATTAAAGTGACATACCTTTATTTACATGTTTCACAAACCGTTGTGAACATGTGCACTGTCCATTGCATTTCTTGGTTGGAGAAGTTACAGAGAGGAAAAGTAACTCAAAGTAATTTGATGACCTTTTGAGATCTAAATACATATATGAACACCCGATGGGAAAATGCAGTTGATCATTGCACACCAACATACGGACATTTTTGCTATCGTGAATTTGAGACTTTCCATCTACAAAGCCGTTCAGAATGTCTGTCAGCCATATTCCTTCAGAGGGCACATTCAGCTGAGGTGAGTATATTGCAGATGACACAAGTATATTATTTGTAAAATCAGTAAGGCAATCCTGATGACGACATGTGTTCCTTCAGCAGCATGGTTGTTCAGAAATCTTACACTCAAGACTACCATATCATTTAGCAGGGAGCTCAATACACAGACTCGTAGAGTATCCCTGCCATTCAGTAAGTGTTTAGTATATTGAATCACGATATGAGAACAACAGCCTGACTAATTGGCTGATAAAAGGTTTATTACATGTCATAAATATCCCTCCTGGGACTTAATCAGGCTATGGGGGTGGAATATATTCCCCAGGTAACACCAGCTGTTTTTGTGGTTGAGCTGAAGGATTACCTGTAATTTCAATTATAATGTATGATTAGTATAAGACTGATTTTGGACGTATTCTTACAGACGTAAAACGTTCTGTTTTATGGTTTAAGAGATAGGTCTCATCAAAAACAACAATGATGGAGCAATACAGACTAATCCCAGTATTCATGCATATACGTATTTTGGGTTCCCATATCACACGTCATTATATGGATGGAATAGTGACTGTAATAGATATATCCTTTTCAAAATCGCTAAGGCATTTCAAAATCAAATTTAACACAAATATGTTTTAAAAACTAAATTGATTGTTTATTTCTTTGTAAATGTTTGTAACGTTTTCAGACAAGATATTCTTATACGATGTTGTATTAGCAGTAATTCAACATTATTTAAGACTTTAGTTGTAATACCTGCTAGTCATTTTGTTAGGTTTTTCAAAATGCTAACTGCATTTTTCCCATGAAGTGACTTTCACAGACAGCTGTGAGGCAGGCTCTACGGAATGCTGAGTCGGTAAGAGAAATGACCCTAACTCCACAACAGAATATACTTTAATATGATTTAAATACAGTAACTGCAAGAGTTTCAATGCATTAAACCATTCAACAAGTAAAACTTCAGGTGTTTCTACAATAACATCGACATGAATCTATCTTCATTGTGCTGACAATAAATTTAGAATTGTATTTTTCAGGTTGGAAACAGGACAGAATAAGGACGCTAAGGCAGCTCTCCCTGTTCATCCGCACGCTGAGTTTCAAGGTATTGCAGTTCTGATTAATGCTCTGTCCTATATGCACCAGTGCACAACAAAAAATGAGCACAACCCACTGTCTTATAAATAAGAATGCTCATTTCTTGAGCTCCAAACGTGGCTTTTGTTGCACAGTAAAATTATGCAACAAAATGTGATGTTCATGGACGATTTTGTTCAACCGTTTGAATCGGGTGACGACTTCTTCTTATAATTCTGTAATCACTCTATAATATACATCAGTTTTATTGAAACATAGAGTCTCTGTCAGGGTATTGTATTTTGTTAGTTGCAGTGGTTATGAGAAGATGTTTGCAGATAAAAAAGGAAACCGTCATAAGAAAGAAAAACAACCAAAACAAATACAACGATGTCATGAGAAAATGTTCCAGAAGAACTACAGTAAGTAAACATGAAAACCAATTTAACTAGCTTACGGGAATCAAGAATTAGATGAAACTGTTTTAAGAGGATGCACTACGTAACTTGGCTTATCATCAATTAACAAGGAAGAAGGCATGTTAATTGATGAATCCTAACTGAGGCATTAGGCCTTGTTCATTAAACCTTTACTGACATGACTTGCTCATCAATGAACAAGGGATTAGGCCTTGTTATGTGTTGAGGCTTTGTTCAAGGCTGGGAGATACGGTAACAATCACCCCACAGTGATAATCCGTGTGATCTCTCAAAGGAGAAAAAAGGTTATACCTTACAACACCTGTGTTCTAATGCACTAAATACATAAGGATCAATAATACTTGCTATGAGATTATGAGAATAACCATTGATTCCATTTTCACATTGGTTTACCATTCACTTAATGCAAGTATAATCATAGTGACTGTTTTCTTCAGAAATCGAGTCGAAGGGATGCGACAGGCAGACCTCTCCAGCCACAAGAAAGCAAAATATGAACAAGTATTAAAAATGCACAACTACAATGCTACCCCACTGATTTTGATTGTATATTTGATAATAATGTGTAACATATTTTCCGTAAATTTGTAAATGGAATGTTTTTGTATGAAATTTTATTCTTCCTCTTTCTTGTTGTAATCTGTAAATAAACATCTAGTGTAAGCTTGACACTGTCTATTTGTTTTGGGGTAATTTAATTCGCATGAAAGACGGGAGTATTATAAAAGTGAAACAAATTCCGCATTATAGAATACAATTTCCATCAACAGTGCAGTATTGACCATGGAGCACTATCGAGCGAACATCAAATTTATTTCAATGTTATGTTATGCTAAATTCCTTGTTCACGCGTCATAAACCAAATTCAGCACATTACAACTTTCACCACCTAAACAACCCACTCCTCGGCGCATTATCGCGATGATGACCCTGCAAGATGTCAAACCAGCCTACAACTCATTAGAAACAATTTCAAAATGTTTTTTATCCAATTTTTTATCCAATAAAGATGCAGCAGAGTAGCGAGGGAAACGGACTCGCCACACCTCAAATATGGTACCTATGCCATGTGAATAAAATGACAATGCACAAAGTCGAACGAAGGCCATTCTGTGTTTTTTACAGGCACAAGGTGGATAAGAACTTACTAGTCTTTGGCGTTACCACCATTGATCACGAGATGAAAAAAAACCCCAAAACATATGAAATATCAACATGTCAATTTTCCACCACTATAAGTACTAGTAACATATATTCCATTATAACAGTTCTGCTGTTTGTAAGAAAATAAATAAAATTGCAAGCGTACAATCGCGATTCATAAGTGCAATATGTTGCACCAGGGAGCCTATATAGAGTATTGTAGAGTATCCCTGGTTGTACTCGTAACGAAGCCCGCGGGATACCAAACCCAGTCATAGCTGGTGGATGTGCACTCAAGTGTAACGACGGCTATTGATTGTCTGCTTCACTTGCTGATACGCCGAGGGCTCATAAAGCGGGACCCATAGTGTGTTCAGAAAGATGGTGTGTTTGATGGGCATTTTAGATGTATGGTGAGTCAAAAGAAAGTAAGATTCTTTATGGATAACAACTTTTTGTATTGTATATGATGCGTCGTTTCAGTATGGATTGATATACCGTTGTCAAACAAAATCATATACACTATGTTGTTATCCATAAAAAATGTATGTAGAGATGTTGGGTTTTGTAAATCAATCTCTGCATTTGCGTTCGATCCAATCGAAAATCATCTCAGTAGAGATGGTGAAGTACTGGAAACTGTCATTCGTCCAAGTACAAAGCAGGACTTCCAACTCACAAACGTTTGCACCAGTTTCCGTGAGATCCAGTGTAGTTTGTTTGCAACCCATACACATAAAAACATGTCATATGTACAAGTATCACACCTGCTTAATTACATAATGTGGCTGAGACAGGGCTCGGGTGCATGAGTCATCAATCAATTTATTTTGTTTATGGCGTATAGCCTGATAGGTGTTAAGTTTAAATTGCATGTGGTCAATGATTGAAGCTGTGTATTGCATATTGTCTTTAGCAGACAGGCAGCCATACATATAGGTGTCAATAAACCAGGCATTAAGCTTTCTCTGTGATAGAGGCTGATTCTTGCAATCAACATGTCTTTTTATGCAACGAGTAGATTATTTACTTGTTTGTGTACACAACCAAGATTGTGCTCACGACCTCATACTCCGGGCATGCATACTGTTTCAAGCTCCGCGAACCTATTCACTGCGCATGCGGTATGGGCGCAGCGCAGCACAACTGTTGAAACAACTTCTTCCCCCAGCGCTGGGGGAAATTTAGTGAATCGCTTGAACTCCGAATTCGCGGGGTTTTTTCCACCGCGTTTTTTTCTTTGTAGGTTGAATTGTCATTTTTTTATGATTTGTTTCGGTAACTGCATACCGAAAGGTATCAGAATCTGCAAAGTTGTGTTTTCCTTTTTTATGTGACCTTTTAGAAAGTTTCGTTCTATGAGATATCCTATCAAAATAATACAACTTATCAATAATGCCCTATGTTCCAGGGTGGGCAGTTCTCTCTGGAGGTCTTGATGTTTCTTTTTCTTTGGGAGCAGTGTCTGGCCAGCACTCGCATATGTTCAGTTTATTAATTTGCGTCTCCAGTCCAACATGAAATTTATCATCTCAAAAACGTTGGGATGGGCCTTTCCAACAAGTTACTTTAACCTCCCATAACAACCTCCAACCTGTTATTTGTCCAGGGCACATTTCTGTCATGGGGTTCCATTCCTGAAGGTTATTGTTTAGTTATGTTAAATATAGCGGTATGTGGTAACTGCATCTAGCCCGTGTACAACAGGTGTAGTCCAACGAAGCCTAAAATTATTCAGTTAGGTACAGTTCATTCGGCTTATGGGACTTCATGCCTCAATGATTTTATGGGATTATGGTGCATTGTTGCTTGGCTGACCACAGAAAGGAAGAATCAACAGAAACAACAAAAATCAAATATGATTGTGAAATATTTCAAAAGGTGACTATCCCATCTGTATCACTGGTACTATTGGTAAAGGTTGGATCGACCACATGATTCATAGCAACATGTACTGTCATGTGTTATGTTATCACAACACAATCTCTATCATTTTAGCATATTATCAGAGGTGACAAGGTGATATTGTTTATGGTTATTGTTATTCACTGTTCCCAAACACAAAGTAAGTGGGATACTGAGTCGGAATTCTTTTCTAAACAGCTTGCGCATAGTGAAAGGAAAAGCCATGCATCTTCACTCCACCGAACACTGTAGTAAGAGCATCAGCATCCTAAACCTAACAGAGTGACCCCTGTCCACGGAACAGTGGTCTGTCCCACTCTTATTTCACGCCCCAATTACCTCATTAATTATGTCGAGGGGTCAAACTGTAATTAGCCTTTGGGATTTATTAGGTGTGAATTTGAGGCCTTGCGGACCGTTTTACCATCATCCACCAGATATCTCCCCTTGTGGATCTTTCCAAAATTGTAAATATCTTGTAAACATCATCTTTACAAAAAATTTACAAGCTTGTAAAGTTGAATTTTTTTCCAGTGATGCATTCATGAATTCACTACCCTTCACTTAATTTTTTGTTTTCTGATGAAAAGATTTTCTGCATAGAAAACAACCACCTGTCATTCCCTCCTCGCCTTTGACGGGCTGTTTGTGAAGCACCTTTTGATTTTGATCAGCCAATACATTTCCCTCAACCTTCCTTCCACCCTCCCTCCACCAAATGGTCAGCTTCCATTATGTATAGAGAACAGTGTCTGGCTTGTGTTAAAGATAGGAACAAGTAAGATGTTTAGGACTCGTGGTCATTTGATAATTCAAGGGGGTGTCAAGTGGTTGTACAAAGATGAAATGGTTTGTCATTTGTCATACATTACTGGAAACAAACTAACGTTTGTTCTCCTGTAAAAGTTTCCTATTCAAAATCCTATTTAAACTTGAACTTTAATCGCTCAAAATCATTTTTAGTTCCATGAATCATATATATATATATATGGTGATGGTGATATATATATAGATCGCGAGGGGGCCATGGGCTCATATACACTTGAGGGTACATAAACAAACCTCGAGAGTATATGAGGCTATGGACCCCGAGGGACCAGTGAACAACGTATTTATATTACCGAACACCTCAATTTTAATTTTGAACTGTTTGAAGCATTTCTGTTGAATGCGAGGCGAATCACCATTTTGCAGACACAAATTAAACAGATTAAGAGTTATCTCCCTTCTATCGATTTTCAATCGCAAAATATCGGTAATTTCCGTGGTTGATGCGTGATTCAATGTTATTCGAGATAAAAAAGTACTACCATGAAGCACCAGAAGAATTCGGAATTCCCAGCGGTGTACATTGAAAATAATACATCGCCTGTGAACGGGGTACATTGAAAATAACAGAATAGCGCTTAGCCAATCAGAAAGCGACATTCATGTGTGAGGTAAGATATACAATATGGTTCAAAATTATTGAGAATAGCTAAAGCATTTCATATTATCAAACGAGAACAAATCAGATAAAATTGAATGTATTGTGAAAGTGAACTGACCTTTTCATGTTGTGTAGGTAACAATTTAATATTTTATCAAGTCTCCTTGAGCTTCACGGCACAGTCTAAGACGGGTAGGCATACTTCCTATCAGAGAGGTTAGTGTCTCGTGAGTTATGCTGTCCCAGTATCGGACCACTTCTCTCTTCATGTCTTCAATTTTGAGATTTCATCAGTAAAAATCACATTTTCCCAGTCAAAGTTTTCATGTGCCAAACACCACTCAACACGCCTGTCTTTATGTTCTTGTTTCATGAGAGGAGAAGGAATTCCAGTCTTTTTCTCCCATCCAAGATCAATCAAATTTCTTCTAACTGTTGATTTTGATACAACTGTTGATCCCCTTTCTATCATTTCATACCTGATGTTGGAGATGCTTGTCCTTTGCTTTTTAGACGCTAAAAGTCCCAGCCGGACGCGATCTGAGAAGTCCAATTTTCTGGGTCTCCCTGCTCCTTTCTGGTGCCCCAAATCCTTTCCCTCTTTAAAATTCTTCCTAATCCTATACACAGTAGAAAGAGGAGTTCCTGTTCTCTCTGCCAATGTATTTACATCATCAATTCCTTGATTACACAACTCCAAAATCAACCTTCTTTTATCTTCAGCAGACATTGTTGACAGTGCTGAGGAAAATGACGTCTGCTACAAATTCAGGGGAGGTAATTCTAATTGTACTATACTCAGTAGGCCAAGATGAGTTACCTCCCTTATACCATTACTTAGTTTTAAGTATCAGTGAATCAGTTGAGGTGTTAGGATAGCTCAAAGTAAGAAGAAAAATTCTCAATAATTATGAACCAGACTATATATGCGAGACACTTACTAATATGACTTCATGTGACACACAGGGACATGTCGTCGGCCCCTCTTATTCCACAAACAGTATTATGAAATGCTGTTGTAGTTTCTTGTGGCTGTATTGTATGGGATATGAAGAGATTGTAATCTCCTGGTGTTACGAATTGTATTCTGTGGCTTCAGTGAAATATCCCCTTCTGGATGGATTTCATACTAGCGTAGGAACATCAGAAATATTTCAAACAGGAACGACAACTCTGTTCCTGTTTCATTCCAATGAAACCTTATGTCACCGAAGTACTCATATTGCTGTTTTTGTTTTGGCATATTCAGTTTATAGAATTAAACCTCATTGATACAACTAAAAGAAGGAGAAAAACATATGTGTTATACATCCAAATATATTTCTGAAAATGGTATAATCATCACAAATGAGATTTGTTTTACTGAATATGCAGAGCGAATTTATAAAAGAACTACATTATATCCCGGAGCAGAAACTCAAAAATGACTAAAATATTTCTCAAACTGAATATTAGTGGAAACGTGCTGTCACATCCCAAGTGGATTTTTTAAATGATTTCGCTGAAAAAGATATATGAATGACCAGGTAAAGTCGGACTAAAATATTCCCAGAGATGTGAAATATATGCCCAATGTTAAAGATCAAAGTTGATAAGACATATTCAGATACGGTATTATTGTTTTGAAATCCGAGCGATTGACGATTGCATTTCCTAAAACTGTTAGAAGCGAATGTACAATTAAGGAAGTTATATCTGAGCTATTTCCCAAAGCCTATGCAAGCAGTCAGACACAGCCGTTTTTTATTATGTGATCTTTTAAATTTCATTTGAACCGTGGGTGTTAGCCATTGGTTAAAAACTGGTTTGACGTCATTTTAAACCTCATGGAATGCGATTGAAACGCCCGAGTGGATAGCTGGTAAGGACTGGCGTCGTGTGATTGTTGCGCGACGCTGAGTCACAGTCACCCGAGAGTGTTGATGCTGGAGACACAACCATGGCTGATCTGCCCCGTGTATCTTTTTGGGTGTGCCTAGTTCTCATTCCTTTGGGCGGACTGTTTCATTTGATTGGTTTCGCATCACCGTACTGGATCAAAGTAGGAACAGTCCACGGTGGAATCTGGCGAATTTGTACTAAAGTCTGCACTGATTATGTGGATTTTCCAGGATCGCTTCCGGGTAAATACAACGTATCAAATCCCTCACATACAACAAGTACATTAACCTTTGTTGGGGATTCAGGGGAGATAATCTACCGCCAACATCTACACCTAGTTAGCAAAGTTTGTTGCTTAATATCCCATCTGTGTAACGAAACAATGTATATGATATGATCGTTTCGCCTCTGAAATGAACATACCTATTTGTATAGCCCTGTGGCGTTACATGTTTTGCAATGACGCGAATGTAACGCTTCTGGCTGAATTTCTTTACTGCAGAAATCTCTGCCATTTTTCACTTTTCCTTCCAGAAATAGCAGAAAGTATTTTAAACTGTGAAAATATGCTTGCAAAATATGTTTTTCACAAATATCCCTTGTTGTCCAAGGGAATGAAGGACTTTGCAATGTTTCCAAATCCGGACTACAGAATACCAGTTTTTGCTGACCCGTGAAACCTGTTATAATCCCTCCGTTCATGTATCCCTTTGAATTTCAAAGTCGCAAATTTGGTTCAGTTTAATTCGCTTGTGTTTTCTCAACAAGAATCTATCATTAGAGACCTCACAACGAGAAATTAAAAACAAAACAAAACAAAATAAATAAATAAATAAATAAATAAATAAATAAATAATGATTGGACAATGCCTTTTGCCTTCAATATCAATATGATGAATTTTACGCAAGATAAAATCATATATATAATAGCTATTAAAGCTCCTGTACCTAGTTGGCTATTAAAGCTTTTCTAACTATAGCTAGTTTGCTATTAAAGGTCAGGTGAAAAAAATTACTTTAGGGGTGACTTCACGAGAGGACATTTTGACGTTTTAACAACATTAGTAAATATTCTAATTAGAAAGTGTAGTTTTGAAATACAGACTATAAATTCATATTTCCTCTACCAATTAAATAACATAAATGATTTGAAAAGTTTTGCTTTTTAACATCAATATGTGTAAAAGATGGAAGTCTTGTAGTAGTTGTATTCAAAATAATAACGTAAAACAAGTCTTATTTCAAATCGCATGGATAATCTTGTTCACTCATAGAAGTTTCATGTCGTGTATGAGCACTGAAGTGGCAACATGAAACTTGATATATCTGCAGAAGAATTCATTATTTTTTAAAATTTCATACCAGTATTTCATTCTAGAGAGACAAAGAGGTAAACCTCTCGTCAGCCATGGTTCAGTTACACCAAAAGGCGAGATGACAAGAGTTGTGTTTAGAGAAATGTACTCAATCGTGTCCATGCGATCAGCTTATTCCAGAACAGTTGAACAGTTACCGCAACTGGGGTTTTCAAATTTTATACCTTGATGAAACCTGGTGTAATAAAGAGTCATTGAAACGATCGGATTGGCTTCCTTCAGATTGTTCTGAGGCACCAGTGTTACCATGAGGCAAAGGTAGACGCTTGATCATCTTGCATGCTGGTACCCATAGCACGCCCGTTCTCACTAATGACGTGCAACTGATGTCGTCAGCCATTTTTTCAAAATGCAACAAATATATATATATATATATATATATATATTTTGATATTGTGCCCAGTATTTGCATTAATGACTAAATCATATACTCACCCTACTCATTTAACACTGTTCAGGTCTTCTGTCCTTAAACAGGAAAAGTCAATGTTGGCAAAACGATACGTACGTTACTGTCCCCATGTCGGAGACGATTCACTTAAGTTATCAAGCAATACATACGTTACCAAGCCAATACTCACTTCATTTTTATCCCACTTCATGCTAAACATTATATCAACAACACGTATTTTCAGTATTGTAAATAAGCACATATCACGGTCCGTAGTGTGTACAGATTTGCAAAAATGAAAATGAAAATGATTTAAAATATACATAGTTACGTAATCGAAAAATACGTTACTAGAGAGAACGGAATTAAGTGTTCAAAACATATAGTTGGTTTTGGGCTATGCCTCGTTTTTGTGGCGACATTCATCAAACCGCAGACACATTTTGTAAACCACATCAGTTTTATGAGATAATGTTGTTTAAACTTCAGGTGTTTGTACGCATAATTAAGACAAATATCCCTTGTTATCCAAGGGAATGAAGGACTTTGCAATGTTTCCAAATCCGGACTACAGAATACCAGTTTTTGCTGACCCGTGAAACCTGTTATAATCCCTCCGTTCATGTATCCCTTTGAATTTCAAAGTCGCAAATTTGGTTCAGTTTAATTCGCTTGTGTTTTCTCAACAACAATCTATCATTAGAGACCTCACAACGAAAAATTAAATCATAACAAAACAAAACAAAATAAATAAATAAATAAATAAATAAATAAATAAATAAATAAATAAATAAATAAATAAATAAATAAATAAATAAATAAATAAATAATGATTGGACAATGCCTTTTGCCTTCAATATCAATATGATGAATTTTACGCAAGATAAAATCATATATATAATAGCTATTAAAGCTCCTGTACCTAGTTGGCTATTAAAGCTTTTCTAACTATAGCTAGTTTGCTATTAAAGGTCAGGTGAAAAAAATTACTTTAGGGGTGACTTCACGAGAGGACATTTTGACGTTTTAACAACATTAGTAAATATTCTAATTAGAAAGTGTAGTTTTGAAATACAGACTATAAATTCATATTTCCTCTACCAATTAAATAACATAAATGATTTGAAAAGTTTTGCTTTTTAACATCAATATGTGTAAAAGATGGAAGTCTTGTAGTAGTTGTATTCAAAATAATAACGTAAAACAAGTCTTATTTCAAATCGCATGGATAATCTTGTTCACTCACAGAAGTTTCATGTCGTGTATGAGCACTGAAGTGGCAACATGAAACTTGATATATCTGCAGAAGAATTCATTATTTTTTAAAATTTCATACCAGTATTTCATTCTAGAGAGACAAAGAGGTAAACCTCTCGTCAGCCATGGTTCAGTTACACCAAAAGGCGAGATGACAAGAGTTGTGTTTAGAGAAATGTACTCAATCGTGTCCATGCGATCAGCTTATTCCAGAACAGTTGAACAGTTACCGCAACTGGGGTTTTCAAATTTTATACCTTGATGAAACCTGGTGTAATAAAGAGTCATTGAAACGATCGGATTGGCTTCCTTCAGATTGTTCTGAGGCACCAGTGTTACCATGAGGCAAAGGTAGACGCTTGATCATCTTGCATGCTGGTACCCATAGCACGCCCGTTCTCACTAATGACGTGCAACTGATGTCGTCAGCCATTTTTTCAAAATGCAACAAATATATATATATATATATATTTTGATATTGTGCCCAGTATTTGCATTAATGACTAAATCATATACTCACCCTACTCATTTAACACTGTTCAGGTCTTCTGTCCTTAAACAGGAAAAGTCAATGTTGGCAAAACGATACGTACGTTACTGTCCCCATGTCGGAGACGATTCACTTAAGTTATCAAGCAATACATACGTTACCAAGCCAATACTCACTTCATTTTTATACCACTTCATGCTAAACATTATATCAACAACACGTATTTTCAGTATTGTAAATAAGCACATATCACGGTCAGTAGTGTGCACAGATTTGCAAAAATGAAAATGAAAATGATTTAAAATATACATAGTTACGTAATCGAAAAATACGTTACTAGAGAGAACGGAATTAAGTGTTCAAAACATATAGTTGGTTTTGGGCTATGCCTCGTTTTTGTGGCGACATTCTTCAAACCGCAGACACATTTTGTAAACCACATCAGTTTTATGAGATAATGTTGTTTAAACTTCAGGTGTTTGTACGCATAATTAAGACAAATATCCCTTGTTATCCAAGGGAATGAAGGACTTTGCAATGTTTCCAAATCCGGACTACAGAATACCAGTTTTTGCTGACCCGTGAAACCTGTTATAATCCCTCCGTTCACGCATCCCTTTGAATTTCAAAGTCGCAAATTTGGTTCAGTTTAATTCGCTTGTGTTTTCTCAACAACAATCTATCATTAGAGACCTCACAACGAAAAATTAAATCATAACAAAATCAATCAATAAATAAATAAATAAATAAATAAATAAATAAATAAATAAATAAATAAATAAATAAATAAATAAATAATGATTGGACAATGCCTTTTGCCTTCAATATCAATATGATGAATTTTACGCAAGATAAAATCATATATATAATAGCTATTAAAGCTCCTGTACCTAGTTGGCTATTAAAGCTTTTCTAACTATAGCTAGTTTGCTATTAAAGGTCAGGTGAAAAAAATTACTTTAGGGGTGACTTCACGAGAGGACATTTTGACGTTTTAACAACATTAGTAAATATTCTAATTAGAAAGTGTAGTTTTGAAATACAGACTATAAATTCATATTTCCTCTACCAATTAAATAACATAAATGATTTGAAAAGTTTTGCTTTTTAACATCAATATGTGTAAAAGATGGAAGTCTTGTAGTAGTTGTATTCAAAATAATAACGTAAAACAAGTCTTATTTCAAATCGCATGGATAATCTTGTTCACTCATAGAAGTTTCATGTCGTGTATGAGCACTGAAGTGGCAACATGAAACTTGATATATCTGCAGAAGAATTCATTATTTTTTAAAATTTCATACCAGTATTTCATTCTAGAGAGACAAAGAGGTAAACCTCTCGTCAGCCATGGTTCAGTTACACCAAAAGGCGAGATGACAAGAGTTGTGTTTAGAGAAATGTACTCAATCGTGTCCATGCGATCAGCTTATTCCAGAACAGTTGAACAGTTACCGCAACTGGGGTTTTCAAATTTTATACCTTGATGAAACCTGGTGTAATAAAGAGTCATTGAAACGATCGGATTGGCTTCCTTCAGATTGTTCTGAGGCACCAGTGTTACCATGAGGCAAAGGTAGACGCTTGATCATCTTGCATGCTGGTACCCATAGCACGCCCGTTCTCACTAATGACGTGCAACTGATGTCGTCAGCCATTTTTTCAAAATGCAACAAATATATATATATATATATATATATTTTGATATTGTGCCCAGTATTTGCATTAATGACTAAATCATATACTCACCCTACTCATTTAACACTGTTCAGGTCTTCTGTCCTTAAACAGGAAAAGTCAATGTTGGCAAAACGATACGTACGTTACTGTCCCCATGTCGGAGACGATTCACTTAAGTTATCAAGCAATACATACGTTACCAAGCCAATACTCACTTCATTTTTATCCCACTTCATGCTAAACATTATATCAACAACACGTATTTTCAGTATTGTAAATAAGCACATATCACGGTCCGTAGTGTGTACAGATTTGCAAAAATGAAAATGAAAATGATTTAAAATATACATAGTTACGTAATCGAAAAATACGTTACTAGAGAGAACGGAATTAAGTGTTCAAAACATATAGTTGGTTTTGGGCTATGCCTCGTTTTTGTGGCGACATTCATCAAACCGCAGACACATTTTGTAAACCACATCAGTTTTATGAGATAATGTTGTTTAAACTTCAGGTGTTTGTACGCATAATTAAGACAAATATCCCTTGTTATCCAAGGGAATGAAGGACTTTGCAATGTTTCCAAATCCGGACTACAGAATACCAGTTTTTGCTGACCCGTGAAACCTGTTATAATCCCTCCGTTCATGTATCCCTTTGAATTTCAAAGTCGCAAATTTGGTTCAGTTTAATTCGCTTGTGTTTTCTCAACAACAATCTATCATTAGAGACCTCACAACGAAAAATTAAATCATAACAAAACAAAACAAAATAAATAAATAAATAAATAAATAAATAAATAAATAAATAAATAAATAAATAAATAAATAAATAAATAAATAAATAAATAAATAATGATTGGACAATGCCTTTTGCCTTCAATATCAATATGATGAATTTTACGCAAGATAAAATCATATATATAATAGCTATTAAAGCTCCTGTACCTAGTTGGCTATTAAAGCTTTTCTAACTATAGCTAGTTTGCTATTAAAGGTCAGGTGAAAAAAATTACTTTAGGGGTGACTTCACGAGAGGACATTTTGACGTTTTAACAACATTAGTAAATATTCTAATTAGAAAGTGTAGTTTTGAAATACAGACTATAAATTCATATTTCCTCTACCAATTAAATAACATAAATGATTTGAAAAGTTTTGCTTTTTAACATCAATATGTGTAAAAGATGGAAGTCTTGTAGTAGTTGTATTCAAAATAATAACGTAAAACAAGTCTTATTTCAAATCGCATGGATAATCTTGTTCACTCATAGAAGTTTCATGTCGTGTATGAGCACTGAAGTGGCAACATGAAACTTGATATATCTGCAGAAGAATTCATTATTTTTTAAAATTTCATACCAGTATTTCATTCTAGAGAGACAAAGAGGTAAACCTCTCGTCAGCCATGGTTCAGTTACACCAAAAGGCGAGATGACAAGAGTTGTGTTTAGAGAAATGTACTCAATCGTGTCCATGCGATCAGCTTATTCCAGAACAGTTGAACAGTTACCGCAACTGGGGTTTTCAAATTTTATACCTTGATGAAACCTGGTGTAATAAAGAGTCATTGAAACGATCGGATTGGCTTCCTTCAGATTGTTCTGAGGCACCAGTGTTACCATGAGGCAAAGGTAGACGCTTGATCATCTTGCATGCTGGTACCCATAGCACGCCCGTTCTCACTAATGACGTGCAACTGATGTCGTCAGCCATTTTTTCAAAATGCAACAAATATATATATATATATATATATATTTTGATATTGTGCCCAGTATTTGCATTAATGACTAAATCATATACTCACCCTACTCATTTAACACTGTTCAGGTCTTCTGTCCTTAAACAGGAAAAGTCAATGTTGGCAAAACGATACGTACGTTACTGTCCCCATGTCGGAGACGATTCACTTAAGTTATCAAGCAATACATACGTTACCAAGCCAATACTCACTTCATTTTTATACCACTTCATGCTAAACATTATATCAACAACACGTATTTTCAGTATTGTAAATAAGCACATATCACGGTCAGTAGTGTGCACAGATTTGCAAAAATGAAAATGAAAATGATTTAAAATATACATAGTTACGTAATCGAAAAATACGTTACTAGAGAGAACGGAATTAAGTGTTCAAAACATATAGTTGGTTTTGGGCTATGCCTCGTTTTTGTGGCGACATTCATCAAACCGCAGACACATTTTGTAAACCACATCAGTTTTATGAGATAATGTTGTTTAAACTTCAGGTGTTTGTACGCATAATTAAGACAAATATCCCTTGTTATCCAAGGGAATGAAGGACTTTGCAATGTTTCCAAATCCGGACTACAGAATACCAGTTTTTGCTGACCCGTGAAACCTGTTATAATCCCTCCGTTCACGCATCCCTTTGAATTTCAAAGTCGCAAATTTGGTTCAGTTTAATTCGCTTGTGTTTTCTCAACAACAATCTATCATTAGAGACCTCACAACGAAAAATTAAATCATAACAAAATAAATAAATAAATAAATAAATAAATAAATAAATGAATAAATAAATAAATAAATAAATAAATAAATAAATAAATAAATAAATAAATAAATAAATAAATAAATAAATAAATAAATAAATAATGATTGGACAATGCCTTTTGCCTTCAATATCAATATGATGAATTTTACGCAAGATAAAATCATATATATAATAGCTATTAAAGCTCCTGTACCTAGTTGGCTATAAAAGCTTTTCTAACTATAGCTAGTTTGCTATTAAAGGTCAGGTGAAAAAAAATACTTTAGGGGTGACTTCACGAGAGGACATTTTGACGTTTTAACAACATTAGTAAATATTCTAATTAGAAAGTGTAGTTTTGAAATACAGACTATAAATTCATATTTCCTCTACCAATTAAATAACATAAATGATTTGAAAAGTTTTGCTTTTTAACATCAATATGTGTAAAAGATGGAAGTCTTGTAGTAGTTGTATTCAAAATAATAACGTAAAACAAGTCTTATTTCAAATCGCATGGATAATCTTGTTCACTCATAGAAGTTTCATGTCGTGTATGAGCACTGAAGTGGCAACATGAAACTTGATATATCTGCAGAAGAATTCATTATTTTTTAAAATTTCATACCAGTATTTCATTCTAGAGAGACAAAGAGGTAAACCTCTCGTCAGCCATGGTTCAGTTACACCAAAAGGCGAGATGACAAGAGTTGTGTTTAGAGAAATGTACTCAATCGTGTCCATGCGATCAGCTTATTCCAGAACAGTTGAACAGTTACCGCAACTGGGGTTTTCAAATTTTATACCTTGATGAAACCTGGTGTAATAAAGAGTCATTGAAACGATCGGATTGGCTTCCTTCAGATTGTTCTGAGGCACCAGTGTTACCATGAGGCAAAGGTAGACGCTTGATCATCTTGCATGCTGGTACCCATAGCACGCCCGTTCTCACTAATGACGTGCAACTGATGTCGTCAGCCATTTTTTCAAAATGCAACAAATATATATATATATATATTTTGATATTGTGCCCAGTATTTGCATTAATGACTAAGTCATATACTCACCCTACTCATTTAACACTGTTCAGGTCTTCTGTCCTTAAACAGGAAAAGTCAATGTTGGCAAAACGATACGTACGTTACTGTCCCCATGTCGGAGACGATTCACTTAAGTTATCAAGCAATACATACGTTACCAAGCCAATACTCACTTCATTTTTATACCACTTCATGCTAAACATTATATCAACAACACGTATTTTCAGTATTGTAAATAAGCACATATCACGGTCAGTAGTGTGCACAGATTTGCAAAAATGAAAATGAAAATGATTTAAAATATACATAGTTACGTAATCGAAAAATACGTTACTAGAGAGAACGGAATTAAGTGTTCAAAACATATAGTTGGTTTTGGGCTATGCCTCGTTTTTGTGGCGACATTCATCAAACCGCAGACACATTTTGTAAACCACATCAGTTTTATGAGATAATGTTGTTTAAACTTCAGGTGTTTGTACGCATAATTAAGACAAATATCCCTTGTTATCCAAGGGAATGAAGGACTTTGCAATGTTTCCAAATCCGGACTACAGAATACCAGTTTTTGCTGACCCGTGAAACCTGTTATAATCCCTCCGTTCACGCATCCCTTTGAATTTCAAAGTCGCAAATTTGGTTCAGTTTAATTCGCTTGTGTTTTCTCAACAACAATCTATCATTAGAGACCTCACAACGAAAAATTAAATCATAACAAAATAAATAAATAAATAAATAAATAAATAAATAAATAAATGAATAAATAAATAAATAAATAAATAAATAAATAAATAAATAAATAAATAAATAAATAAATAAATAAATAAATAAATAAATAAATAATGATTGGACAATGCCTTTTGCCTTCAATATCAATATGATGAATTTTACGCAAGATAAAATCATATATATAATAGCTATTAAAGCTCCTGTACCTAGTTGGCTATAAAAGCTTTTCTAACTATAGCTAGTTTGCTATTAAAGGTCAGGTGAAAAAAAATACTTTAGGGGTGACTTCACGAGAGGACATTTTGACGTTTTAACAACATTAGTAAATATTCTAATTAGAAAGTGTAGTTTTGAAATACAGACTATAAATTCATATTTCCTCTACCAATTAAATAACATAAATGATTTGAAAAGTTTTGCTTTTTAACATCAATATGTGTAAAAGATGGAAGTCTTGTAGTAGTTGTATTCAAAATAATAACGTAAAACAAGTCTTATTTCAAATCGCATGGATAATCTTGTTCACTCATAGAAGTTTCATGTCGTGTATGAGCACTGAAGTGGCAACATGAAACTTGATATATCTGCAGAAGAATTCATTATTTTTTAAAATTTCATACCAGTATTTCATTCTAGAGAGACAAAGAGGTAAACCTCTCGTCAGCCATGGTTCAGTTACACCAAAAGGCGAGATGACAAGAGTTGTGTTTAGAGAAATGTACTCAATCGTGTCCATGCGATCAGCTTATTCCAGAACAGTTGAACAGTTACCGCAACTGGGGTTTTCAAATGTTATACCTTGATGAAACCTGGTGTAATAAAGAGTCATTGAAACGATCGGATTGGCTTCCTTCAGATTGTTCTGAGGCACCAGTGTTACCATGAGGCAAAGGTAGACGCTTGATCATCTTGCATGCTGGTACCCATAGCACGCCCGTTCTCACTAATGACGTGCAACTGATGTCGTCAGCCATTTTTTCAAAATGCAACAAATATATATATATATATATTTTGATATTGTGCCCAGTATTTGCATTAATGACTAAGTCATATACTCACCCTACTCATTTAACACTGTTCAGGTCTTCTGTCCTTAAACAGGAAAAGTCAATGTTGGCAAAACGATACGTACGTTACTGTCCCCATGTCGGAGACGATTCACTTAAGTTATCAAGCAATACATACGTTACCAAGCCAATACTCACTTCATTTTTATACCACTTCATGCTAAACATTATATCAACAACACGTATTTTCAGTATTGTAAATAAGCACATATCACGGTCAGTAGTGTGCACAGATTTGCAAAAATGAAAATGAAAATGATTTAAAATATACATAGTTACGTAATCGAAAAATACGTTACTAGAGAGAACGGAATTAAGTGTTCAAAACATATAGTTGGTTTTGGGCTATGCCTCGTTTTTGTGGCGACATTCATCAAACCGCAGACACATTTTGTAAACCACATCAGTTTTATGAGATAATGTTGTTTAAACTTCAGGTGTTTGTACGCATAATTAAGACAAATATCCCTTGTTATCCAAGGGAATGAAGGACTTTGCAATGTTTCCAAATCCGGACTACAGAATACCAGTTTTTGCTGACCCGTGAAACCTGTTATAATCCCTCCGTTCACGTATCCCTTTGAATTTCAAAGTCGCAAATTTGGTTCAGTTTAATTCGCTTGTGTTTTCTCAACAACAATCTATCATTAGAGACCTCACAACGAAAACTTAAATCATAACAAAACAAAAAAAATAAATAAATAAATAAATAAATAAATAAATAAATAAATAAATAAATAATGATTGGACAATGCCTTTTGCCTTCAATATCAATATGACGAATTTTACGCAAGATAAAATCATATATATAATAGCTATTAAAGCTCCTGTACCTAGTTGGCTATTACAGCTTCTCTAACTATAGCTAGTTTGCTATTAAAGGTCAGGTGAAAAAAAATACTTTAGGGGTGACTTCACGAGAGGACATTTTGACGTTTTAACAACATTAGTAAATATTCTAATTAGAAAGTGTAGTTTTGAAATACAGACTATAAATTCATATTTCCTCTACCAATTAAATAACATAAATGATTTGAAAAGTTTTGCTTTTTAACATCAATATGTGTAAAAGATGGAAGTCTTGTAGTAGTTGTATTCAAAATAATAACGTAAAACAAGTCTTATTTCAAATCGCATGGATAATCTTGTTCACTCATAGAAGTTTCATGTCGTGTATGAGCACTGAAGTGGCAACATGAAACTTGATATATCTGCAGAAGAATTCATTATTTTTTAAAAATTTCATACCAGCATTTCATTCTAGAGAGACAAAGAGGTAAACCTCTCGTCCTACAGTTTATAAAGTCTATATACAGTTTACCAAAGCTATCAAGTTTGTGTATCCTACCTGGTTTTGATTTTGACACGCCCCTTGATTTGTTTACAGGAAAAGTCAATGTTGGCAAAACGATACGTACGTTACTGTCCCCATGTCGGAGACGATTCACTTAAGTTATCAAGCAATACATACGTTACCAAGCCAATACTCACTTCATTTTTATCCCACTTCATGCTAAACATTATATCAACAACACGTATTTTCAGTATTGTAAATAAGCACATATCACGGTCCGTAGTGTGCACAGATTTGCAAAAATGAAAATGAAAATGATTTAAAATATACATAGTTACGTAATCGAAAAATACGTTACTAGAGAGAACGGAATTAAGTGTTCAAAACATATAGTTGGTTTTGGGCTATACCTCGTTTTTGTGGCGACATTCATCAAACCGCAGACACATTTTGTAAACCACATCAGTTTTATGAGATAATGTTGTTTAAACTTCAGGTGTTTGTACGCATAATTAAGACAAATATCCCTTGTTATCCAAAGGAATGAAGGACTTTGCAATGTTTCCGAATCCGCACTACAGAATACCAGTTTTTGCTGACCCGTGAAACCTGTTATAATCCCTCCGTTCACGTATCCCTTTGAATTTCAAAGTCGCAAATTTGGTTCAGTTTAATTCGCTTGTGTTTTCTCAACAACAATCTATCATTAGAAACCTCACAACGTGAAATTAAAAACAAAACAAAACAAAACAAAACAAACAAACAAACAAACAAACAAACAAACAAACAAACAAATAAATAAATAAATAAATAAATAAATAAATAAATAAATAAATAAATAATGATTGGACAATGCCTTTTGCCTTCAATATCAATATGATGAATTTTACGCAAGATAAAATCATATATATAATAGCTATTAAAGCTCCTGTACCTAGTTGGCTATTAAAGCTTCTCTAACTATAGCTAGTTTGCTATTAAAGGTCAGGTGAAAAAAATTACTTTAGGGGTGACTTCACGAGAGGACATTTTGACGTTTTAACAACATTAGTAAATATTCTAATTAGAAAGTGTAGTTTTGAAATACAGACTATAAATTCATATTTCCTCTACCAATTAAATAACATAAATGATTTGAAAAGTTTTGCTTTTTAACATCAATATGTGTAAAAGATGGAAGTCTTGTAGTAGTTGTATTCAAAATAATAACGTAAAACAAGTCTTATTTCAAATCGCATGGATAATCTTGTTCACTCATAGAAGTTTCATGTCGTGTATGAGCACTGAAGTGGCAACATGAAACTTGATATATCTGCAGAAGAATTCATTATTTTTTAAAATTTCATACCAGTATTTCATTTTAGAGAGACAAAGAGGTAAACCTCTCGTCAGCCATGGTTCAGTTACACCAAAAGGCGAGATGACAAGAGTTGTGTTTAGAGAAATGTACTCAATCGTGTCCATGCGATCAGCTTATTCCAGAACAGTTGAACAGTTACCGCAACTGGGGTTTTCAAATGTTATACCTTGATGAAACCTGGTGTAATAAAGAGTCATTGAAACGATCGGATTGGCTTCCTTCAGATTGTTCTGAGGCACCAGTGTTACCATGAGGCAAAGGTAGACGCTTGATCATCTTGCATGCTGGTACCCATAGCACGCCCGTTCTCACTAATGACGTGCAACTGATGTCGTCAGCCATTTTTTCAAAATGCAACAAATATATATATATATATATATTTTGATGTTGTGCCCAGTATTTGCATTAATGACTAAGTCATATACTCACCCTACTCATTTAACACTGTTCAGGTCTTCTGTCCTTAAACAGGAAAAGTCAATGTTGGCAAAACGATACGTACGTTACTGTCCCCATGTCGGAGACGATTCACTTAAGTTATCAAGCAATACATACGTTACCAAGCCAATACTCACTTCATTTTTATACCACTTCATGCTAAACATTATATCAACAACACGTATTTTCAGTATTGTAAATAAGCACATATCACGGTCAGTAGTGTGCACAGATTTGCAAAAATGAAAATGAAAATGATTTAAAATATACATAGTTACGTAATCGAAAAATACGTTACTAGAGAGAACGGAATTAAGTGTTCAAAACATATAGTTGGTTTTGGGCTATGCCTCGTTTTTGTGGCGACATTCATCAAACCGCAGACACATTTTGTAAACCACATCAGTTTTATGAGATAATGTTGTTTAAACTTCAGGTGTTTGTACGCATAATTAAGACAAATATCCCTTGTTATCCAAGGGAATGAAGGACTTTGCAATGTTTCCAAATCCGGACTACAGAATACCAGTTTTTGCTGACCCGTGAAACCTGTTATAATCCCTCCGTTCACGTATCCCTTTGAATTTCAAAGTCGCAAATTTGGTTCAGTTTAATTCGCTTGTGTTTTCTCAACAACAATCTATCATTAGAGACCTCACAACGAAAAATTAAATCATAACAAAACAAAAAAAAAAATAAAAAATAAATAAATAAATAAATAAATACATAAATGCATAAATAAATAAATAAATAAATAAATAAATAAATAAATAAATAAATAAATAAATAAATAAATAAATAAATAAATAAATAAATAATGATTGGACAATGCCTTTTGCCTTCAATATCAATATGATGAATTTTACGCAAGATAAAATCATATATATAATAGCTATTAAAGCTCCTGTACCTAGTTGGCTATTACAGCTTCTCTAACTATAGCTAGTTTGCTATTAAAGGTCAGGTGAAAAAAAATACTTTAGGGGTGACTTCACGAGAGGACATTTTGACGTTTTAACAACATTAGTAAATATTCTAATTAGAAAGTGTAGTTTTGAAATACAGACTATAAATTCATATTTCCTCTACCAATTAAATAACATAAATGATTTGAAAAGTTTTGCTTTTTAACATCAATATGTGTAAAAGATTGAAGTCTTGTAGTAGTTGTATTCAAAATAATAACGTAAAACAAGTCTTATTTCAAATCGCATGGATAATCTTGTTCACTCATAGAAGTTTCATGTCGTGTATGAGCACTGAAGTGGCAACATGAAACTTGATATATCTGCAGAAGAATTCATTATTTTTTTTAATTTCATACCAGTATTTCATTCTAGAGAGACAAAGAGGTAAACCTCTCGTCAGCCATGACATGGTTTACTGCAGAATGTGTAAAGCCCTTAATGTAACATATTGTCAGGTTAACACATTTGTAAACAAATCAAGGGGCGTGTCAAAATCAAAAACCAGGTAGGAAACACAAACTTGATAGCTTTGGTAAACTGTATATAAACTTTATAAACTGTAGGAAAGCAAAATCTCACAAACGTGTGGTAAAATACAAGGCGAGATCAAACATACAATCAATGTCATGAAAACAACACTTATTGTAGTTCTGGTAGAAATAGGATTCAGTTACACCAAAAGGTGAGATGACAAGAGTTGTGTTTAGAGAAATGTACTCAATCGTGTCCATGCGATCAGCTTATTCCAGAACAGTTGAACAGTTACCGCAACTGGGGTTTTCAAATTTTATACCTTGATGAAACCTGGTGTAATAAAGAGTCATTGAAACGATCGGATTGGCTTCCTTCAGATTGTTCTGAGGCACCAGTGTTACCATGAGGCAAAGGTAGACGCTTGATCATCTTGCATGCTGGTACCCATAGCACGCCCGTTCCCACTAATGACGTGCAACTGATGTCGTCAGCCATTTTTTCAAAATGCAACAAATATATATATATATATATTTTGATATTGTGCCCAGTATTTGCATTAATGACTAAGTCATATACTCACCCTACTCATTTAACACTGTTCAGGTCTTCTGTCCTTAAACAGGAAAAGTCAATGTTGGCAAATCGACACGTACGTTACTGTCCCCATGTCGGAGACGATTCACTTAAGTTATCAAGCAATACATACGTTACCAAGCCAATACTCACTTCATCTTTATACCACTTCATGCTAAACATTATATCAACAACACGTATTTTCAGTATTGTAAATAAGCACATATCACGGTCAGTAGTGTGTACAGATTTGCAAAAATGAAAATGAAAATCATTAAAAATATACATAGTTACGTAGTCGAAAAATACGTTACTAGAGAGAACGGAATTAAGTGTTCAAAACATATAGTTGGTTTTGGGCTATGCCTCGTTTTTGTGGCGACATTCATCAAACCGCAGACACATTTTGTAAACCACATCAGTTTTATGAGATAATGTTTAAACTTCAGTTGTTTGTACGCATAATTAAGACGTCATGTTAAACATGTTACAAAGTGTAATTGTTTCTAATTGTCAGTGTGTCTTTGAACTACCATCGTAACAAACAGGAATGCGATGCTGGGGCATCATCTGGTGGGCCAGTTTTCGATCAAGGCAAGCTAAACGTGGATAACAACATTAGTTGAAAGTTTCAAAGGCAAATGTCATATCATTTGAAGCCAGAAAATTTTGGTATTTCTTAGAACAGTAGTACTTAAAGTAGCTATCAGTGTTATTCAATGATATTGTATTTTCACATAATGAGCTATATGTTGGTAAAGAGATGGCCTCCTTTCTGAATGATATGAATATTGAAAGGAATGTTTGATTGCTTAATGGGATGAAAGAATTGATGTATAAATGAAAGGCACTTTAGTAGCTTATCAGACACAGTTAATATGTTAATAATAACATTGGGATTAGTTTTGGGTCTTTGTTATGTGAAACAGCATAACTGTATGGTAATGTATGTATCGAAATGTATTATACATACGTTACTCATTTGTTACTGCAGAAATTTCTGCCATTTTTCACTTTTCCTTCCAGAAATAGCAGAAATTATTTTAAACTGTGAAAATATACTTGCAAAATATGTTTTTCACAAATATCCCTTGTTATCCAAAGGAATGAAGGACTTTGCAATGTTTCCAAATCCGGACTACAGAATACCAGTTTTTGCTGACCCGTGAAACCTGTTATAATCCCTCCGTTCACGTATCCCTTTGAATTTCAAAGTCGCAAATTTGGTTCAGTTTAATTCGCTTGTGTTTTCTCAACAAGAATCTATCATTAGAGACCTCACAACGAAAAATTAAATCATAACAAAACAAAATAAATAAATAAATAAATAAATAAATAAATAAATAAATAAATAAATAAATAAATAAATAAATAAATAAATAAATAAATAAATAAATAAATAATGATTGGACAATGCCTTTTGCCTTCAATATCAATATGATGAATTTCACGCAAGATAAAATCATATATATAATAGCTATTAAAGCTCCTGTACCTAGTTGGCTATTACAGCTTCTCTAACTATAGCTAGTTTGCTATTAAAGGTCAGGTGAAAAAAAATACTTTAGGGGTGACTTCACGAGAGGACATTTTGACGTTTTAACAACATTAGTAAATATTCTAATTAGAAAGTGTAGTTTTGAAATACAGACTATAAATTCATATTTCCTCTACTAATTAAATAACATAAATGATTTGAAAAGTTTTGCTTTTTAACATCAATATGTGTAAAAGATGGAAGTCTTGTAGTAGTTGTATTCAAAATAATAACGTAAAACAAGTCTTATTTCAAATCGCATGGATAATCTTGTTCACTCATAGAAGTTTCATGTCGTGTATGAGCACTGAAGTGGCAACATGAAACTTGATATATCTGCAGAAGAATTCATTATTTTTTAAAATTTCATACCAGTATTTCATTCTAGAGAGACAAAGAGGTAAACCTCTCGTCAGCCATGGTTCAGTTACACCAAAAGGCGAGATGACAAGAGTTGTGTTTAGAGAAATGTACTCAATCGTGTCCATGCGATCAGCTTATTCCGGAACAGTTGAACAGTTACCGCAACTGGGGTTTTCAAATTTTATACCTTGATGAAACCTGGTGTAATAAAGAGTCATTGAAACGATCGGATTGGCTTCCTTCAGATTGTTCTGAGGCACCAGTGTTACCATGAGGCAAAGGTAGACGCTTGATCATCTTGCATGCTGGTACCCATAGCACGCCCGTTCTCACTAATGACGTGCAACTGATGTCGTCAGCCATTTTTTCAAAATGCAACAAATATATATATATATATATTTTGATATTGTGCCCAGTATTTGCATTAATGACTAAGTCATATACTCACCCTACCCATTTAACATTGTTCAGGTCTTCTGTCCTTAAACAGGAAAAGTCAATGTTGGCAAAACGATACGTACGTTACTGTCCCCATGTCGGAGACGATTCACTTAAGTTATCAAGCAATACATACGTTACCAAGCCAATACTCACTTCATTTTTATACCACTTCATGCTAAACATTATATCAACAACACGTATTTTCAGTATTGTAAATAAGCACATATCACGGTCAGTAGTGTGCACAGATTTGCAAAAATGAAAATGAAAATGATTTAAAATATACATAGTTACGTAATCGAAAAATACGTTACTAGAGAGAACGGAATTAAGTGTTCAAAACATATAGTTGGTTTTGGGCTATGCCTCGTTTTTGTGGCGACATTCATCAAACCGCAGACACATTTTGTAAACCACATCAGTTTTATGAGATAATGTTGTTTAAACTTCAGGTGTTTGTACGCATAATTAAGACAAATATCCCTTGTTATCCAAGGGAATGAAGGACTTTGCAATGTTTCCGAATCCGGACTACAGAATACCAGTTTTTGCTGACCCGTGAAACCTGTTATAATCCCTCCGTTCACGTATCCCTTTGAATTTCAAAGTCGCAAATTTGGTTCAGTTTAATTCGCTTGTGTTTTCTCAACAAGAATCTATCATTAGAGACCTCACAACGAAAAATTAAATCATAACAAAACAAAATAAATAAATAAATAAATAAATAAATAAATAAATAAATAAATAAATAAATAAATAAATAAATAAATAAATAAATAATGATTGGACAATGCCTTTTGCCTTCAATATCAATATGTGAATTTTACGCAAGATAAAATCATATATATAATAGCTATTAAAGCTCCTGTACCTAGTTGGCTATTAAAGCTTTTCTAAGTATAGCTAGTTTGCTATTAAAGGTCAGGTGAAAAAAATTACTTTAGGGGTGACTTCACGAGAGGACATTTTGACGTTTTAACAACATTAGTAAATATTCTAATTAGAAAGTGTAGTTTTGAAATACAGACTATAAATTCATATTTCCTCTACTAATTAAATACCATAAATGATTTGAAAAGTTTTGTTTTTTAACATCAATATGTGTAAAAGATTGAAGTCTTGTAGTAGTTGTATTCAAAATAATAACGTAAAACAAGTCTTATTTCAAATCGCATGGATAATCTTGTTCACTCATAGAAGTTTCATGTCGTGTATGAGCACTGAAGTGGCAACATGAAACTTGATATATCTGCAGAAGAATTCATTATTTTTTAAAATTTCATACCAGTATTTCATTCTAGAGAGACAAAGAGGTAAACCTCTCGTCAGCCATGACATGGTTTACTGCAGAATGTGTAAAGCCCTTAATGTAACATATTGTCAGGTTAACACATTTGTAAACAAATCAAGGGGCGTGTCAAAATCAAAACCAGGTAGGAAACACAAACTTGATAGCTTTGGTAAACTGTATATAAACTTTATAAACTGTAGGAAAGCAAAATCTCACAAACGTGTGGTAAAATACAAGGCGAGATCAAACATACAATCAATGTCTTGAAAACAACACTTATTGTAGTTCTGGTAGAAATAGGATTCAGTTACACCAAAAGGTGAGATGACAAGAGTTGTGTTTAGAGAAATGTACTCAATCGTGTCCATGCGATCAGCTTATTCCAGAACAGTTGAACAGTTACCGCAACTGGGGTTTTCAAATTTTATACATTGATGAAACCTGGTATAATAAAGAGTCACTGAAACGATCGGATTGGCTTCCTTCAGATTGTTCTGAGGCACCAGTGTTACCATGAGGCAAAGGTAGACGCTTGATCATCTTGCATGCTGGTACCCATGGCACGCCCGTTCTCACTAATGACGTGCAACTGATGTCGTCAGCCATGTTTTTCAAAATGCAACAAGTATATATATATTTTGATATTGTGCCCAGTATTTGCATTAATGACTAAGTCATATACTCACCCTACTCATTTAACACTGTTCAGGTCTTCTGTCCTTAAACAGGAAAAGTCAATGTTGGCAAAACGATACGTACGTTACTGTCCCCATGTCGGAGACGATTCACTTAAGTTATCAAGCAATACATACGTTACCAAGCCAATACTCACTTCATTTTTATCCCACTTCATGCTAAACATTATATCAACAACACGTATTTTCAGTATTGTAAATAAGCACATATCACGGTCAGTAGTGTGTACAGATTTGCAAAAATGAAAATGAAAATCATTAAAAATATACATAGTTACGTAATCGAAAAATACGTTACTAGAGAGAACGGAATTAAGTGTTCAAAACATATAGTTGGTTTTGGGCTATGCCTCGTTTTTGTGGCGACATTCATCAAACCGCAGACACATTTTGTAAACCACATCAGTTTTATGAGATAATATTGTTTAAACTTCAGTGTTTGTACGCATAATTAAGACGTCATGTTAAACATGTTACAAAGTGTAATTGTTTCTAATTGTCAGTGTGTCTTTTAACTGCCATCGTAACAAACAGGAATGAGATGCTGGGGCGTCATCTGGTGGGCCAGTTTTCGATCAAGGCAAGCTAAACGTGGATAACAACATTAGTTGAAAGTTTCAAAGGCAAATGTCATATCATTTGAAGCCAGAAAATTTTGGTATTTCTTAGAACAGTAGTACTTAAACTAGCTATCAGTGTTTTTCAATGATATTGTATTTTCACATAATGAGCTATATGTTGGTAAAGAGATGGCCTCCTTTCTGAATGATATGAATATTGAAAGGAATGTTTGATTGCTTAATGGGATGAAAGAATTGATGTATAAATGAAAGGCACTTTAGTAGCTTATCAGACACAGTTAATATGTTAATAATAACATTGGGATTAGTTTTGGGTCTTTGTTATGTGAAACAGCATAACTGTATGGTAATGTATGTATCGAAATGTATTATACATACGTTACTCATTTGTTTCTCTGAAAGTAGAACAGAAATTCAGACAGAAAATCAGTAAAGACAGAATGAAAAGGACCTGCTTTCACGAGAAAGAACGATTAAGTCCAGAGTCCAGTTATGTTCCTTTTGCTAAATGTATGATGATAAATGTTGATTACCGTGATATTTTCTTTATGTAGGATTAAAAACAGCAAAGGGAGAAAAGTTAGAATTTTGTAATCCTGAAGGAACGGATACTGATGTGATTTGACATTTTAGGTCAGAAAAAGTATCATTCTTCATGATGAAAATCTTAACTGAAACAACTGAAAGTTGGGTTACATACGTTACTGTTTGTACTGCAGGAAGTGAGTAGTCATGTTTATGGGTTTTATGTTCTTGCAGCTTGGCTAACGATCAATAATCATGCTAATCATGTTTCTTTTACTACGCCCACAGATTGTCGGCAAATTCTAGCCGGGCTTCATTTGCGACTGTGTTGGCAATTGGTTTGTATTTTTAAAAACAAATCTGGGGAAAAATGATTAGAAGGCTGTTGAGATACTCTTTGCTAAAGTTTTGAGCAGACATGTATGTTACTGAATTGCCAAAGCCTTGCGGAACATTTGGTAGGTTACTCAAATAATTCATCACATTGTCACTAAATTCTCTAGTCGGAAAGACAGGTCACGTATGTATATTTCATAATTCAAGATGCTACATTTAAATAGCAGCGGAAATCGTGGAAATCTCTAAACGAGGCTCTGCCGCAAGAAAAGTGTGGCGGTCTGGTGTGGAATTGATATTAAATCAGCAACATTGTGCGTTACAGCGCTAGACTGTATGAGCGCAAAAACACATAACAGGTACGCATATATAGAAAGTCAGTCAGTCATACTCTTTGCGCTTCTATTCATAGGTGGCCCTGACACTTAAGGCGAGACAATCATAAGTTTAAATGCACATGCATCACTTAGGTATGACAGGATGTAATCGGATAAGTTTTATGGCGAATCAAGATCGTTGAGTAGAGTTTGGTTTTACGCCATTTTTAGCAATATTCCACGTTTGGGGACACCAGAAATTGGTTTCACACATTGTACCCATGAAGGGAATCCAACCTTCGGCGTGACGAGCGAAATGTATTTGCCGAAATATATTCGGACCCAGCTGTGTCAAAAACGGAGACTATGTTTCCTTCAAATGTATGCATGAGATGCATAAATACAACGTTCTCTCGGGTTATAAATCTTGCCTCACATCTCTTATCTCTTTGTGTGCTACCGGTCTTAAATCTGCTTCTTTGTTGAAGAAGAGCTTCTAGTCTGAAAAGAATTGAATTTAATTTGAAGTACGAAATTTTCATACCAGCGTGTATTTGCATTTAAATAGAAGCTGGTGATATAAAAGATGTTTTTCGTTGCAAGCGTTTAATTTTTAAACCCTTTGTGACCGACTTCATCCATACCTGTCACTACCACGTTTAACGAGCGTTTCAAATGCACATATTCACAATGTGTCAAACAATAACGTGCAATCTGTCTGTGAGTTGTGCAGTTGTGGTACATGTACTCTGACACACGCCTTTTCTACAGCGATAGTGTCGAAAATTGAGAGTTTCACATCATACTGGACTGTATGGTCCAGACTCGATTATTAAAGATTGTAGACATAATACAGTGTACATGTTATTGTACTTGTGCAAAAGTTGTAAACATCTGTGGGTTATTATTTCTCGCACACACCCCTCCCCCAATACCTCCCTCGTTCTTCTCTCACTAGTTGACCATGATAGTTGCATTTCTGGACTGCAAACAACATGTCAGCGGAATATTGTCCATTGTGACGCGACTTGTTACTATTAAGGACTCATTCTCAGAAACATCAAATTGTTATAGTTGCGTGTTAGGAACCCATAGCGTGTATCGCCTTGAATTATCCATTCCCAAACACCCACAGCAGATCTGAGAGTAGTTTTCGAAGAATATAATACAGTTTGTTCATATGTGCAGGGTTTAAAAATCTAACTTGGTTGTACAGAATAGCATGTTGACTGTAATCGCATATCCCACAAGTCTACTTGAAACCTTCATATTTACATAAATTATGCATTTCCGCGAACTATCGTATCTATTTATGGAGGTAGGTATGATATTTGTATCAACACTTGCATTTCATAGTATTACGTAGCAATGCTCCCCTGTATGCCTCTTGGCCTTGTGTACCAAAAGATTCTCCCCTAGGATGTTTACCTTTGTGAGTGGGCGGCCGGTTACCTGCTGAGATGCTCAGGTGCATCTATTATACAGCTGCCTTTGCAGCGCCTATTCAGTGGTGTCAGTCCGATCTGTCGACAAATGAAAATTATGATGTTGACTAAAAACCCGGAGTGTCGACATAGCCAGGTCAACAAATCGTGATGGTGTTAAAGAGAATGTTTGCTTAGTGACTTAGTCAAACATGAGTAATTGAATTAAGTTAACCATTTTGAAAATTTGGAAGAGAAATAATGTTGCAAACAGACTGTTATGTTACGTTATGTGCGTATCATGGGGAAATGAATTACGTTAATCTTTTTAACAATTTGTAAGAGAATTAAGGTTCCAAACAAACTATTATTTTACGTTATGCAAGTAGAGGGATTACCATTTTGGAGTTTCAGATGCCACACAACAAAGAAATCGCCGGACGTTATGTTGTGAAATTGTGTGTAGTAGGATCATTGAAATCCTGTTGAAAACATGTATCATTTGGTTACATATAATAGATCAGGAAAGTGTTGTTATTCACTGTCAAAATGGCAAATGCTATGGTGAGGGTTACACTGACGGACAACGTTAACGTTAATGGGGGTCAGAATCTTTACCACAATGGATTCAAGTACAGAGTCAAGAGACGCAGAGCTCAGAAAACATACTGGAGATGTACAGATGGTACCTGTCCATCGTATTTGTTTGAAGGCCGACCTTCTTGCCCACAGACTTACTGACTTGAACTACACAGACCACGTGTCAGAGTTACTTCATCTTTGCTGAACATTCAGATTACTGAAATGGACTTTATCATCACAATTCTCAAATGTTTATACCTTTTTCATTTATAAAATATATTTCTGTATCAAATATATTGTGCAAATATATACGGTCAGAATGAACGCTATATACCCCCGTTACTTAGCGGGGGTATAATAAACATATATTGCACTGTTGATATCACACTGTGGTTTGTTAATTCTTTGGTTTCACATTTATTTCAGACTCGCTGTGCGCATGCGCAGAGCATGTAAAATATCTACTGGCTAAGTTCCGCTTTGGTCGTACGTTTACCGATAGTGTAAATACACTAAAAAATGAAATGATAAAATAATAATTATTTACGAGTGACAACTGTTCATAGCTGACTAAATATATCGATTTGCATTATGCTTTTCAGTTATTGATGTCCTAATTTGGTTGCAGCTGCATCAGAAATGCATGTTTTGTTAGTTGTGAGATGAAGAACGGTGGTGGTGAGATGTGTTCATACAAGAACTTATTGACATATATTAAGCTATTTATTTCACTACTCGCGGTCTTTGGTGATTACAAATATAAAAATAAGTTGTGATAGACATAAAACTATATATTTGGTTTGATTGTTCGTTTTCCTTACAGTGTGTTAACAATATCGGTAAACGTACGACCAAAGCGGAGGTTAGCCAGTAGATATTTTTCACACGCTCTGCGCATGTGCACAGCGAGTCTTAGATTAATGTGAAACCAACTTACTGCGAGCACCCAGGGCGTGAGGCCATTCATGTGGACCATCATCTCCCTTTCCCCGCACTGTCGACACGTAAAAGTTGTCGACAGTCCGGGTATAAACCTACTCAATCCTATGTTCTGTTGGCTTTTGGGGACGAGATTGAACACAGTGGTGCTTGGAAGGCGCACACAATCTGTGTGTAATAAATAATTTGCTTTCCTTTCACCTGCCATTACCAAATATGTTGCTTGCAAAAGCAACAAAAAGAAACATGACTTGAGGAATGTTATACATACCATTCAAGAATGCTCTATCCATATTACATTCAGAAATGATAAACATGCCATATAAAGGAATGTTGTAATATATTGAGGAATGCTATGCATAGTGCATGAAGAATTGCTATACATACGATAAGAAGGAATGTTTTAACATAATATAAAGGAATGTTGTACACATTACATTCAGGCATACTATAATACTAAATTCAAAATGTTAAGCATAAAGTATGAAAGCATGTTAAGCATACAATATATTCACGACATGTATGCACTATGAAGGAATGGTATACATACAATATTTAGGAAGGTTATACGTATTATGTGAAGGAAAGTTATACAAGAAAATCTTAAGGAATGATACAAATTTTATCAAGAAATGTTATACATGCAATATTACGGAATGTTATGCATTCTATATTCAGGAATATTATGGTGCAATATGAAGGAGGGCCATACATACAAAATGAAGAGATGTAATACATGCAATGTGAAGGGAGGTTATAATGCAATATGAATGAATGTTATAATGCATTATGAAGGAATGTTATAATACAATGCTATAACAGAGCATAAAGGAATGTTACAGTACAACATAAAGGAACAACATTATACATGCAATATAAAGGAAGGTTATGCATACAATATTGTTTTTTGTTATCATCCCTATTCCCACAATTTACATGATACATGTGTAGTACATTCAGGTAAATATCAATGACGGTATAAGTAATTGTAGCAGTAACAGTGTATAGTTAGTTACAAAGATATTTGCTTGATACACCTTTAACGCACTTTCACAAATTCCAGTCATGAAATAGATAAACATTCCATCCAAATTGCAATGATTATAGCTAAATGGACTTATATTATATTCTCTGGGTTATTGCACCTGAATAGATTATGAAAAGATGACCAGAAGATGAGGAGCTCACTGTTGCTGCATGAAGAATATGCATTGTATTTTGTGATTTCATAGTATTTTGCCATCTCTCTTACTATATGCTTAAAATATGGAACTTGTTGTTTTGTTTTGTGTGTATATATTACCTGTTTCACTACAAGACATATTACATTTAAAGACTTATTATTTTTTCCTTTAAACTCGAGTAGAATATTTTCTGTTGTAAAAATCAATTTTGCCGTCAGTTCCAGTCTAAAGCCAGCTGGGCAGGTTCTCCCAAATCTTTTTAACATGACAACAATCATTAAACAGATGGATAATTGTTTCTAGTTCTTTTGAACAAAATGTACACATAGGTGTGTCCTTTAGTGTAATTCTATTTAAGAAAATGAAATGTTTGTAGGTATAATATCATATATTATCCTCATCTGAAGCCATTTCCAAGTAGTACATTTTGTACAGCGATTTGTCATCATGTATATGTCTCGTAACATTGTGTTATCATATTGTGTTTCAAATACCCTTTCCCACTTTTTATGTGACTATGATTTATTATAGTTAGGATCTAATAATGAAATATAAAACGTTTTGGTGCCTTTAACCTTCAAATTTAGTTTGGATACATTGGCAGATAGTATTGGAGCAAATGGTATTGTTGTGGGAAGGGAAATATGTCTTTGTTTTAATCAGTGAGTGAGTGAGTTTTAGTTTTACGCCGCACTCAGCAATATTCCAGCTATATGGCGGCGGTCTGTAAATAATCGAGCCTGGACCAGACAGTCCAGTGATCAACAACATGAGCATCGATCTGCGTAATTTGAACCGATGACATGTGTTAACCAAGTCAGCTAGCCGTACCACCCGATCCCGTTAGTCGCCTCTTACGACAAGCTGAGTCGCCTTTAATTTGTTTTAATCAGTTATACATACAATATGAAGGAAGGTTATACATACAATATATATGAAGGAAGGTTATGCATACAATATGAAGGAAGGTTATACATACAATATGAAGGAAGGTTATACATGCAATATAAAGGAAGGTTATATATACAACATGATGGAAGGTTATACATACAATATGAAGGAAGGTTATACATACAATATGAAGGAAGGTTATACATACAATATGAAGGAAGGTTATACATACAGTATGAAGGAAGGTTATACATACAGTATGAAGGAAGGTTATATATACAATATGAAGGAAGGTTATAATACAATATGAAGGAATGTTGTAATGCAAAATGAAGGAAGGTTATATATACAACATGAAGGAAGGTTATACATACAATATGAAAGAAGGTTATACATACAATATGAAGAAAGGTTATATATACAATATGAAAGAAGGTTATACATACAATATGAAGGAAGGTTATACATACAATATGAAGAAAGGTTATACATACAATATGAAGGAAGGTTTTACATACAACACATACGAAGAACTGTTCTACACGCACATCCACCTATCCATCTGCAGATCTGATTTTATTACTTAC
The DNA here is from genome assembly GCF_037392515.1 of Haliotis asinina. Classification (NCBI taxonomy): domain Eukaryota; kingdom Metazoa; phylum Mollusca; class Gastropoda; order Lepetellida; family Haliotidae; genus Haliotis; species Haliotis asinina. The sequence continues at coordinate 42,133,452 of NC_090282.1, forward strand.
GAGGGCGAACATCTTGGGGTTCATATTTTTCATACCATACACTAGGACAAAATGTCCCTTTGTGGAAACGTGACGTCATAAACAATGTCACGACGTCAAGGTTCTTCTGTGACGTTGCCCTCAACATGAGGGTAGCCAGCCGATGTTTGAAAGTAGATTTGGGTTTATTTTCCTCAGTTTAGCGACCTCGTTAATAAACAGAACATTATATTTGTGCCCATAACATGCTATGTTTACGACAGTCACGCCAAATCATCGGTATACCAACATTTAGACACTCGTGTCGTAAACATAGTATGACATGGGCACTCATATAATATCCTCTATATCTGGTAACACTGACACCTCTGACAGGTACTATTTTCACACTTTCTTTTCCCCCAGGTTATTTACTCGCGACCCAGTTTTTTGAGACAGTCGGATTGATCGCAATCGGCGCTGCAGCTGTCCTTCTGTTCCTGTCGATCTTCGTGGAGGCGCTCAAGGGCAAGAAGATCATCACAATCATCAACGCCTTAGCCTGCTTCGGTGCCTGTAAGTATTTATAAATTTATTTAAAAACTGAGTTGTACTGAGTTGCGTCCCTTTGCAGTAACAGATACCTCTGTCTACAGGTTCGAATACAGTTGGCACTGACTATGCTTATTGGTCTGTAACACAACAGTACATTAAGATGTACGTGTGTACACTCCCATACCAAGCTGAACTCAACACAAGCACAGTTTGTCTGAAAAGACTATACATGCACCAGGCTTTTTAAAAATTTGACTTGTATATTTGCAGGTGGAGCAATCATCGTCGGTGCGATCATCTACGGCAGTCGCTTGCTTTACTACTTTAGCTGGGCTTTCGCGCTGTGCATTGTGGGGGCAATAATGGAGGGCGTGGCAGGAGCATTACTCATAGTGGGAACGTTTGCTACCAGAAGAACATAAATGGTTAGCTGGAGAAGTCTAACAGTTACAGCCAAAATGATAGCGTCGAACATTGCATTCTTTGTGTTAAAGAATATTTGAATAAAACAACTTTTGACTGGGAATACTCCCACTAAAGAACCTTGACAACAACTCATCTTCCATCAACTCTAGTGTCGTGTTTTCTCTAGCATGTACAGTTGACTAATGGCAGTTTTAGATACAGCATGTTTCATGCATACATTTACCGGGTGGGAGTCTATCTCGAGCACAACACTGTATTTAGTATAATAAACAAACCTGACTAGGACCAAAAAAAAGCATCAAGACATGGGCACTGGAGGTTCACGACCTGTATGGTCTCTTTAGGAATGCTCAGACCCAAACTGGTATTCATTGATGTCAACAAAACATCGGTTTTAGTCATAGCATGATGAAAAGATGTGACTATTGAATTGTGTCGAGATTAAATTTGTTTTTCATTTCTATATACGTAGCTTTTTTATCATTTATTGGGGATTAATATGTTACATTATCCAGATATAATTGTATATCCGTTTGTCCATCAAAACAACTGCCTGTATATATACCTGAACTCTAAACAATAGCTGTGGAATTAATATCTTCAGTTTTGTTTCCTTGGTGTCTTACAAATTTCGAGGCTAAAAAGGACAAGAAACCTGGAGAGGTGTATTTAACACAGAAAATCATTTTAATGATTGCAGATGTCTTAGATTAAAGAATTCTGGGAGAACACTGGAAATGATGCATTGTATGATTTGTTTTTCCAGGTGTCTACACTTAGATGTTGCCTGCTATATCACCTGGTGTGTGTGTGTGTGTGTGTGTGTGTGTGTTTGTGTGTTTGTTTGTTTGTTTGTGTGTTTTTGTTTGTTTGTGTGTTTGTGTTTGTTTGTGTGTTTGTTTGTGTCTGTTTGTTTGTTTTTGTGTGTGTGTTTGTGTGTGTGTGTGTGTGTGTGTGTGTGTGTGTCCATGTGTCTGCGTTTGTGGATATTGCTACCAATAATTATAACGCCATTCACTGTTATCTTGTTTCATCAGCATCTAGGGGTAATGGAGCATGCAATTTGTGTAGGTCCTGATGCCATCAAAACAATGGAGGCATCAAAAACAGATTTGACAGTGCGATAGCTGAGATCATACAAAATACCACCAGAAATATACATAATCACACAAGATGTCGGAACGCGCACGTAAAATCTACCTCTAAGTGAGGCTGTCCCGTGTGAATCCAGACTCGATTTGAAGCTCAGAATGATAAACAATGATGTGCCTGATCGGTGTCTTCCCATTTGTGAGAACTCCCAGTTGTGAGAACTCCCAGTTGTGAGAACTCCCAGTTGTGAGACACATTAATGGTTGAGTGCGCATAGGTGGTACTCCCACGTCCTTTCATTGAAAGAGGGAACAACCCAGTTGTTGAAGAATACCCACAGGATGTATGAAGGCACTGTTCGTTAAAGAGCAGTTATTGTTTTCAATAAAGAACATGGATGGACGGAGAAATAATGAAATAGATTATCAAAGATATGGAGCGGTGCGGCCGACATCGGTACTTGTTGAAGGTCCGTCACATAATGGTACTGGCGAAGAGCAGTCAAAGTTTAAATATATTTATATTAATTATAGTTGTTACGGTTAAAAATTTGCAGGGACAAAAGGTATAAGAAATCCCCTCAGAACCAGCAAAACATAACACTGACAAGTTTGATATTTTCATTGATACTTTATATTGAGCAAACAAAAATATACAGATTCACAAGCGAGGTTTCATGTACAATGCAACTGAGTCAATTCTAAAGTAATGGGTCACAAATATAATTTATAATGTCAGCTCACCGAAGCCTTGATGTGAGAGTGAGAGACAGTTGAGCAGAGTGTAACACAGCGAGCGGTCATGTAGCGGTTATGTAGGTCAAGCGTTGACGGAGAGTGAGTGAGTGAGTTTAGTTTTACGCCGCTTTTAGCAATATTCCAGCAATATCACGGCGGAGGACACCAGAAAATGGGCTTCACACATTGTACCCATGTGGGGAATCGAGCCCGGGTCTTCGGCGTGACGAGCGAACGCTTTAACCACTAGGCTACCCCACCGCCCCGCGTTGACGGAGAGGCTGGCAGGTATGTACTCCAGTAATCAGTGTGCATTTACATGTGGACAACACGACACCTAGCCTTTATATACAGAGTCATTCATTCAAGAATTTTCGAGCACATACAATCATCACCATTAACGTGGAATCTGCCAGCAGTCTCCCGGAAATACGCTCTACTAATGAAAACATAAACTCAAGAGGAGGTAACTCTAAAACACAACCTTAAAGGCCTGCAGCCAAAATACTAAAACGTAAATGTGGCTCATAATAACAATCACTCAAATCTTTAAACATTTTGACCCAAATAATAATTATTACTTAATTAATAATACAATTTACAGAAAATACACGCTCGTAACATAGTTAAAACTGTTATTGCAATCAGATTTTATGATTTATGGTGAATTAGGTGGATACACAATCGGTGTATCCGTAAACGTAAGAATTATATCAAACTAGACTAAACTTGTTTTGTTCACAAGGTTCAGTTACATAGCTAAAATTAGCTCCAGTTAATCCATTCTATCAGATAGGGCTGTGTGGCGTGTCCATATTCGAAACAACTGCTCAGTGTTACAGCTGTCCTCCACCCCTGTGCCGTCCATTCTTCCCAAAAGTCTTTGGTCAGTGTTACATCTCCCTCCCAACTCTGTGGGTGGCCCAGCCGTCCATGACCCACAAAGTCATTGGTCGGCGTTATAACCTGTCGGCAGGTCAGAACCCTATGATCGTTGGGCCAAATGTGGTTCGACTTCCAGTCTTAGAGTGGGTTTAATGGTTTGTATACATATTACTAAAACCTGAGAGTTTTGGCACATCCCACTTGGGAACTAGTCTTAGCCTTGTTAAGACAGCAACACGCGTGTGATACGTCACTGATTAATGATAGTTTCAACGTAAAAGAGGTAGACTTCTGAAAACCGGATGCTAAGTTGTTCAGATTAAGAGTAAAAGTAAAAGTGACAAGACCCTTTCCACATTCATAAGAAATCTCAGTACAAAATAAAAAATAAGCTATAGGTTGCCAACGACTGAAGGTAAATCACCATACTAAGGACCATGGGGACTTACAGTACATTTGCTTCCTGCATGGACCCTAGTTGGATTTACATCATCCCTTCAGCTGTTAGCAATTTAGACAAATCCAGCCATAAAGTAAAAGAACACTTATTCTACGATTAAAAACCTGGAAAACTGAACTTTACTTCAAATGTTTTGGGACTTAAGTACCCTCTCAGGAGGACAATTATTTTACAGTACTTCAACACCCTTTGAGGGTACAGCCACTAACGATTTGAGTTACTAATTTAATCTTCCAATTATAAAATATTTATCTTTTTACAATTCAGTTAACAAATCTAATTCCTTTAAAAATGCAATAATTAAGTGAGAACTACTATTGTTAAAAAGATCCTTCATAGTATGTGAATTAAAATACTGATCCCTTGTGATGGAATACTCAACACAGTCAAGCAAGATATGCTTGACTGTGATTCTTTCATCACAAGGGATGCAGAACGGAGAATCCTCACCTTTCAGAAGGTATTCATGAGTATATCTCGTATGGCCAATACGACATCGCCGCAAAATGACCTCCTCAAATCTGGACTGACAACCCAATATAAGGTTTCATTGCATGTAATTTATTTAAATTATTTATATAATTTAATATTCTTTAATTTATATTATTTAATAATTCTGGATCTTTATGCGGTTTATATTTTCTTCAGAAATGCAAGCAGTTTGTCTTTGTTATAGAAAATTTAAGTTTTCAAGTGACCATTTTTCAATTTTATTGAAACAAATTTGTAATTGCCTCTCTATTGTATGCATATTTCTACCTCTACAAGAGACATTAAAATCATCCACAAATAGTGATCCATCTACTGAATCACTTTAAACCTGAGAAAGACTATTGATTTTAATACTATATAAAGTCACAGACAAATTACTGCCTTGTGGAACACCCTGATCTTGATGAAAGTAGTCTGAGTGGGTTGATCCCACACGTACTTGAAACTGTCATTTAAAAAATTAGATATAAATTGATGCAAGCGACCTCTCAACCCAAAAGAATGTAAATCTTTTAAAATGCCATGCTTCCAAGTAGTATCATATGCTTTTTCAAGATAAAAAAAGATTGATACTGCATGTTGTTTTTTAATGAAAGAATTTTTAACAAATGATTCCAAAGGAACCAAGTGGTCAATTGTGCTTCGGTTTTTACGAAAACCACATTGTATATCAGTGATCAGATTGTTGGTTTCCAAAAACCAAACTAAGTCATAATTAACCATTTGCTCCATGGTTTTGCAAACGCAGCTAGTTAAAGAAATAGGTCGGTAATTTGATGGATCTGTCTGATCCCTCCCAGGCTTTGGAATTGGAACAACTATGGCTTTACGCCACGAAGAGGGAAAATGTTGCGTTATCCAATGCCAAGTAACGTTTCGAGACATGATTCAGGCAAGTGTTTAAAAAGTTTGTAATGGATATCATCAGGTCCTGTTGCAGTATCGTGAGCCTGTGATAGCGCAGTATGAAGTTCATGTAATGGAAATACCTCATTATAATCTTCACCATTATCAGATTTAAAATTCTCTGTTTTCTTCTCTTGGTGTGTTTGATAACTCTGGAATTTTGGATGATAATTTGAGGAGGACGAATGTTTAGCCAAAGTTTCACCCAACTTGTTTCCAATACCATATTTCCAGTTAGTATGTTATTATCATTTTTGAGATGCTGAATAATACTGGATTTGGAACCCTTGCCTTTAATAAATTTGATCATATCCCACACCCTTGGCATAGGAGTACGGGAATTTGTTTTGGAAACGTAATTTTTCCAAGTGTGACGTTTAATGTGCTTAAATGTTCGTCGAGCTTTAGCGTAACTGATTGTTACACTATTTAAGCTACAGCTTGGTGTAGTAAATGTTTCTGACTGAGAAGTAATGTATGTGTTTATGCAATGCCGTTATTTAGAAGTGTTAATCATTTCATGATTATTTGATTTATGTAGTTCTTACGTATCTACTGTAATTCTTCCAATGGTGTTCTTGTTTATTTCTATCAAATGCTGCAGAGTTATTTGTTTTGTGACCTGCGAAAGAGGCCAAAAATGATATAGACTTCATCCTTACCAGCGGTCTGTAAATAATCGTGTCTGGACCAGACAATCCAGTGACCAACGACATGTGTCAACCAAGTAAGCGAGCCTGACCAACTGATCCCGTTAGTCACCTCTTACGACAAGCATGTGTTGCTGAAGGACTATTCTACCCAGGAAGTATTATGAAAATGTCACTCTTGCATCTTAAGTCCTAAGTTGTGGACTCCACATTATTCTTGATGCCCTGGGATACGACCATCTTTGCATTCATTTCCATTTGGTCAATTATAGTATGGATATTTTCACAAAGTACACACAATTCTGAGTCTAGTTCTGAGAAAAATCGGCATCAGGCAACTTATTTGTGTGTTTGTTGTTCAACCCCGCACTCAGCCATATCCTATCTATATGGCGGCGGTCTGTAAATAATCGAGTGTGGATCAATCAGTCCAGTGGTCAAGAGTATAATAAGATCATAAGAATTCATAATGTGATGTTGTAAATTTCATTTTGAAACGTGGGTGTCAGACATTGATTAACATCTGGTTTGGTGGCATTTGAAACCTAACGGAATGTGGCTCGCGATCACACCCCGACCAGCAAGTGATTGGCTGATAAAGCTGACTAGAGTAAAAAGCTGGTTGTTGCGTAACTACACCCGACGCACAGAGCACGGTGACCCGAGAGTCTTGCTCCTGGAGACACAACCATGGCTGATCTGTCGAGTGTATCTGTTTGGGTTAAAGCGTGTCTAGCTCTTATTCCCTTGGGCGGACTGTTTCATTTGATAGGTTTCGCATCACCGTATTGGATCATGGCAGGATCAGCCCACAGCGGAATCTGGCAAGTTTGTAATAATGGAGTCTGCATTAGTTATCTAGATGCGCGACTCACGCTGAAGGGTAAGTATCACATATCAAACCAGTCACATGCAACATTACATTTACCCCGCCTCTGTTGGGGATTCAGGGAAGATGATCTCTCGCCAACATCCATGTCTAGTCAGTTTGCAGATGATGGCTCGTTCTGGAGACGATTAGGTAACTTTCAGCTTGTTCCAGAATCAATTAAAAATGTTTTGAGATGGTTTATATTTAGGGTTACAACAAGAATATGTCATCAGAAACCTAGCCTGGTGTCTCTCCCAGGCCTCAGTGTGTTTGTATGATGTCCTTGGAATAGTATGCATCACTGCATATGGACCTTTATACCTTCCATGTCTCGAAAGTCTCCTGTAAAGCACTTGTTTAAGTGCCTTGAAGAACTATAAGGACTGATAACGTCCCCTTGCCTCAGATATCCGCCTTGACGTGCATGTACATGTATGAGTACCTTGTAAACATACGCATCACTGTATGTGGACTATTATAACCCCATGCCTCATATCTCCGCCTTGATGTACTTGTATAAGGTCTTTATAAGATAAGTCTGTGTAGGGACCATGTTGTTCACAGGGCTGAAGGACAACACCACTGTACCGAAATAAAGAACAGAAAATATCACGTTACATGAATAAATTACCCTGCAGCCATTTTGGATTTCAAACTAGCTGCCTCACTTAGGTACTCAAGCGCCATATACGAATTATTTATGATTATACCATCAATTATTTCTTTGAAGCATCTTAATTTATGGGAGGGTTAAAGGAAATGAAAGTTTTGTCCTTGAGATAAGAGCCACTGTACATGTTGCTTCAGTTGCTGTGTTTACATTCATGCTACAAACTGAAAACGAAGAATGATTATACTTATAAACACTTACATATATGACGCCTAACAACTCTTTTCGTTTCAAAGCTGTTTTGCAGCAAACGTTATGAATAGACTTTCCAAAATATGTAGCTTTGCCCCCGATGCTCTAATTATTTTGAGTTGAAGTTGAAACGTCTAAATAAATTTGATGCGATATACAAGTCATATAAACAAAAGTAGTTTACATGAAGACTCAATAACAAAAAGATGCAGATAAAATTTTCTTAAGAGAAAAAGCCAAAATTACCCTTTCCAAAAAATGACCCAATGGCATGTATCGTTGTATTTTAGAACAGATTCTATACATAAGAATTACGATAATAAGTTTGTACAGGACCAGCCTATCAAAGGACCAGCCACTATACCAATTTTAATCCATTGTGACCAATGGGTGACATTTATTTAAATAAAACGGTACTGATTCCTTGCTTATTGTGGCTTTGGTGGCAACGATGTTTTTACTTGAAATGTGGCTTTAGCGACAATAGGTATTTTCCAAATGTTGCTTCCCCGGGCGGACACCAGACACAGACACCCGTATCTAAGACACTTTAAAACAACAGCATTTTTGGTCGAGTGCCCAACTAATCCTCAAGCTGTACCTCTTTCTTATAATGGATCAGTCCAGTAGAATCAATCAGAAAAGATGAGTATTGTTTTACAAACTCAACAAATAAACAACAAAGTATGTAAGTTTGGTAATCATACACTTTGAGGTCACATCAATAACAATAGGATTTTTAACATATTTAATTATCATGACCATGTCTCAAGTTAGTTAGTGGCGCTTGATCCACTTCAATCAAGAAATCATGGTTGCAAAGGGTTCATATTCAAAATATAATATTCAACTACATTAGTTAACCCCAGTAACCCCCACCAACCCCCAGGCGTGTGTGATTAGTTAAACAAACAAACCCAGTCGACCATAACTCCTGATCCTCTGACTCCTTAAATAAACAACTTGCCCGACTGGCAAAAAAGGAACCCCCTTTTTTCTGTGTCCACTTGAAATGATTCACAGTATGCATGAAATTAGTGGTTGCAAAGGATTCATTTTCAAAATATGGTTTTGCCGGCGCTTTATTTATCAGCATCAAGTAGTTACTTGTTAATTGAGTTAATTTTGAGACAGAGCATATCTGGGTGATGAGTGAATACCACGGGGTGTACAAATGTTCAGTATATTGCGCGTGTTTGCACTCCAGACCATCCCTCTACAACTATGTATTTTTGTATGTCAATACGACTTGAATCTCTGATAGCGTGGTATGCACACCAGACCTTCCCTCTACAACCTAGAAAGATGAAAGCCAAAATCTGAGCTGTAACATGTGCAGCAGGAAGTCTGCACCTTGACCCACATGTTTATAACAGTCGTTGAAAAATGTGTTGATATTTCAAGTATAATCCTGTTTGATTAGCACAGGGCGACTATATGCCAACAATTAGTCAACATTCATTCCATACCTAAAGATATGCTATTGAGGTTAATCTGTGCGACTCGTAAATCCTAGAAGTTGTCGTGTTGTTGCCGAAACAAAATCTAACAACAGCATGGTGATTGTGGCCGTTTTCCTATCTATGTAAATGCAGCTGTTCGATGTCTTATCTACTGGATTAAAATAACAACAATGCATAAAGATCGTATACCAAAGAAAGCTATGAAATGCTACGCAATATCGATAACTTTGACTATGATGCATAGGCATAAAAACATTTGCTATTTTCTCTTTCCTTATTGATGTGGATTTTTTGAGTCGTCACAAACTGCCGGAAATCATGTAGGTTTTCTTTAGATATTTAAAACGCGTTTAATGGAGATCTGATGTTGACAATAGCACACTTTATGTTTTGAACAGAGAATTCAAAAGATCATAAAAACCCTTAAAAATACCTATTTGAAATTGCAGATTATTAATTACGTAATTACGTTACATTTAGAGCTGGATTACTATCTAAAGAAGGACGATGGTGTACACTTAACACAAATCTGAGAACATGTCCTATCTGTGAGGGAGGTCTGGAAGAGGAATAACATCGTAATTTCATTTGTCCTTGACATGATGACTTACGTCGTACATATTTACCAAGTGACTCCAAAACGAATATGTAAAACTTCAAGAAACTACTTATGTCAAATGACGCACACAGTTTAAAATGCTCAGTTTATATAATTATAATACATTCTTATGAACAAAGACGCAAACTATTACAAGAATGACAATATTAAATAGCATTATTATACTTTTGTATTATCATATCTTAACTTTATCTATTGTATTCATATTAGCTTGTATTGTATAGTGTGATTATTATTTATACACGTATGTGAATGGACGTGTATACACACGTGTAAACGTTATTGTATGAGCGAAGCTGTATGTATATGAGCCCGGTGGCTTTTGTACGTAAATAAAGTTTTTGATTCATTGAAAATCAAGCAAAAAGGAGAAAAAATAAAACCTGGTTCACACTTGGCTTTCGATGGGTCTACGGCGTCCTTAAACTGTCCGGAGCTTCATTTGCGCGGCAGTATGAATATCGCACGACGATTTTGTCACACAGCAACGTTTGACAAATTTGAAATATACTCGTACGATTTCTGTGCAGCCATCATGCAGGTTTGCTTCGACCTGTCGCCAAAGAAATCGCCCGATGCCCACAATGTGAACATAAACTTTATATCCCGCGGTCATCCACGATGCCTAAAATTTAGTACGGAAAATCACAGCCTACTTCATCGTAGGGCACCCGTGGAAAATGTGTCCCAGGTCTAATCGAAGCGCCACAATGCGACCATGCCACATTTCGGCCATTTGTCGCTATTTCCTGTTTTAAAAACATCTTTCTGTTCATCCAGGGGGCAACAATGGGACATCGCCATGTCTAAGATGTGTGAAAAAGCGTAACAACACGAGGAATATGTTGCATTGTCTCGATGTCTTCCTTGTCGATTACTGGTGCGCACGTGTAGAATGTCAATTAGTCGAGGCACTCTTTTTCAGACTCCAGTGGTCTTTTGCTACCTCCAGTGGTCTTTTGCTACCTGCAGTGGTCTTTTGTTACCTGAGTGGTCTTTTGTTACCCGCAGTGGTCTTTTGCTACCTGCAGTGGTCTTTTGTTACCTGCAGTGGTCTTTTGCTACCTGCAGTGGTCTTTTGTTACCTGCAGTGGTCTTTTGCTACCCGCAGTGGTCTTTTGCTACCTGCAGTGGTCTTTTGTTACCCGCAGTGGTCTTTTGCTACCTGCAGTGGTCTTTTGCTACCTGCAGTGGTCTTTTGTTACCTGCAGTGGTCTTTTGCTACCTGCAGTGGTCTTTTGTTACCTGCAGTGGTCTTTTGTTACCCGCAGTGGTCTTTTGCTACCTGCAGTGGTCTTTTGTTACCTGCAGTGGTCTTTTGTTACCTGCAGTGGTTTTGAAAACAACATAGTAATCATGGCAATGGAAGAGCTGCATTTCTTGAACTAATGCGAATCTTTCATTGTTGCTTTGCATTTCATATATTGTACATGTCGGTGTATTTAGCGCCATACTCTTTACGCTTCTCTTCACAGGTGGTCCTGCCATATTGTTTGGCAGGACAATTCACTATGATCATAGGTTTGAATCCCAGCACCATACCCATTCACCACTTAGGTATGAAATCGGAGATGTTTCGCGGCGAATCATGATCGACGGGTTAGGAAAATCCTACAGAAACGGCTGAGTGAGTGGTTATGGTTTTAAGCCAATTTTAGGAATAGTCCACGGCGAGCGACACCTGACTTTACATATTGTACCCCCTGATCTTCGGTGTGACGAACGAATGCTTTAAACACTAGGCTACTCCATCGCCCCTTGCCTACACGGGTTCGCTATCGCGAATACAGCCCTGAAACTCCGGGTAATGCACAAAGAGAGTCTTCGGAGAAATGTATTCGCCGAAATATGTCCAAATATGGACAAATGTCCCATATCTCTTACTCCCTTATCTTTTTGTGTGGTAGAGCAATTCAAAATTGAAGAGAAGAGCTTCGCACCTGAATCTCCAGGTGAAAGTGAATCACATAACTGACAGTCATCATTTACTGTTTAGCCAGAGACCAGTCTGAACGAGGAAGTTGCAATTTGAAGTACATTTTCATATCGGCGTGTACTTGAAATTAATGTTACGGCTAAGAATTTATCGTTGTGACAGCAGATAATGTAGGTCAGGCGTTGACGGGGTTTGATGATCAAGCGTGGCAGTGATTTAACTCCAGCAAATATGAATGAGTGTGTGTGTGTGTCGCCCTCAGCACGGCAACCAGCCTTTTTACACATTCTAAGTCATTTCCCGAAAGTTCGGGCACAAACGAACATCGTCAACACTGTAGAATGCCCTAGAATAAGTCCCCTGGAAGTAAACCCATCGAAAACAAGGAGCATATAAATTCCGGAAAAACAGAATCCTAAAAGTTTAGACCATCTATTAAAACGAAATGTGACCCATCATAATTAATATTCAAAACTCGAAATGTTGTGACCCAATAATAATTATTACGGAATTAATAACAAAAATATACAGGAAATACACACTCGTAGCATTAAGGAAAAGCTGATTGTTATTTTTTCGTTTATTGTTTGTTGCTTTTAAGTGGTTTCACTTTAAGCGTTTAATTTTTAAACCATATGTGATCAACTTCACATATCCCTATCACTACCATGTGTAAAGTGCGTTCCAACTGCACATTATTTACAGTCTGTCAACCAATAACCTGCAAATGAATTTATGTCATGTGCAACTGCGGTACATGTATGCTAAGCACGTTGCCGGCTGCGATCGTGTGGAATAGTGATCGAGTAACATGTGGGTGGCTGTTGCATGTCACAGACATTTACCTTACACTATTGAAGTCGGGGCTTGGTTTGTCACCAAGCTACTTCGTACCTAGAATTGGGGAATTAGCAGGGGGGATCTCCACACCTTGATACAAACAGAAGGGTTCCAGGGTCAGACTCTTTATTCAATACATGAATTCAATGTCATACAAAATCATTCAACCATAATGATATAAAATGTCATCGATGCACTTGAGAAGAGTAGAGTGAGTGAGTTTAGTTTTACGTCGCACTTAGCAATATTCCAGCTATATGGCGACGGTCTGTAAATAATCGAGTCTGGACCAGACAATCCAGTGATCAACAACATGAGCATCGATCTGCGCAATGGGGAACCGATGACATGTGTCAACCAAGTCAGCTAGTCTGACCACCCGATCCCGTTAGTCGCCTCTTACGACAAGCATAGTCACCTTTTATGGCAAGCATGGGTTGCTGAAGGCCTATTCTACCCCGGGACCTTCACGGGTCTGAGAAGAGTAGAATAACATCTAAACCTTACTTTATATAATAAATCATTATCAATTTAAGTTAAACTCAATACAATGTTCATTACCGCTACGACGGCGTAATGCAAACAAATTTAAAGTTATAATGAACAACTGCATGTCTGTACTAACAATATCTGACATAATATAATCTGTAATCATTTATCATGTACATTTTACTCATAAACATTGTGCCATTTTTGAACAGCGACCATTTTTCAATATAGGGGCGTCCTTTACCTTAAATACGGTACGCCCGTACAGTGTTGAACGTGTACTGTTATAATCCGCTGTACGGTACCGGTAAATTTAACATAATAGTTATAGATGAGCCGTGATATATTTGACAAATAAATATCTCTGGACCAGTTCAGAATATTGACTGACACACAGCTATATAAATGAAGGCCTATGTGACTGATAATTAGAGCGCACTGAGACTGACTACGGTACGTTACGTCACAAGTAAACAATCTATCCGCGTACTAGCTGTGCAGACCAGTGTGGGGGCATGCTAATGAACCGTGACCGTTGCGTTGCTGCACAGATTCTGTTAACGTTAGCCTTTATTCATTAAATCCACTGAAGTGCTTCAAACTGACAATGTAAACAACTCACTAAAATATTATAACGACTCAACTGTTAACAGGATAAATATAGAAAATTATGAAGAATATATCTGTAAGTTTGGAAATCTGAAAAACCCTGGTTCTTTACGAACTGATCTACAATACACATAGACTAAATTTCGTAGCTTCCAAATGATTGCTAATTACCGGAGATTTTCCGAGTTAATAACTCACGATAGTGAAGGACAATAGCGTATATCAAATGAAAAATATATATTCACTTAGGCTTTGCTAATGCTGTACGCATTTAGTCAGAATAACTTAACGTTCAAGTATTTCTTCTGAACATATATGCAGTCACAACGTTAACTTAGGTACCTAAAATTACAATATCTACGAAAGCAACTAGTCACAATATAAAACATATACTTGCGCTGACTTGGTTTTTGAAGTGAACTAATAACTCTGTCTGTCAGGCAGGAAATGTACATGAAACTGAACAATGAATTGACGCCGGAAAGTATGGGTAGAACTAGCGCTTCATGTTATTCACCATTTTCCATTATATTTGAAAAGACGAATTCTACACATATGAATATTACAATCAGTGCCAGAGTGGCGACTTAAACACATTCTCACAGCGTGCAACCTGCACATATTCTAAATTACAGAACGCACGTATATACATTGTTAACGAAAAACTTCCAGGACACATATTGCGACAGTTTAAAAACATAATAGAAGCCTAACTTGTAAACCCTATCTGTCATACAACCGAATTGTGTGTATAGGTTATAACTATGTTAGTCTTACAAAGTGTTGGCATACAGAACTACCGTAGTAATGATACCAAATTAAATCAATCATAACCACGCGGCCAAGGTACAAGATTAGAACATGACTTTGAGACTTAGGTTCATTGTTCAAGTAAGACGCATTTTAAGCAAAAATATGAAAACAGCAAAGCATAAAGTAACTATGGCTTACCTTGACACAAACAAAAGGGTCCCAGGGTCAGACTGATGTATGTTTCAGACCCTGGTGCTTATATAGCTGAACCCTCTGCTTGTACGGTATAACCAGTTTCCCTAAAATGGACACGACGCTTTGTCTATCTTTTGAAAAGTTATGGCACCGAGATATTACTCAATTTTGGCAGATAGCTTTCGAGATTCTAATTGCTTTGACCGTGTGTTGTCGGAACAGTTGAGTAATAACCAGTAATGTACGTGGTTAAGCCTCCACATCTACATCTGTCTAATTTGACATCGTGTACAGGCGTGAATATTTGACCATTAAGTTGTGGTCAGAGCGGTCAGTACATGCAAACACTGGAGTGTATACTCCATCAGGCTTTTAGCGGCATGGGGCGATGCCAGTAGCATAGACAGCTGTCAGTTACGCAAGTTACCAATAACAAGCCTGCTACAACGTGAATACTTTAACAAAATGTACGAAATATAACATTGACTTTGGTGAGAAATATCTGAATAATTTTAGGTAAGAATATGCACATTTTGCAACTGTTATAGTACCCCTGTGCCCTGGAAAGCTTTTGACAGCAAAAGCAATTTGGTAACATCAAGCACACACACAAAAAGATTCAAAACAAAAGAGTCAATAAAAAAAATCAAGGAAATGCATAGTCAACACTGATATACAAAAAATTAGAAAGTCATACATTGCAGAATGCAATTACAAAATGAGTAAGTACTGCTCAACAATATGAAATGCCCATCCTAAATGTACACTCAGAAAGAATTTGCTTTGTAAATGTTACCAAGGTAGAGGAGGTCTCATATAAGTAACTAAAATGAACTAGGTATGGAGTGTGGATCGAGAACCTTATAATAGCCATTATGAATAAGCAACACATAGGCGGTGAATGGTTGTGTAAAGAAACGCTGAAGCTTACGTGCAGTAAGAAAGGAGACTTGAAGTGTCTGGGGGATAGTGATGGAAGTTTTAGTACGTTTATTAATAACAATGAAGTCTGGCCAGTCAACAGAGAGGGTTGGAAAAAAGTAACCAGAAATACGGAGGCTTTCGACAGTGTATGGGGGCTGTATGTCCCAGTAAGCAGGACAAAGTGTTAAGGAAAGAATGGGAATAGTGACGCACTCGGGACCAGTAGTAATTTCCAAGAGAAGACCATTTTGCATTCTTGAACGATGTCGGATGAGAAGGATGACAAGGATAGTAGTGACAGCTAGGGTAATGATACCAAGAAGGACAGAAACGTGATAGTCGGCAAGAGAAGAGATGACGAAGCCTGGAGGCTGGGGACTATTGGTAGTGTGGGCGTTATAATCTAAAGATGGGTGTTGCACAGATTTAACGGGAGCAACACGAGTAACTAGCATGAGAGTGGCTGAAAGTGTACGAAGTTTGAAAAACATCCATGTAACTAATAAAATTGAAAAGGCCGAAACAACAGATGCGGAAATGGCAATTATAGAGTTTGTGTCTTGCCAGGTAGTTGGCAATGGTAGCTGTCCATCAAGGAATGGCTCAGCGATTGACTGGAAAATGGTCTGATCCTTTTTGGCACTTTCAGCTATTCGTTTGATTGTCATTGGCCAAAACGCTTGAAAATTCATGGGAAAATATATTAAATTTAGGGATGGTGAAGTTGATTGCCTTTTTGAAAGAGGTATCAAATGCTATACTAGCAAGGGCAGTGTCACCAAAAAAATGTTGTAGGAGAGGGAGGTTAACAGGATGAAGATGAGAGATTTGGCTGGTTTTATTAGAACAGGATCCAAAAGAGGCAGGGTAGAAGAGTTCTTCAGTAGACAAGGAGCAGTAACATGGAGTTTTAATGAGACAGAAATTACACCCAGTAATCATTCTATGTGCTTTAGGGCAGGTTAGGGTAAGGAACGGTATTTGGTAAACTAAAACTTGAGAAGAATCAACTGAAATTAACTGAGGTGGTTGAGGTTTGGTAACGTAACGGAAGTCGCAGAGGTTCTTAATCTGCTGCTTGTTATTGTGATAAACGGCCAAAGTACATGAAGGTCTATTAATTGATACGATAGGTATTCTAAAGGGACAATGTAAAGCAATTTTATCACCAGAGCAAGACGTCAAAGTGGAGCTATCAATTTAGACATAACTTTGAGCATCTGAGGACACGGCTAGATATGTAGGGGTATCCAAAAGGTGGGTGGAATGAGTAGATGTGCTATTAATTGGTGGGGGAAGGGAAATAACTTTGTACATTTTGAATGGTTTACCTAATGAGGACAAGGGGAATTTAACTGAGACGTAGACATGGGATTTTGTTCTCGCAAATATGAATTTAGCTTGGGAGTAATAGTAATTTGGATTGGTATGTAGTAAGTGGAATTTGGGATATTTATTGGACAAGACAGAAGACAGGTGATGAATTGTTTGCAGCAAGGTTTCAGGGTCTATCAGTAAAGGGGACAATTTATTTTTGGCTAAGTCTTGAATGCCTAACTTCAGTTCCTCTAACTGATGTTTAACAACATAGGCATTCTGGATCTGATTAATTAAAAGGGAGGTAAGAGCCGTAAGGGTAGAAGTCATAGCTTCTACATTATGTTCAAGGGCAGTGGTAGCGAATGTAATGGCGTCATGATTGGCTTTAATACCTTTTACTGCATTTTTGAACCTACTATCTACCAGTTTCATGAATGAGGAATGATGTGCTGAATGTTGTTTCATAACATTGGCTACACTGAGATCATGTTTGGTTAAGGAATTTATGTGTTGCGCTAAAATGTTGACATCATTTGTCGTGGCTGTACCAAATAATGTCTTGGATAATGTAACAACAAAGCTCAAAATAGCTCTTTTGGTTCGGGTAGATGAAGGAATTCTGGATTCAGGAATCAGTTTGATAATTTGTTGTCGAGTAGCATTTAGCTGGGCAACACATTTCGTCTTAATAGCATTCAAGTGCATCTGGGTTTGATGCAGGAGGTCGCAGGTTTTGTTACCCTGATGGCAGCCACTGAATGTTGGGATGCCAGGAACATTGGGAAGTTTCACTCGTAAGTATGGATCCAATACTCCGTAGAGAAATGAACTTGGGGGACAGGACGAAAGAGAATACCATAGTTCAATCGTGGGACTGGATCAGAAGACACAACAGGGCGGGCAAAATACATCAGCAGCCACAGTATTATCAGACTCCAGGTGGAACCTTTTGAGAAATCAAAAATGAGACTATTAGATGAGCTGACCTGGCTGAGCAGAATGTCGCGGCCGTCAACATCTGAACAACCTAGCACTATAAACACAGCGAACAAGGTTACTGTAGGAGGGGGGTGGTCAAAACACATCTAAAGCTACACCATGAAAATCTCAAAAGACAAACTGAGCTCTAGAAAACATGTGACCTTTTGGAAGTATTTGCGTCCCTTTTTGTGTGTTCTACCAGACTTTGTGATCGTCTTATGGAATTCATCTATAAGATTCTTGCTGAGATTGGATTCAGGTTCCCATGTTGTGGTAGGATAACCTGTCCATTTAATGCGATAGTGGGGAATGTTTTTCTGCCGTCTGCATTGGAGAATCTTATCAATGGGGTATGTGTCTCCATCGTCAGTGCTAGGATTCGGATCATTTTCTGACTGAGACGTAGATGGTATACTGCCGGGATCAGAGATGTGTGGCTGAGGTGGTACCATCTGAGTATCTGTTTGAGTGTGAGTGCCATCGCCTGTGTTGGTTGCAGTTTGATTAGGGTTAGGGGTCGGGGCAGTATCACAGTTGTGGAGTTGGAGTTGGAGTTGGAGTTGGAGTTGGAGTTGGAGTTGGAGTTGGAGTTGGAGTTGGAGTTGGATTATGATGTGGATTAGTATTGGGAGCAGGATTGGGATCTGGAAGTCTGTTGTTTGGGTCTGTACGGGTGGTGTATGGCTTCAGTCTGTTTGCATGGGTGAGAGATGTGTGTAGTTTGCCTGTGTCTATGTGTCTCAGTTTGTAAGTGTAATTGGGACCTAATCCAATGATTTTGAATCGACCAGTATATTTCACTGACAGTTTGGGAGATTGGCCTTTGTGAACCTGTCGGTTATCCACCAAAACAAGATCATCCACCTTATATGAAGGACTCTGAGCTTTGACATCACATCGTGTCTTGTTGATGTCCTGAGATATTTCTGTAGTTTCTTTGGCAATAGCCTTTGCCAATTTCAGGTTCTCAAGGAGTGCCTTCAGGTGACCTTCTGCAGTTTTGCCAAGGGTAGGTTTGGGAAGAAGGGCTGTGTCAATAGGGAGGTGCATTTCCTTTCCAAACAGAAGGTGATGAGGGGTGAAACCATTAGCCTGACATGGTGTGGTTCGCATTGACATCTTGACAAAGGGAATGAGATCTGCCCAATTTAACTGTTTCTCATCCGAATAAGCCCGTAGTGCTTGTGCAATTGTACGGTTTCTGTGTTCGCATATACCGTTTGCCTGAGGATGATAGCTAAAGGTAGTATAATGTTTTACTTCTATCAATTCACATAGTGCATTCAAAAGCTTTGAAGTAAATTGACGGCCTCTATCAGAAAGGAGTGATCTCGGAGCACCAAATCTGGTAATGACCTGATTGACAAGGACCTTAGCTACCTCAGTGGCATCTTGTGTTTTGATGGGAAAGCCTTCAGGCCATCTAGAAAGGGCATCAGCTACCAGCAAAACGCATTTATAGCCATCTTTGGTCTCAGGCAAGGGCCCAAGTATGTCAATGTGAACCCGCCTGAAAGTGTCATCTACAGGCATGGGAACCATAGGGGCTGGTTTGGCATGGGTATGCATTTTGGCCTTTTGGCATACTTCACATGACCTGATATAACTGTCAATATCTTGATACATTCCTGGTCAGTGATATTTACCAATGAGAGCCTGATGAGTGGCGTCCCTACCAAAATGACATACACCTACTTTGGAATCATGGTAAGCCTCAAGAAGTTGCTTCGGGAATGACAACCTGTGTGATTCTCTGTGGACGATTGTTCTTGGTACCCCTATATTTAGCTTGATGGAAATGGTAGAGTATGCCATCAAGAAGAGCATACTGTTGGGCACGACCTACAAGACCTTTGACTTGTGTGTCACTGTAACCTGCTGGGATTTCATCTTTGGCAAGGTAATCAATGATGGGTTTGAGATCGGGAGACTTACACTGTTGTAATCATCAAATTGCTTGTCATCAAGGTCTAATGCTGTAAGAGCCATAACACCTGTTTTAGGGGGATTGGGTTCATTTGCATAGACAAAATCCACTTGGATGGGTGAGGGAGTACCTTGATCAAGGTCAAGATCAGAGAGAGGATGAGAGGTAGAACAGGAACTGGGAGTGAATGTTGAGAAGGGTTCCAGGGTCAGACTGATGTATGTTTCAGACCCTGGTGCTTATATAACTGAACCCTCTGCTTGTACGGTATAACCAGTTTCCCAAAAATGGACACGACGCTTTGTCTATCTTTTGAAAAGTTATGGCACCGAGATATTACTCAATTTTGGCAGATAGCTTTCGAGATTCTAATTGCTTTGGTCGTGTGTTGTCGGAACAGTTGAGTAATAACCAGTAATGTACGTGGTTAAGCCTCCACATCTACATCTGTCTAATTTGACATCGTGTACAGGCGTGAATATTTGACCATTAAGTTGTGGTCAGAGCGGTCAGTACAAACACTGGAGTGTATACTCCATCAGGCCTGTAGCGGCATGGGGCGATGCCAGTAGCATAGACAGCTGTCAGTTACGCAAGTTACCGATAACAAGCCTGCTACAACGTGAATACTTTAACAAAATGTACGAAATATAACATTGACTTTGGTGAGAAATATCTGAATATTTTAGGTAAGAATGTGCACATTTTGCAACTGTTATACTATGTTTAAGGTCTTGTGCATAAAATTGGTTATCGTGACATTGCACTATTATTATCTTTACCCTCTGGCGATATTGCTGGAATACCGGCGTAAAACCACACACCGGTGCAGAGGAGCGTATTTGCGTACACAAATTTTAGGACTGTTTACATGAATGTAAGCGTTATTGATTGAAATATGCTTACAGTTTCATGGCGTAATTAATATAATATACTCATGGAAACATTTTCATTGTTTGTTTAGATACTTATTTCAGTTCAATATATCTATTTAAAAAGTAGGGCACTATTTACCAGATAAGTAAAACTAGTTTGAACTCGTGCCATTGAGATGAATGATACATTACTAGTTCTACGTGTTTCTGTTACTCATCTTGTTCAACAAACTTCCTTCAGTTAACTATCGTATGTATTCGTACACGAATGCATGCCATTTCTCATATCATTACGCAACAATCTCACTGACACTATTTTCACACTTTCTTTCCTCCTAGCTTGGTTACGCGCGACCCAGTTTTTTGAGACAGCCGGGTTGATCGCCATTGGCGTAGCAGCTGTCTTTCTGTTCCTGTCAATCTTCGGGCAGTCGCTCAGGGACAAGAAGATCATCACAATCATCAACGCACTGGCATGCTTCGGTGCCTGTACGTATATACATGCCACAACCTACTTGATCCTCGCGGACATATTTATTCAGTTCAAACGTAGATGTGACTCTAGAGATTAGTTACTTTACACGATATAAAGCGAGTGTGTGTGCCTATGGCAACGGTTTCAGTTGTACTGAGTTGCGTCCCTTTGCAGTAACGACTACTTGTGTCTGTGGGTTCGAACACAGCATCCGTGTCCGTGGTGTTCACTTAAGTGATGAACTCTTGAACCCTGCCTCATTGCAAGCATGTCTCGCCCAAATCCTGGTCACTTCGTCATGTAACAGAAATTCTGTTCAAAACAGCGTCATTAACACTATCCTTGGTATGAATGGTTATGAGCAAACATACAGCCAAGTTAGCGAGGCTGTACATATTACAATACAAATGCTGATTCTGGAAGGCTGAAAAGTCACATCGACTTAAACGATGTATCGAGTGAAGAGAGTATTACTGTGCATGCACTCGTTACTCTGCAACATTAAGATGTGAGGATGTACACTCCAACACCAAGCTGAACCCGACACAAGCACAATTTGTCGGAAAAGAATACGCATGAACCTAGCTTTTACTTCGACATAAAGGTGCTCTTTTAAAAATTTGACTCAAGTCTTGTTTATTTGCAGGTGGAGCAATCATCATCGGTGCGATCATCTACGGCAGTCAGAATGGCGTCGTTGACTACCTTAGCTGGGCTTTCGCGCTGTGCATTGTGGGGGCAATAATGGAGGGCGTGGCAGGAGCATTACTCATAGTGGGAACGTTTGCTACCAGAAGAACATAAGTAATTAGGCGGAGAAGTCTAACAGTTACAGTCAAAATGATAGCGTGGAACATTTCATTCTTTGTGTTAAAAAATATTTGACTAAAACAACATTTGACTGAGAATATGCCCACTAACAAGCCTTGACAACAAGTCATCTTCCATTAACTCTAGTGTGGTGTTTTCTGTAACATGTACATTTGAATAGAACTAATGGTAGTTTTAGATACAGCATGTTTTCGGCTGAGAGCACAACAGTGTATTTAGTACACTAAATAAACCTGACTAGGATAAGCATCAAGACACTGGCAATGGAACTTCACGACCTATATGGTCTCTTTAGGAATGCTCAGCCCCAAACTGGTGTTCCATTATGTCAACTAAACGTTGGTGTAATCACAGCATGGTGAAAAGATATGACTCTTGAATTGTGTCGAGATATTTACAAGTTCGGGGATTATTACATTTGTTTTTCATTTCTATATACGTAGCTTTTGTATCATTATTGGGGATTAATATGTTACATTATCCAGATATAATTGTATATCCGTTTGTCCATCAAAACCACTGCCTGTATATAAACCTGAACTTTAAACAATAGCTGTGGAATTAATATCCTCATGTTTGTTTCCTTGGTATCTTACAAATCTAGATGCATAAAAAGGACAAGAAATCTGGAAAGGTGTATTTAACACAGAAAGTCAATCTATAAAATATAGATGTCTTAGATAAAAGAACAGTTATAAGATTGCGGCCGACATCTTTATCTGTTGCAGGTCTGTCATATAATGGTGATCGTAAAGAGCAGTCAAAGGTTAAATATATTTATATTGATTGATTAACAGTTATTGCAATAAGATTTTACAATTTTACGATTAGGTAGATACACCATCGATGTATTCGTAAACGTAAGAGTTACATCAAAGTGGACTAAAATGTTAACTTGTAATGACAAACTGAATACCATTTTGTGTAATGTCATGTACAATTTATATTCTCCAAATGCTGATTTTACTTTTTCAAGTAAGCATCAAGCTTATCACATCATTGCTTTTTCAGAACCTTATTTGTTACAATTACCTTATTACTATAGGCTCTGGTTAACTTCAAACCACTTATTGCCCATCGAAACAGGACGTTGTTACAACATATTTATGCATCATTTGCCTGTGATGAACACCACATTATGTTTTACTCTCCAGCACTAAATGCCATTATTCTGTATGTTCTCTGTGTGTTTTATAGAATACAATGTGTGTTCTGTTCTGTTCACAAGGTTCAGTTACATAGTTAAACCCCCAATAGCTCCGCCGACCGGTTAATCCATTTTATCAGATAGGCCAGTATGGTGTGTCCTTATTCGAAACAAGTGTTCACTGTTATCGCTTTCCTCCACCCCTGTGTGTGGTCCAGCAGTCCATGCTCCTCCCACAGTCCTTGTTGAGCGTTACATCTCTCTCCCACCTCTGTGGGTGGCCCAGCCGCCCATGTCCCCAAAGTTCTTGCTCAGAGTAACAGTTCCAGTCTTAGAGTGGGTTTAAGTTTTTGTTATTACTAAAACCTTAGTGTTTTGGCACATCTCACTTTGGAACTAGTCTTATCCTTGTTAAGACAGCAACACGTGTGTGATGCGTCACAGATTAAGGATAGTTTAAACGTTAAAGAGGTAGACTTCTGAAAACGATGCTAAGTTGCTCAGATTAACACTCTGATGTTTGAATACAAATAAATGATCAGTAATTGAGTTATGTACAGTATAACATTTATCGTAAATATATGCATTCAAGTGTATGCATTTGCAGGTATTATGAAAGTGGCAAATATTGATGTGTCGATGGGTACGAGAGATACATTTTGTTAAGTGACAAGACCCTTTCCACATTCATAAGAAATCTCTGCTAAAAGCAGAGTCCATTGTACATTTGTGACTATATTACGAGTCCATTTTTCTTGCAACAGTAATACTGCTGTACGATTTTGTTTGTAAACAAACAGAGTCTGGTCATGGATGGTTAATTTGGTTATTTGTTTTTGCTACAGCTTGATGTAGTAAATGTTTCTGACTGAGAAGTAATGTATGTGTTTACGCAATGCGGTTATTTAGAAGTGTTAATCATTATATGATAGATGAGGATTTATCACTATTCATTAACTACATGTGATGTATTTGATATAGTTCTTGCGTATCTACTGTAAAAGCTTGCAATGATTTGCTTTTTATATCTATCAAATGCTACAGAGTTATTTGTTTTGTGACCTGCGAAAGACGCCGAAAATAAAATAGAGTTCATACTTACCAGCCTTCTTGCGTTATTTAGAGAACTGGTTACACAAGGTCTGTAAATAATTGAGTCTGGACCTGACAATCCAGTGCCTCTTACGACAGGCATAAGCTACAGAAGATCAGCTCTAACCCGGATCACGGAAAGTATTATGAAAACATGGACTATGTCACGCTTGCATCCTAAGTACCATGTTGTGGACTCCCTATTATTCTTGATGCCCTGGGTTACGACCATCGTTACAACGTTCATTCATTTCCATCTAGTCAATTCTTATACTGAGGCGGGAGGCATATTCTTATTTTCACAAAGTACACACCATTCAATGCAATGGTTCGTGCAAGGTCCAGTTCGACCCTAAGCGTTAGCGTAGCAGACCCTGGGAAGTAGGATGAAGTCAACTGAAGTAACCAAATTAATATGAAATAGGGCAAATGGTGCTAATTGCCAGAGATCACCACGAAGCCTAACATCGAAACATGAATCTTATTAACCAATCGAGACAATGACCTACTTTTCAGCCGATCTCAATTGCCTCGTGTGAAAGTGAAAAGAGATATGACAACCAGTTATGGTTACGCTGAATTCCCTGTTTCATAAAAAAAAAGGTATTTAGAAGTTATTATGTGCATCTTTGTAACGTACAATATGACTGATATAATACCACGTCCGTACCAGACCGCCAAACCTTTCAAGCGGCCGAGCCTCATTTTGAGATTTTCACGATTTCCAGAGTTCCGTTTGTCCGAGCATGCTGTAGGACAGAACATGCTACAAGACTAGTTGAAAGGCTTAGAAGAATCGTAGCCCTGTAAGATATAAGTGATCAGATGTATCAGATAATACTGACTAATATTGATGTATCCAGTTGAATGAGTTGGTCTAAAAATTCTGGACTGGTTATTGTCCTAAGTTGCGCAGTAGGACGGAACCCAGTCAACAGGAAACGAGACTGCTGTGTTATCAATATTTTGACTTGGTGCTGTCATGCAGCCATTCTGCGCTTGATGGATACCTTTGGTTGGAGAGCCAACAGTTAACACGTAGGAACTACTCTCCCGTTTCTTGTGTTATAGGGTTTGCTTCAGGACAGTATATCCAAATATTTCTAAAGACCAAAAACTATGTAGCAATGACATATGATATTTAGTTATTATTATTCAATCTGCAATCATATTCTTTATCACTACCGCGGATTACACTGTTTTGTCGGTTACCCTGTTCTTCTTTGTCACTTCCATTAATTACTGTATATGACATTTATGGCCTTTATTGGTGATCTCCCTTGGCTGTGTCTGTCATCACATCAACTGTACAGGGAAGTACTATTGTTTCGCTATCTGTCCATTGTTGAATCTTTACCTGTCCATTGTTGTTAAAAACTGTATACATATGGTGTAACATCAAAACAGACCCTGAAAATTTGGCTATTGGAGAAAAAAGTATATATAATTATATTTCTTTTGTTCCCATTATAAGGTTGGCGGATGATTGGTCCCATGTTGTGTATGTTGGCCCGGCATTGTGTATGAAAGATGTTCATCTTTTGTTTGGCACCCGTGAAGAGCCACCCCCTCGTGGTGGGTGCTGGGTAACGCTTAGCGCTCTTCTCCCGTGTGGATGCGGGACTGAATGTGTCCACAGCACCCCATTGCTGGTCGTAAGAGGCGACCAAACTGGGCAACCTGTTTGCCGTGGGTTGCGTCCCGTGTCGGTGAAGGGCAGTAGGAGACTGAGCCATTATGCTCCTTTCGCTCAACACACCACTTCGGCCCTTACTTCACCCAGACGGGTGGTAGAACTGGCCTAGTTCTATCAATTGGCTGGTCACGCCAGCTGCAACTATGTAATGATCAAAATTTATGAAACTGTTAATTTGATTTTTCATGCTTGGCCAAACTATTTCAAATTTATCATGTTATGTGTGTTTTTGCCTAGAGTCGTATGCCCAGAAGGCGGTGGTTCATGGGCCAATGTGGTGGAACTATTAATCGTATAATTTTTCTGCTGGAGTGTATCATCCGGATGTGCTTGTTGCTGCAAGATTGTTTCTAGGATTGTCCTTGTGAGACTCCGTCATCTGTGGGGAGCTCGGATGATGAACCATTTGAAACCAACTATGGCTTACGAAACCCCTATAAAAATGCAAAACGTTCACTTGACATTAACGAAGATGATGATGAACACAGACCGACCAATCAATTGACTACTGGCCACGCTTTATAGCGATGGAAACTCATGATAAGACACCACTAAAGTTGAACCCGTTTGCGGTGTCGAAGGCTATTCAAGGCATTGCAGGTGATGTCAAGAATGTTCAACGCTTGCGTTCAGGAGCTCTTCTCATTGAATGTAGTATACGGCAGCAAGCTACAAACCTGATGAAAACAGAATTGTTGATAGGAATTCCAGTGTTAGTCTCAGATCACAGGACGCCACTGGCGGGTCTTCAATCCTTGTTAAGCATAACATTACTCAAATCCCTGCCACACTTACAACAAATCTTCAAGCCGTTGCAGCGATACTTACTCTTCATGTTACCTTCACAATATGCTCGTTGTATATTCCACCTTCTTAAACACTTCAACCGTCTGACCTTCAAGTTCTCTATGATCAACTTCCAAAACCCTGCCTTATAATGGGTGATCTCGATGGCCACTATCCAATCTGGGGTGGTACAAATACTAACACTAAAGGCAAAACACTGGAAGATTTTATCTCTAATAATGATTTGTGTATATGCAATGATGATTCAAGTACCTATCTGCATCTTGAAACTGGTACGTATTCATCTCTGGGTTTGTCTGCTGCAGATTCTAACCTCCTTAATGAATTTGATTGGTCTGTTCATAATACCCTTTGTGGAAGTGGTCACTTCCCAACTATTCTTTCAGGTATAACTCCACCCGATTCTCCATCGTATACTAGATGGAACTTTTCAAAAGCTAACTGGTCTTTAAATCAAACTATTTGTAAGTCGAAACGGCAACCTGAATGTTTTCATGATATGCCCGATCCTATTCAAATTTGTGCGGACTTTTCGAATGAAATCGCTGATGAGTGTATACCAAAATCCTCTACGTCTCCACACGTGCGAAAACCATGGTATAATACAGATTACAGACAAACCGGAAAAACTAGGGAAAAGGCAGAACATTATTTCCGCCGTCATCCAACTGCCCATCATTTAAATAAATTCAAAATACTCAATGCAAAGGCGCGTCGTATATAGCCCCATAAGGATCCAGAACTATCTTTAACCATCAAAGCTGTACAGGATTCCTGCCACATATTTAATCTCTCAAAACTAAATGCATGAAGGCGCTCGATGTGTTAAAGGTTGTCTCCAATTCAAAGTTGGGAGGGGATCAAACTACCCTCCTCCACTTATAGAGATGATTGGTACAATCTAAACTTGATTACGGCTCTATCGTATATGGTGGAGCCTGCAAAAGCAACCTAAAACTACTTCATTCTGTCCACCACCAAGACCTAAGACTTTTTCTTGGGTCTTTTATAACCTCTCCTGTTGACAGTCTCTACGTTGAAACAGATGAGCATTCTCTAACTCAACGCCGTATAAAACCAGCTTTAAAACATATTACGAAACTCTATACAAACAAGTTTAATCCTGCATTCCACTGTGTCTTTAATCCCCTTTATGAAGATTTGTACAAGAAATCTTCTCCTGTTCCGTGTCTTGGGTTGGGGATTAAGCCTTTCATTACTGCTGCCGGCATTGAGCTGGTAAATATATCTCCTTTCCGTCTTCTTCTCCTTGGCAATTAGTTAGGCCACAAGTTGTCATTAACTACATTTAAAATATCAGAAACAAATGACTTACAATACAAACAAGACTATAATGGATTAAAACATTAATATAGCAATTATAAATCCTTATTTAAAGATGGGTCCAAGAACGGTGGCGCAGTGGCTTGTGCCATATTCTCTTTCTTGCCTTCAGGCTATTACAATATTTTTTGCAAACATACACTTTTAATTGAAATTATTGAACTGTATAATGATCGTGCTACTGGCCAGTGCGACGTCTTTTGTTGGTTACCCAGCCACGTAGGCATTTCTGGGAACACAATGGCCCATCTTGATGCCAAGGCAGCACTCAACCTGTGACACCACTTCTTATTCCACATTCAGATTACAAAGCTAGTATTAAATCTTACATCCATGATCTTATGAAAAAGAAGTGGGACACCCAAGTTCAATAGCTATCAATAAAGTACATGAAATAAACCCTGTATTGGCTACACCTACTTGGGTTGTCAGTCCAGATTTGAAAAGGTCATCTTGCGACGGTGTCGTATTGGCCATACTATATATACTCACGCATACCTATTAAAAGGTGAGGATCCTCCGTCTTGTATTATGAGTCGCGGTCAAGCATATCCTGGTTGACTGTGTTGAATGTTCAATCAAAAGGGATAAATATTTCAATGTCAAAACTGTTAAGGATCTTTTTACCACTGTTAGTTATCATTTAATCATTGTTTTTTTAAGAAATTGATTTAATGGATGAATTTTCATTAATATGTTCTGTATATAGATGTATTTTTATTATTGGTAGTTTAGATTAGGAGCTTGAATTGTTAGTGGCTGTACACTCAAAAGGGGGTTGCAGTACTGTACAAATATTGTCCTCCTGAGAGGGTACGTAAGTCCTAAAACGTTCAAATTAAACTTACCAGGATTTTTGAACGTAGCATATTTGTTATTTTAATTTTTGCCAAACTTTCTTACAATCGCCAGCGGCTGAGGGGATGGTGTAAATCCAGCTAGGGTCCATGTAGGTAGCAAAGGTACTGTAAGTCCCCATGGTCCCTAGTGTGGTGATCTTCCTTCAGTTGTTGACGATCTACATGTATACAGCCTATTTTATATTGTGTTTTCCCTTATAGCTAAAATGTTTTACACATAATTGCTAGTTTTACATGTACATCTGTAATAATCTAGTTATTTTACTGTCCTTTGTCGACAGATTTTTAAAATGTGCATGCATTCCATTTAAATGTTAAATGCCCTCGTCACGTTACGGCTGAGATATTGTGAAGTTAGATATTAACTCGCTCACTCACTCACTCTTTTGTCGCGTTCTGAGACAAATCGGTAGCAGGCAGTTAATTTGTTTTTTGTTGTTCCATCCCGCACTCGGTCATATTCCAGCTATATGGCGGCGATCTGTAAACAAGTCGAGTCAGTCAGTCCAGTGGTCAACAGTATTAGCATCGATCTACCAGTCTGGATACGAGTCGTAATAATTCATAACATGATGTTGTAAATTTCATTTTGTCAGCTTTTGATTAACATCTGGTTTGGTGGCATTTAAACCTTCAAGCGGCACGCAAGTGAATGGCTGATAAACCTGACTAGAGTCGTGTGTTTGTTGCGCATCAACAACCGACGCTCAGAGCACAGTGGCCAGAGAGTCTTGCTCCTGGAGACACAACCATGGTTGATCTGTCCAGCGTATCTATTTGGGTTAAAATGTGTTTACCTCTCATTCCTTTGGGCGGACTGTTTCATTTGATAGGTTTCGCATCGCCGTATTGGATCAGAGCAGGATTAGACCACAGTGGAATCTGGCAATTTTCTAACTATGCAGCAGGAGGCTGCCATAGCTATGTAGATCCGAGAATCACGCTGAAGGGTAAGTACCACATGCCAAAACCAGTCACATATAACAAACACATTTACCCGTCTCTGCTGGGGGTTCAGGGGAGATGATCTCTCGCCAACATCCATATCTAGTCAGTGATAGATGATGGTTCATTCTGGAGACGATAAGGTAACTTTCAGTTTGTTACAGAATCAATAAAAATGTTTAGAGATGGCTACTATTTGGGGTTCAAAATGGGGTTTCAAAATAATCCATTCAAACTTAGTACGTAGCTATGGTGATCACTCGTAGGAATTCTCCTTCGAAAATTGAGCTTTCTCTTGGAAACCATCAGCTGGAATCTGTATCAGATTTCAAATTCCTGAGAGTGTATTTTGATCAGGGGCCTACATGGTCAAGATATATATTCGAACTTTGTAGCCTTTGTGACAGTGTTCTGAATCTGTTGAAGTATGTATCCAAAACACAATATATAAAACACCTCTCTTGTCGAGGGTCGACTAAGGCTGCCGCCTCGTCTAACTTGATCGCTTTCAGTCTAGAACTCTTAGAATTTGTGCTGGAGCTTCTGTAACTAATCCAGCCTCGGCTTTCACGGTGTCCTTGTTTCTTAGATACCAACATATTTACCTTAATTACTTTATGAAGATGTAGGCTACGGACAGCAATCATTCGGTCACGGTTATACTTAATATCTTTGATGAGTATGTCACATGCGAGTGGATGCAAGATCGTGTTTGGTTTCAACATTTTGAAAATGGCAGCACCTGGAGTTGAATGCACTTTGCTTGAACCCCGTCAATGCATCTACACCTTCTGAAACTTCTCCTTGATGTGTTTCAGGCTTCATGATTATTATATGGGGTTTTTTTACAGCAGAACACACAACAATTCTACAAGCATTGAGATGGGTAGATAAATATAATGACGATTCATTGTCTGCCATAAAGACTATTGAGTCTGGAGTAGATGGATCCAGAAATGATACTGTTTATGAAATTTTAAAACTGGACACAAATTTGAACATGAAATTTCTCATGTGATATTGTGTGTGTCTCACTCATGTCGCTTTGCATGGTAATGAAACAGCAGAGAATCTTGTCAAATCGGGATTGCTAAAGGATGAGACTGACATTTTTTAATTCATAGACTTGGGAAAGTGATTGTTAAATGTGTTGTTGAGAAGTCTTTTTTTTTATGGTTACCATAAACATTTGCAGTCTGCCTTCTTATATCTCTGATCGTTCAGCTTTAATTAATGAGTTACGTGCAAACAGACCCTACTCCTGGTGTAAAACTAAAACTCATTAAAACTATACCACCACCGTATGTAGGTAGCGATACTTGCAAAATATCCTTTTCATCAATATCACTTGATATCCAAAGGATTGAAAGACTTTGAAAAGTCTGTTAGACATAATACCATGCTGACCCATGAAGTCTATTATGTTCTCCGTCAGAGAATGCCTCAAATCTCCGCCTTGTTGTACGTGTGTAAGTACTTCGAAATATAACTCTGCATCTGGACCATGTTGTTGACGGGGCGAATGCCACTGTACCGAAATAATGAACAGAACATATCCCTATACATGAATATTCATGCAGCAGCAGTATTGCACTGATGTTTAAGTACTGGTGAGACATCTTTATGCTCCATTTGACACTGACCCGTGAAGGTCCCGGGGTAGAATAGGCCTTCAGCAACCCATGCTTGCCACAAAATGCGACTATGCTTGTCGTAAGAGGCGACTAACGGGATCGTTTGGTCAGGCTCGCTGACTTGGTTGACATATGTCATCAGTTCCCAATTGCGCAGCTCGATGCTCGTGTTGTTGGTCACTTGATTGTCTGGTCCAGACTCGATTATTTACAGACTGTCGCCATATTGGAATATTGCTAAGTGCTGCGTAAAACTAAACTCACTCACTCACTCACTCCCATTTGACAGTATGAGAAATCCCTGTCGACTGACAGGTGAGGGGATAATATTTTAACTGACAACAAATCATTTCACACTCTCACATTGCATCAAAAGCTAACAATGCTAACAAGGAAAACCCCAACAAACTTGTCTGACACACTTATGGTTGTGTCTTGAAAACCAAGTTAGACAGTCATATAATACATTGGAGGGTAGTCATAAACATTCAGCTCATTCAGCCCTATTCCGGTGTCCCCCGAAGACTGTAAAATGTGACATACGGATTGTCGTGACTGTTCCCCATTCAGTCAAGATGTTTAAATTTCAACTTCGCATTGTAAAAGCTGCGTGTAAGGAACACATGTATCGCCTTGAATTACCCACTTCTAAAACACCCACCAAAGATCTGAGACTAATATTAGTTTTCGTAGAATGTAATACAGTTTGTACAAATCTACCGTGATTAAAAATATAACTTGGCGGTATAGGGTATTTCCTCATAGCATTAATCAACAATGCTCCCCAGTACGCCTCTTCGTCTTGTAAACATTCGGCCTTGAACCTAGGCGGTTTACCTGAGTTTTTACAGCTGGCTGAGAAGCTCAGGTACATCTATTACAGGAGGCTTTGCAACACCTACTTCAATCCTATGCTCTGTCGGCTTCTGGGGACCGAGAATAAACACGATATTGCTTGGAAGGCATACACAATCTGTTTGTAATAAATAATTTTGCTTTCCTTTCACTTCCATAGACTAAATATGTAGCTTGCGGAGGGAACAGAAAGGAATATGATTTTAGGAATGTTATACATAGTATTACAATATTCAGGAATGTTATCCATACTATATTCAGGAATGTTAATATATAAAGTAATGTTATAATATATTGAGGAATGTTCATGAAGAATTGTTATACGTACAATAGGAAGGAATGTTGTTTAAATGCAATATGAAGGAATGTTACGCAAACTACATTCATGAATATTATGATGCAAACTTCAGGAATGTTAAACATCAAGTATGAAGCATGCAAACAATGTGAAAGATTGTTATACACGCCATATTAAGGAATGTTATGATGCAATCACCACACAAAATGACTGTACTACCCAAATTTACTAATGTTAGAAAATATACGTCACGGTGTCATCTGTCGGCCATATAGACAACGTTTGAAATCCCCGTATCATCTGGCTGTCAGATTTACACATATTTAAAGCATTGTTAAAATAAACGAGCAATCAACTCTGCATTTACATGCATTTCACAGACGTGTAAATCTGGCCAATGTTTTCATTTGTTTTTTCTGCTTGTCTAAATGCTGTGATTGTATGACGTAATATTTAGTACACGCGTAAATGGTTGGTAATGGGTAAATAGAGAATTGCAAGACTGGCACTGCTTTAACATGTATTTCAATGGCACTGTAATATAACTGTCACACCGGGTTCGATAGCGCGTCCGACCATGCCATAATGTACTGAGATAATTTGTTACAAATGATGAAGTGATACCCATGACTGAGCACAAATATTAACGTCCGTCCCTTTCTTGACATTACATGATGTCTGACAGTGTTTAAAAGGTTCAAATACATGTATTGGATGTTTGAGACAGAGCAATATGTGTTAGGGTGTGTGTGTGCGCGCGCGCGTGTGTGTCTGTGTGCATGTGTACATGTATGTAAGAGGGAGAAGGTGTTGGATGGGGTAGGCCTAGGGTGGGGTGGTGTCGGTGTGTCGATGTTAGGATACTGATAAGCGCTTCTGTTCAGCAGGTAATATCGTTTATACTTTGCTAATGAAACTTGCATAACAGTTTATATATCTAACCTTAGGTACCCTTAGGTACACTTCTTATATGCGAGGAAACAATGCTTTTTGCAATAAAACACAGACAGATATTTACACACAGACATGAACCGGTAAGTGTCTGATTTTAGTGCACATTTGTATGAATTGTCAGATCATAGCTGCACAAACTTCTTACAAATATCTATACTTTCAAAAAAGATGGTTACAATGTATTGATGCTTCCCAATGTAAATTACTGCTGTTAAAATGTAAACCTGCTCACACTTGGTATGAGCTCTTTTTGATGGAATATACTGTACACCTATTTTAATTCCATCTCTTGTTAATTAAGAGTTGACAGATGAAACTGTGAGGCACTGGTGAGAATGCTGGTCCAGCCAGTCTCTTGCAGATGTTACCAGACACCGAACCTGGGGAAATCTATACTTGCTTCAGCATTGCAGGGAGGTCAGTTGGGGGAATGAAGATAAAAAATAAACACTGGGACATGATAATGAAAAGACAAAAATGAACAACAGACAGTTGTTTGGGGTATGATTCAAATAGCTTAACCTAGATTTCCATATCCTTCGAATGTACATTTGGTTGAAAAAATATATTTATCCCGAGACAAGAACGAATGTTTAGACATAATTCAAAAGTATAATGAGCATCCATTTTGTCTTCTACCCGTCCCTACATACGCTCAGTCACATGTGTCGCCAGGTCACGGACAATCAGTGGTTTAGGGCCTCTATTGCAATTTTCGTGCGTCTGCGTGTGTTGATGAGGCGACGCCTAGTCACTTCATTACTTGATCATGAATCACAAACACATGTTCATGATATGGTCGGGATCGGGCCACGGATTAGTAGATATTTATCATAAAAACAGGTTTTTATGCATGTAGCTTGAAACTCGCTTTTTTTCATTTTACGTCTTCTTTTCTCTTAACATCCATGCTCACGTCAAAAGTGATATAAATTCTAATCGCATAATAAAGAACGAGACAATACCTAGCATGCCAAGTTGTGGTTACCATGACAACCTTATGTAAGAGAGAGAGAGAGAGAGAGAGAGAGAGAGAGAGAGAGAGAGAGGGAGGGAGAGAGGGACGGAGAGATTATATTATTGTGTCAGGCAAATGTTTGCATATTATGCAAAAATTTTTGTATAACACATAAAACATCTGCCCATCCTTAACAGGCCTTCGAGACACATAAAATCTATAACACAGAGCATGGATAAAATATATCTAGATACACACACAGTAAAACGTGGAGAAACGGTGGGTGGTGTGGTATCATACGTTATAACAATTTTCTTCCTTTAACATAAGTATCACTGAAGCACATGAAGGATATACTAAGTTATCACATTCCATAATAAAAATGTTCTGGTCGACAGGAGTTACCAAGCTAAACAGTGGATTGAAAGAGCGGGCATGCATGCATCTGCTTATCTGATCCCACTGACATTATTTTCACATTTCATTTCCTTCCAGCTTGGTTTTCGCGCAACCCAGTTTTTTTAGACAGTCGGGTTGATCGCCATTGGCGCTGCAGTTGTCCTTCTGTTCCTGTCAATCTTCGTGCAGGCGCTCAGGGACAAGAAGATCATCGGCGCCTGTTAGTACCTATAAATGTATCTAAAAACCTTGATCCTCACGGACATATTTATTCAGTTCTTAAAAAGAGGTGATTCTAGAGATTAGTTACTTCACACGATATAATGCGATTGAGAACGATTGGTTGCCTGTGGCAACGAATTCCGTTGTACTGAGTTGCGTCCCTTTGCAGTAACAGCTACCTGTGCCAGTAGGTTATGACTACGCTCCTTGGTCTGTAACACAACATCCGTGTCCTTGGGGTTCACCAAAGTGATGAACGCTTGAACTCTGTCTCATTGCGACCCGTGAAGGTCCAGGGGTAAAATAGGCCCTATGCTTGCCATAAAAGGCGACTATGCTTGTCGTAAGAGGCGACTAACGGGATCGTTTGGTCAGGCTCGCTGACATGGTTGGCCCATGTCATCGGTTCCCAATTGCGGATATCGATGCTCATGTTGCTGATCAGTGGATTGTCTAGTGGATTATTTTCAGACCGAAGCCATATAGCTGGAATAGTGTTGAGCCCGGCGTAAAAGTAAACTCACTCACTGCCTCATTGCAAGCATTTCTCGCCCCAAAACTGGTCACGGCGTCATGTAACAGAGATACTGTTCAAATAGCGTCATTAACACTATCCGTGGTGTCAATACATGAAGGGGTATGAGCAAACACACCCAAGGAATGCTGATGTTTGAAGGCTGTCAGTCGCATCGACTTAAACGATGTATGGAGTAAAGAGAGTATTTCTGTGCATGCGGTTAAGATGTAAGTATATAGGCTCCACCACAAAGTCGAACTCGACACATGCACAATTTGTTTTAAATTTGACTTGTATATTTGCAGGTGGAGCAATCATCATCGGCGCGATCGCCTTCGGCAGTCAGAAAGGCATGGTTGACTACCTTGGCTGGGCTTTCGCGCTGTGCATTGAGGGGGCAATAGTGGAGGGCGTGGCAGGCACATTAATGATAGTGGGAACGTTTGCTATCAGAAGAACATAAATGATTAGCCGGAGAATTCTAATAGTTATAGGTCAAAATGATGGAGTCGATAGAGTGCTTTGAGAATGTGACATTAAGATATAGCATGTTTCATGTAGACATTTACCGGTTGAGAGTCTGCCGGAGGATATCATTGTATTGGGTGCAGCAGCAGCCGAAATAGTCGTAGTAACGGTGGTGGCGGCGGCGGCGGCGGTGGTGGTAGTAGTAGTAGGAGGAGGAGGAGGGGAGGAGTAGGAGGAAGAGGAGTAGTGGTAGAAGTTATGTCTTGAACGGTCTAATCAGGTTAATTTGCCATTGGTTAATGTGTATACTATTCCCAATCGTAGAAATACACTCGTGTTAAATCATCTGCATATTGATACAATCTTTATAATTTTTAAACCTATTTTATACTGCCGTTTCATGATCAACGGCAACTACTGCTACCACCACCACTACTACTACTACTGCTGCTACAACTGCTTCTACTATGCTTCTACTACTACTGCTACTACTACTACTACTACTACTACTACTACTACTACTACTGAAGAGGTGTATTTATCACATAAAATCAATTTGAGAATTATAGATGTAGCTTTAATAGAACACAAAATATCATAGATTGACGAATTCTTGGGGAACCCTGTACAAGGTGCATTGTACAAATTGCTTGTCCATTTGTCTCCGCTCAGATGACACCTGATCCAATATCACTGGGGGAAATATTCTTGTTTCTGTTGCTTTTATTCTCCGCTAAATGTGTTCATCAGCACCGCGGGGTAATGCTGCATGTGTTCTGAGTAGGTACTGGTGAAATCAAAACACTAGTTATTTTGTGTGGAGGCATCAACAGCAGATTTTACAATGCTGTAGGTCACACAAACTAGCACGAGAAATATAAATAATGACACAAGATGTTGGAATGCGCACGTAAAATCTGCAAATATCATATCCCTCTTGGTGAGGCTGTCCTGTGTGAATCCAGACTTGATTTCAAACTCAGACGACAGAATGAGAGGCACTGATGGGCAATGATGGGCCTGGTCCACATTCAAAACACTTATTCAGTGTTGTGTACAGCTCGCTCCCACTCATGGCCCCCCAAAGTCCTTGTTTAGTATTACAGCTCTCTAAGTAAAATTAATGAGTTATGTGTACTAGTATAACATTTATTATCACAAGAACATATTTGTTACATCATATTACAGCTGTACGATGTTTGTAAACAAACAGATTGTGGACATAGATGGCTAAGAATGACTGAGAAGTAATGCATATGTTTGTGCAACTGTGCAATACAATGATATTAATTATATATGATACATGACGATTTATCGCCATATATTATCAATTTGATTTTATATAGCTCTTATTTATCTACTCTAAAATCTTGCAGTGATTTGCTTTTTTATTTCTATCAAATGCTGCAGAGTTTGTTTTGTGACCATGCGACTGACGCCGGAACTAAGAAATTCCTCATGCCTACCAGCCTTGCGTTATTTGGTGAGCTGGTCACACAACATTAGACTGACATGCTGAGATGTAAGTGTGGTGGAGGTTTGAAGTAGCCTAAAGTGCATCTCCCCGAGACCAATGAGGAAACTAACTCTGGTATCCGGTTTCCCCAACACGTCTTATTTGGCTGGTTTGACGAGTCTATGAATACTTCAAACAAACATCGAGCGTACATTTCGCAGACAAGAGGGGTGGTGGGGTAGCCTAGTGGTTAAAGTGTTCGCTCGTCACGCTGAAAACCCGGGGTCGATTCCCCACATGAAGCCCATCTCTGGCTCCACCCGCAGGGATAGTGCTGGAATATTGTAAAAGCGGCGTAAAACTAAACCCCTTTACTAGTACACAACGAACAGAGATTTCGTTTAATTGTTGGAATTGTGAAAAAGGAACAGCCAACCCGACATCGATTTGTTTCTTAAACGGAGATGTTCATGTGAGTTAGTGCATTTTGCAAGGCAATACCCCTTACACTACAACATGCATCTTGCTTACTAATCGGATAGCTCTGACTGGACGCAGCCAGTGTGTTTGAACAGAAGGCATGTGATAGAGTTAGAACCTGATTGGTCAGTAAGCTGGACACATAATGGACACAATGTGGAATAGCCCCACCACACCATCTCGAGCCACGAAATTCCAATTTAAGGTGGGGCTGTACGTCTCGAGAGGAAGCGATACCTGACAAACAAATGACACA
Source organism: Haliotis asinina (assembly GCF_037392515.1). NCBI lineage: Eukaryota > Metazoa > Mollusca > Gastropoda > Lepetellida > Haliotidae > Haliotis > Haliotis asinina. The sequence continues at coordinate 42,171,971 of NC_090282.1, forward strand.
CCAAAAGGCGTTGTTCTTACAGCACATTTGTCATCATCATATCACATCATATCAGTCATCACATCTATGTTAAGACAAAACAAACTAACATAACTGCCAAACAATAACATAATGACCGGTTCCATCTACTGCAAACTCATTCGAGTAGTAAGGGTATTGGAACCAGTAAACAATTAAAATTTCATGAAACACAGACACAAAACAAACAAAAAAAACAACAAAAAAAAACAACAACAAACAACTGTCATTTAATACACAGTTTGGGGGATCATGTGACCTAGTTTGATTATCCTTTATCAGTTCTAGATCCTATCCGTCAGTAAACTCAGCGAAAGAGGTGTCTAGAAGCGACTCTGCTGGATAGTGTGCCATCCTGATCGTCGTTATACTGCACTGAAATTATAACGACTGTCCTCTGTGACGCCTGAATGTTTGCAGAGCCAATACAGTAGGAAATAGTTTCAACTGTGCACCTAGAAACTATGCAATAAAAGTGCAAAATACATTATACAAGCCTAAGAAATGTAGTATATGACAAACTACCATGGGTAATGTGTCTTATGTTTGAGCTTCTACATGCGTCTCAAGAACCTCTCCAGAAACGTTTGCTAAAAGCACAGACCATTGGGCGCCTCCGACTTAACTAGGGTTTTTGAAGCAGTGATGGCACCAGGGCTTTGTGGAATAGTATCCTGTCTCACCGGTGGCTTTCGTTACAAACACATGCAAAAGACAAGTTAATTGTGCATCTGATACATGGGAACATATGGTGCTTGGGAACTGCATTTAATGAGAATTAGTTTAGTTTTACGCAGCTTTTAGCAATATTCTAACAACATCACGGAGGGCGACACCAGAAATGGGCTTCACGCATTGTGCCCATGTAAAGAATCGAACCACTAGGCTACCTTGGACCCTTCATGCAGTTTAGTTTGTCAGCATGCAGGGACAAGCAAGATTGCCTTTTTGTGGTAAAGACTGTCAGACATTGACGTAAATGTAACATTTCAGGTTTGCGTTTCATTCTAACTATGACAAGAAAGTATTTAAGTAGGTTTTACACGTACATACTGCATCAATGGAAAGCATAAAATCAACACATACATACATCACGACGTATATACCAGTGGAAATCTACAAAGCACATGTCACAAATCCAGTTCAATTTCCATACTTTTGTCACAGAACAAGTCATTAGGAAACTAGCTTTTGACCAGTTCCCGAGAGCAGATGACCAAAAATAGGAATGTCACTATTTCGTAAGCAACCGTCCCACTTATGACATACATAAGGACCATTGGACTGTATGTAACAAAACTTTGTCCTGTAATAAAGGGCACTAGTATCTCCCCCAGGCCACTTGCAACTAAACATGCAGTGATTATCCCCCCTGTTAACTGGACGTAGTCGGCGCCCCATGCGAGCACCATCGGAAGGTAAGGGGAGGTAAATATTCCCAGTGCAGCTGTTCCCATCCATAGTGCTACTTCATATTTATCGCCCAGCGCTATCAGGACGCCACACGAAATCACCAACCCTACAAAATTTAGACAAATGAGAACGAAATTTGAAAGACAGCCTGAGAAACATAGATTGATTAATCTTCCAAGCAGGAAACATCCCCAGAAAACGGATGTCATTATTGCCATGTGCGATTTGGAAAGGTGAAGGCCGATTGTGACGCCGTAAGGGGTCAAGAGGTCACCGTATGCCAACAAAATTCCGAACACTGGAATGTGGAACAGAAACAAGAGAATGAAAAATACATAATGTCGTGTTGAATAACTTCCCCTTTCAGTATGTTGAAACTCTTCGTAGGTTATCAGCGGTTCAGAGCACCTCTTCCGGTGATAGTGCGCAAACGCAAACACCGGCGGTATACTTAAAATCCCTATGCAAACGTATGCATATTGTACATGTGATTCGGTGTTGCATTGAGACTGGTCTCCTTCAATACAGACAGGTGACTGACTGGTATGGTTGTTGATTTTGCCTGAGAACATGTCTCCCGCGGACGGTCCATTAGCGAGAAAGGGCGTGGCTATGAAGGGTGCCAAGAAGGATGCAATACCCGCTCCAAGGGTCACGAACTGGAAGGGAGCTCCCTTTTCACCTGGCCATAGTTGGTTCGAGATGGACATTGCCGCTGAAAAGACAAAAAGGTTTGGTACATTTGCATCCTGACAGTCCGACCTTTGAAACGAAAAATGGTGTTTGACTTTAGACACTTAATGTCGTGATGTCTGAATGTTTATAATTATTTAATACTACCGTTGCGTAAATTCTTCGTACATTTGAAATGTCCCTAATGTCCTGAATTCAATACAATCAAACTCTCGTATTGCTTCGGACTGCTTTGTTATGTGAGTGAGTGATCATGGTGGCGATCTGTAAATAATAGAGTCTGGACAACACAATCCAATGAAGGCTGCATAAGCATCGATCTACACAAGTGGGGTTCACCAAATATGACCACCAGATTCTGTTAGTGTTACAAGCATAGGTTACTGAAGATCAATCCTTACCCGTATCTTCACTGATTGCTTTCATCATAAGTATTAATTAGACTCTAAAACAGGATCTCAAAGCTCCATATATTATACTAAGCATATTTCCTCATTTGTAAGTTCTCACAATACAGCTTAACGGCTTTCATTGAAGGAAGCATGAGACTGAACGAGGAAAGATATTGTTACGAGGGGATGTCAATAAGTTTTGAGCCTTGCATAGAAAAAACACAAAATATTGGTATGAACCACATTTATTTTTCAACATAGTCCCCTTGTGAATCAAGACACTTGCTCCATCTTTTTTGTCAGTCGCCGATGTCATCTCTGTAGAAGACGCCATTTTGGCCCTCAAACCAAGCCTCAATAGCAGCAATAAGCTCATTATCATCCTGAAATCTACGACCACGCAAGTGTTTCTTGAGATTTGGGAACAGATGGTAATCACTTGGTGCCAGGTGTGATCTGGAGGCTTTGAACTTTTTGGTCCTGGGAGAAGTGACATGTTTCCATTCCATGGATCCTTGTTTGCTCTCAGGATCATAGTGGTGGATCCAGGTTTCATCACAGGTTACTAGCCTAAAGTGACAATCTTCGGGATGCTTGTTGTATCTGGTTAGCATAGAATTGCTTATGGTGACCCTTGTTTGCTTCATTTCATCTGTAAGCATTTCTTTTTTACACCCATCTTGCGCACACCTTAGACATGACGAGGTGTTCATGAAGAATTGTCTTGATGGATCCTTGTGAAATGCCTGTGGTCTCCTCTAACTCGTGGAGCGTGATTCGACGATTTTCCAGCACAAGTCTATGCACTCTGTCTATGGTTTCCTGACTAGTGCTTGTCATCTTCAAGACTCTCTCTACCATGCTTAAATTCATTGACCCATCTCTTGATGGTAGCAGATGAAGGGGAAGAGTTCCCATAAACTGCTGAAAGCCTTTCTTCACTGTTCTTTGCCGAGTTTCCTCCAAGAACTAAAACCTTAATTACTGCTCTATACTCAATTTTATTCAATTTCACTTCAGTGAGGGGGGTCTCTTTCTGTCAATGTGAGCTGTTCAATAACTTCTGAGAGTAGGATACCAAAACTTATATATCACCTCAGCTGCACCCCAAGGTTTAATCTAGTAGCATAGGCTGTGACACCTGGATATGAAAAATGCTCAAGGCTCAAAACCTGACATCCCCGCGTAGATCTCTTACCGTAGTCCACCAGTCCTTTGGCCATACCCATGATAAAGAACATTGTGGCAAGATAGTAAAACACGGTTCCCCATGGGAGAGCAAAGTTCACCATGCAGCCAAGCAAGAGGGAACCCGTCATGACGAGTCTTGTACTTAAACACCTCTCAAGGCCGAAAGCCACCACGATTCCGATTATAAAACCAGCTCCTTGAAGAAAGAATATGTAGGTCATCTGAGTCAAGGTCGCGCGGACAAAGTGTTGTAAGTCCAGGAGAGTTGGGCCAATGATGCCATTCACAAAGCCCTGGAACAAAGAGAAACAGATTAGAAGTCGGATCGTGTCCAGTTCATCTGGTCTGGAGTGATAGTGAACTGAATGTTTCGCCAATTTGAACAGTATAGTATATCTCGGCATAGTTCTATCATCGCTCGCTTAACGAAATCGACATCAGGTTCTTAAACAACATGACAACCGTCCCAGCATTTTGGCCGATTGCAGGGTTTGCAAATATAAGCTACAAAACTTTTCACAGACCCAGAAGAAGTCTCAGACAAAAACACAGTATACAGTCAATTGGTTAAAGACAGATATTGTTAAAATCTTGCCATGCTCTTTTTTAAAAATGTCACTAACGATTTAACACTTCGCGATGTGAGAACCGTCTACAGTCTACAGCTGACCCCAAACGGCATCTTCAAATCCGGCAAGTTGTCAATACCAGCATAAAATCTAAGTTCCGTTGTACATTTATCACCATTTAAGAGCTCTACAATCCAGCAGTTGCCAATTCCGGATCACGGTATGAAATGAGCCGCCAAAATATCTGCTTGCACGGTAATTAGCGCCGACTAAGGAGTCGGCCGTATGTGTATTATCATCCATTAATCATGTGTGGAAACTACATGGCTGCCGACAAAGATAAGTTAATCTTGCTTCGGTATGCAGTAATTAAGAGAACCACATGAAACAACAATGTGCATGAGAGCGACAAAACTGGTTCAGCGCTATATGTAGGTAACAATGTCACCTCTACTATACGGCATGCTGTCTAAATTGGATTATTTCTTCTGTCCCGATGAGGGCCAGGTTATTAAGCTTCCACTGTAATTACACTACAGTTCTTGATTATCAGTCCTCATTAAACTCCACAGATCAAATTAAAGTGCTATGAAACAAGGAATCTGACTGGGCAGTAGGGGCATAAGACTGATTGTAGCCACTCGTGACCTTACAACCAGGCAACGATACTAAAATATACACTCAGTTGACTGCTGTCACATATCACTGGATTAACATGGCTGGAAAGTGCAAAAAGTCAAAACATTGAGTTGTGCTTATTTACAGCCATGTTTTGCTTCACTGGTTTCACGCCAAAGAGAGTCCAGTGAATCTGGAGGGAAGCAGCCTCAATACTCGTGCGTCAAATCTTGAGCCAAACAGTTGAAAGCTTTCCAAAGCGTTTGACAACGTTCAGCCGGAAATGTCCACCCTACCATAGAGAAACTGCCACAACACACAAACACACCCATGGCAGAACAACCGTGGCTTTTTTTCAGGAGAAATCATGATGTCAAAAAACTTGGTGATGTGACGTAAAGAAACATCGGGATCCATAACATATAACAATGAATTAATTCAATAAATCAAAAATAACTACGCACTTCCATGTCTTTGTAAAACACGTTAAAGGGTAGTATTAACGTACTTACATACCCTTCCAACGAACGACCTAAATACATAAGGTATATAATAAACATACTTATTCTAACCCATGTTACTACACAGTGCCATTTTAGAAAGCGGTCAAAATTGGCCTATGTCATATTTGGGATTACACTTTCTTAGTAAAGTACAAATTCTAGTACGTTTTTGGTTGAGTCCGCGGTGGCTGAGCGGGTTAGATGGCTGACGTTGTCTGCTGACGATTAGGTGCCTGACTCTGCGGGTGTGGGTTTGAATCCCGGATGGGACTCAACCAAAACGTAATAGAATTTGTACTTTACTAGGAAAGTGTAATCCTAAATATGACACAAATCATCCATGATTAACGAACTTACAAACTAACAAACCACCTATATCTATATGCAACACTCTTACATAAACACACGTTCACGCCAACATAGACATGTATGCAGACACACATGCACACACCAACTTAGCTTTGTTACGGGTTATGTTTTAGATTCTTACCACCAGGTGAAAGGCCCAGAACAACCATATCGTCTCAATGATGCGCGTCTTCCGGTCTTCCATCTTCACCCTCAGGCTGTATCTACATGATGAGAAGGAAGATGTGCAAATGTGCAATTAAAAAAGTATGTCCAATCGAAATGCACCGGGCGCACATTCACCGAAATTCGCTAGAGTGGCACTCAGTGTCTGTGACAGATGCTATTATCGTTACCGATTAACAATTACCGATACTCGGTTGGGGCTGGTGTTGTAAACAGTTTGAGTTTGATAATGACTGTATTAAGATAACCATGACATGTGGGCTAGGTCAAGATGTTCTCTTTCTGAAATGACAAAGCGACGTGTAGGTGTAGTTGAAGTTGAATCAATATATCTATCATACTTTAGAATTAATTTTGCATTGTAAGCAGACTGAATCGATTAAACCAGATGAATTGAATATAATCTGTTACAATGCATATTCATATACACATTCATCACAATAATGATATTATCATTCGACATATGACAGACAACTACATGACGTTTCTGAGAATTTAAGTGCAAAGTCCTAGGTCGGTGGGTCTGTGGGTCGCTGGGAGGTAGGGAGGGGGCAAGAGTTTATTTAAACGTCACACGCAACACAAAATATGTAGACACTAAGATATTAATATATTAGACTTTTGAAACATAATATGAAATAAAATATGTGTCAATAATCATATTGTGTATGACTTAATAATTTATTGAGGATTATTTTCAGTATCAAACCGACGTTGTCAGTATCAAGGTTATGAATTGTCTTCAATGGGCAAATGATGTGTTGAGGATTGTTTTCAATATCAAACCAGTTTTGTCAATGTAATGCCTATGAAATCTCCTCAAGACGCAAATAATTTTTTGATGACCATGGTCCCCAAACTGTGTTACATGGAAAACCTCTGGCAAACAACGGTGTCAGTAAGAACATAATAGAGTCCCTGCATCCATACACCTTTAAATCTAAACGATGTGATAATCTATTCTAGACAATTATACGCAATCAGTTAATGAAGTGTAGCTGCAGGCACAAGGTTTATATAATTATATTTGTCGTTTCTTGTATCCAGTTCTTGTATATTTTGTTTAATGATATATGTACTAGTAGTATAGGGAATGACAGTTCTGGCTCACTTTCAAGAAATGTCTCTACAAAGCCTTATTTACTAAATAAGGCTTTGGTTGGGCCATTAGCTCTTGCTACTATTACCCCTACTACAAAATTACTGTGCCTTGGTAGGAGGTAATACTGTGCCGTACGGTACGATCAATAATTCTTCTCTTACAAACCCCCTACCCGGCCCATCCCTCAAGTAGTATAAGTTGGGTTCGTCGGGTTTCATATCCACTTTATCTATGTTGTAAGTTTTGACTGACCATATAGGATCGGTGGCTCGCTTACGGCTATCGCCCTCGTGTTCCCCCGGCTGGTATAGATACCTCACTAGGGCCCTATCTGGTATCTGTTTCTCCTTCCCACGCAATGGAGCGGCCGACTCTGCAACTATTGATTTTAGTTTGATAGCGTCTGCCGGTTTCTTACCGGTGAGACGGGTGACTTCATGGTTGATTGCCAACACCACCTTGGGTAACCTCGTGACCCATTCAGTCGATCGTTTTCCAGGGGTGGCCATCTCCCTAGCATACTGATAGCCGAACAAGCGCTCAGACAAAGTCCTATTAAATCTCTCAACTATGGCTTGGCTGCGATGGGCTCCGGCCGTGCCACGCCTGACCTTTGTATCGTGTTTGGCTAGCAGTTGAGACACGGCACCCATGAACTCCCGTCCGGGGTCAACTTGCAGCTCTGTTGGCCACGTCAGCGGGCTGCGTTTGTATATGCGTTCAAATCCTCTGGCTACCTGAGCCGAATCTTTCGTGGTCAAGGGTTCGGCTTCCTTGTAACGACTGGCTACATCCACTACGGTTAAGGCATACTTGTACCTCTTGTCGTGGGGTAGGAACAGTAGGTCTGCCTGGTGAATGCTATTAGGTATGTTAATACCGAACCTCCTTCTAGGCACGTAGCGTGGTGCCGGCAAATAGATCTGCCACAGGGCTTGTTTTTCAAGCCACGCTTTGGCTTCCTCCGGGGGTACTCGCGCTAGTTTAGCTAGCTTATCTACTGCGCTAGCTCCTTTCCAGTACCCACGCGGGCTGTAGTAAATAGCCTCAAATTTTTTCATGTCCATACGCGTATGTGTTTATTCCATCAATAGCTATCCAACGTTTCGTGTCCATAGGCGATAGGGACGTCTTGTTTATAGTCAGTCCGTATATCTTATGCCCATCACTTCTAAGTGTGTTCATTTTATGTCTAAAGGTACGGGTCTTGAACAGGGCTTCCTTGAATCTGGCGTGTTTGATGTGTTGTTTCACCACATACTTCTTAACCCCCTTAGCTTTCCGGATCTCACTATTGTCGGCTTTCAGTATGGAGTACATCTTAGGTCTCAAACCTATGTACTCGGCTATGGGCGTGCCAGCACACTCGTCCTTCATCTTACCTAGGACCTTTTTATTTACCGTACTGTGTAGGGTATGGGTCTTAGGGTAGTCGCTGGTGTCGTATAAATCAAGGTGTTTTTTCATGTCCTCGTACACGTCCTCGGTTCGAATCTCCATCAGCAGGGAATCCGTGTCAGTGTACAGCACTTCACACCTGTCGCAGTATTGTTTCTTGAGCTCGTTGTAGTAAAAGTCGTACATCAGGTGTTTGGATAAATCGAGGATGCTCATCCCCACGTAAACAGGCCGGTTGAATTTTATGTGGCTTTTCTTCATGTGTAGGGCAACCAGGTTGTCTGTGAATATCTTACTACGGTTGAATGCCGGACTGGCTATCAATTTCCTGAGTTTGTCTTCCTCACTCGACCGAACCAGCTTCACGGTCACGCGTTTCCTCAGGTTCTCCATAGTCTTACCAAACACCGAGTTGTTCATGAGTTTGTAGAGATTTTTCTCAAAATCACTGGTGGCTTTTTTTCGTAGGTCTGTGTTCATTCTGATGTAGGGCTCCATCCATGGACTCTGGTCGAACATGAGCACCCTGTGTATTTTGGTCAGCCTCATACCCAACGACAGGTACAGCTGTAGGTTGCGATAGTGAACGATGTACTTGGTCTTATTCATTAAGTTAGGCACGAGTTTTTCAACGTCTGTCACACGCCCACCTGACAAGTTATGTTGGTACTCAGACATCCAGTCTGTATTAACCCTCATACGTTCGGGTGCAAGGGGATAGCTGTTGTGCGATGTGTGTAATTCCTTAGGATACTCTAAGTCAACTTCGAGGATATACCCTTTGTTCGAATCTGGTGCAACCTCCATAACATCAACGTGGGGTACCCATTCGAATCCCCCTGTAGGTAGATACTGGCTCATGGCCCAGCCGTACAGGTTGTTTGCGTCGAGGTAGAGAATGTGATTGGTTGGTTTGTTAGGATCGTAACAGTTCACGTATTGATTATTTGCTTTAGCGTATCGTTTGGATGCCATGGAAATACCACCTCGCAAGCCTTTCTCAATAAATAGGTGCATGTCGTAATCTGTGAGCAATTCCAAATTAACTCCGGTCTTTTTAAGCAAGGCGTCCCACGACAGACCTGGGCTGGTGTAATACCATGCGGGGTCGAGTTTATACTGCTTTAAACAGGTCCGCCTGAACGTTTCAAACACGTCGGCTAACAGCAGTACATCTGTCCTCAAGTACAGGTCGTGATAATCACCCAGGTTCTTACAACCCAGTTTATTCCATACGTTAGTCGCGTGCGAGTAATCATCTCGTGAGACGGACGCCTCATTCAGCTTGCTATAAAAGCAGTCAATAGGGGGTAGTCTGGTCTCGGTGAACTTGGCCCAACTATCCATGTACTCATAGGGGTACACACCCTTCCTCATAAGCAGGGGTCTAGTCTCGGCGTCTGTGTATCGATCGGTGATAGGGAAGGTATTGTTGGCCTTGACCAGACTGTCGAGTGACGACAGGAGGAACTGAAACGAGTCAATGAACCTAAGTCCGTTTAAACTGAAGGAGATGTATCTCTCCATGTTGTTGGGGATGCACGTTATATTACCATCGATTTTCGCAATGGCCTGCATGATCAAGTGTGAGTCGTACCCTCTCAAGTTGTGAAAGACAACGGGGATGTTTATTGTCTTAGGGTTGATTTTAAGCTTGAGGTTGCACGCGTTGTGAGCGGCGCCTCTATACTTACCAGTTATGTGACAGTGATCTCTCACCGAATCACCGTTAAGTGGTGAGTCGCACACGTGGCAGTTAGTGCTACTAGCGTGAGCTAGCCTGTCGGCTCGGGTCATACGCATGGGAGCGATTCTATACAATTCATTCCTAATAATTTTTTCTTCCTCCTGCAAACACTTTAGAAACCTTTCAGCCGCGTCAGGGCCCCTATACACTACCGGAGCTTTCGTTTCCCCGTCACAACGGACGACAATGTATCCAAACGAACAGGCTTTATGCTCTTGTGTCTTGTGGGTGAAGCTACCCCCACTGGGGGAATCCCCACCCACAACTAAGGCTTCGAAGTCGGCGTATATAATATAAGGTACAGACATTTGGTTCTTGTGGTTACTGAATTTTAGGATATTTTCACCTTCCTTAGGCATGTCGACCCGTATGGCCGTCTGCCCCACACCTTGACAATCATCCCGGTGGGATTTTAATAAATCAGCTCGACTGAAACCGTGTAGGCATCGTACACAAAAGTGTTTTTCCCCATCGTGTTTCGACTGGTCGTGCAACAACCGGCTGAGATGTTTTATCCACGTGTAGTGATACTTTTCACCTAGTTGGATCATGAATATATTGATAACTTGGCGATCCTTCACCGGGCTGACCCTGTGTACTATTGTTTTGTTACCTTCGTGCCCAAAGACATTTATAGCCAGATTATTCTGTTTTTCTACTTTAGTGATCTGGGATATGGGGGTGGGTTCATCTATACCATCCCAATTAAGCCCATCGTCTTGGGGATAACTAGAAAGCCTATCTGAATTCTTGCCAGCTGGAAATAAGGCTGACCTGATAGCTAACCTCAGGCAATCGTTTCCTCTATTCTTAACGTTTACTATGGCATGTTTGTTCCTATAATAGGGAGGCAAGGCTAGGTATGACCCGCCTCTGAACGGCACGTAGTTAGCTATGTCTAGATAGACGTTATCGATTTTATCTACAGCCCACCCGGACCCCAAGTGTGTGTAGCGTTCTAGGTATTCTCGTATCTGCTGAAAACTATTATCGATTGATGCGTCAATGGTCTCTGCATGTGTGACGACCTCTTGTTGACCTCGGAAGTAAGGCTGAACATACTCAGTGGTACTCCCAACCTGCTTATCGAGCGACATTTTCACTGTGATCTGAAACTTGATACTTCCTAGATTATTTAGTTCCTGGTTGACCTTATCAGCTATCAGAGGCTTGATATCTATAATGTCTATGTTTCTATCAACGTGCATGCGCCAACCTCTCAAATAGTTACCTACAGCGCGCTCAGTGCTCACGAACTGTAGGTCAATAGCTCTATTCTGCCGTAATAATTCTACAAGCTGTGGTTTCCTCATACGGGAATACCCGCCTAAACCCAAATCGTGTGCCTCGGCTTTCAGTTGTTTTACAGTGGGAGGTTTTGCTACGGGGGCATGTGATAACAATGCGGTTAACCCGGCTCTCCCCAGGTTTGAATAACCCGTGTGCCCAAGCTGTTTCGCTTGAGCTTTTAATTGTTTTACCGTAGGAGGGGCTTCTAAACCTAGTAATCTCAACAATGCTGACTTCCGCATTCTAGAATACCCGATAACACCTCTCTGTTTTGCGACCCTCTTGAGCTCGCTTACAGTAGACATCGTGTTTACACCTAAGAGAACTAATGTCTAATTGGTTCACAGTAAGGGGAGGTAACTCTTAAGTGGCTATCTTGAGCAGTCGCCTACGTTCTTTTATGTAGCCTTTTTTATTCTCGTAGATGAGTTGATGTCTGACTACGTTCGCTCCGTGAGCTTTACATAGACAGTAGTGCCCTTTAACCCCGATACCACACACAGAACACGTGTAGTTAGGACTTCCCATATGGAAACAACAGAACCCCTGATTCCTGCATTTCCTACCACAGGCCTCGGTCTTCCCCATAAGTATATATTCGCATCGGTATGGAGCGGGTCTCATGTTTACTTATATAGGTATTTTAGTTTAATTGCTTCGCAACCAACGCAGTAGCTGCTATACCCAAAACTATGAAGCCCAGTTCACGATTCATTTGTCCCTTGGATGGTGTGTAGTACTGAGCGAGTGTGGGTTTATTGAGCGGTTCCAATTGTTTACCAGTTAGTAGGTAGTATTCTTTCATTGCTTCATCGACATCGTAGAATGTTTTAATGGCATGGTTTTCACGCTTGAGTTGTTCGTTAATAAAATCGATCCTCTGGAGGCGTTTTTTAACGTACTCGTCCTGTGCTCTTTGTAATTTCTCAGTAGCGAGATCGTGTCGCTTCCTTTCTTCCTGTATTTCAGCCGCGTGATCATCTCGTAGTTTCGAGAAGAGGTAATTACTCCCGGAAAATGCCAGGGCATTCACTAACGCCCCACCGACCATCATAGCTATCGTGGCCATCCCTATATTTATTTCATTATATTATCAGGTATTATTCCTTGTTTTACTAGGATGTCTTTTGTGGCCATCGCCATACCAAGGTTCATTATGAGCATACCCATATCCTGCAGGTTGAAATCTAGCTTGATAGTTGGTTGTTTAAGCACCATTTTAGTCAACCGAGCGTACCCTACTGCTAGACTGGCTACCACTGTGGCGTGGTATGCGTCGTTGACGAACGTTTTCCCCTCAGACATTATGTATATGATATAAAATATTAAAATTATAACATGATATGCGGGTCGACGGTGGGGGTACCCCCCACACCCCCAACAGTGGGGGTTACCACCTCAGGTACCACCTCACGGTGAGGGTTTCCATCACGTGTATATAACCATGTTATAACCACGGCAGCAGTTACACCTACAGCCAACAACAGTCGGGTTGGGTTGGTCACTTTATGTTGGTTACACCACCGTTTTTTACCGGCAGCTACTCTCTTAGGATTCTTCTGCCTGGTTACTGTTGAAGTGGTCTCCACCGTCACCTCGGGACTCACTGTTTGGGGTGTGGGGGGTACCACCACTGGGGTCTCCTCCACTGGGGTTTCCTGTGCAGCATCCATCTATACTATTATTATTATTCTTTCTCTCAAATTGACAATGTTTTGCCGTGATAATCGCCGCCGTCACTGGAGCCAACAACATACCATATTTGTGGTACAGCCCGCAGCTGATAGAGCTCACGGCGTGTTCGATAAAAGGGTCTTTCTCGAGGTCCTCCCACAGGTAAAGTCGGCGCTCTGGTGGAATGGGAAGGAAATGTGACACAATACCGGTGTATATCTGGGTCATAGCCGATCCTATTGTCTTTGTCATTTCTGCTCCGAGCCGGGACTCGTATCTAGCGTACAGCTTATCGATTTCTTCGGCTGACATTTTGTTAATTTTATCCGGAGTGTAGTCTCCAAAGTAATGTTTGGCTTTGCCGCCAACAGCCAACGCCACCAGTTTCTCTCGCTTGTCATCAGTGGGGCCTGCGGGCGACAATTGTTCGAGCAATTCCTCACACTCCATCTTATAATATAACAAGTAAGATTTAGTTTTAACTATATAATACCCGATGCAGACAAAACACAGAGAAATGAAGGTTAAGTTGCACACGACAAACACTTCGAATATCATAGCTATATGCTTAGCTTTAGCTTAGCTTTGCTTAGCTTTGCTTAGCTTTAGCTTAGCTTTGCTTAGCTTTAGCATACTATATATGCTACTGGTTGGTCGGTCTTTAGAACGAGCTTAGCGTGTTTAGTTTCAGCGAGCTGTTTCTTCACCCGTTCCCGTTCTAATTTACTCATCACATCGTTCTCTCTCAAACACTCCTCGAACGAATCCCTATCCTTGCAGTGAAATAAGGCCACCCATCGAGTCTGCTCCCTGAGGTCTTTCAACACCGAGTTGAACTTCTGCGTTAGCACCCAGACGCTGTGATTTGCATGCCGGCCGGAGAAGGCCAGGTACGATAGCATGTCTCTCTTTTTTGTTATCTCGCGATTAGCGCTGCAGTCGTCCAGTATAAACAGCGTCGGTTCCCCTTTAAATTTCTTGTGAAGAGCTTTCAACCAGTCCTGCAGGCGTGTTCCAGGGTCGATTTTGTGTACGTCAGGGTCCGTCATTACCCAAGGTCGCGCGTACGTTTTATTCATGCCCAGAGTAGGGCACATGATAACGATGTTATCGAACACATCCTTGTAGTAACCCTCCAACATATCCAACACGAAAACGGTCTTCCCACAGCCAGTCTGCCCGCATATGATAGCGCAGTGTGGGTCAGTGGGTAACCCCAGGGGGTCTCCCCCATCAGTAGATGGCTTGCACAAATCTCCCATTGTCTATATTAAGTTGCGCGTCCATAATAACGTACAGATATAATTTCAACTTACCAGCGGTTTGAGCCTTCTTAGTAATCTGGATGGTTATCCCTTCGCTGCCGTTATCTATACGGCGCCCGCTACCGTGCAGTTTATCATCATCCGTGGATCGCATGTCCAACCATAGGGCGTACTTGGTGGTCAGGTATTCACCGATCTGCACGGAGCCGAGGTCCAGGTCCTTTGTTATGTAATCCCCCACTGGTAGCTTTTTTATCTCATCCCACTGCTGGTGTGGTCTCATACCATGACTGAACAGCTGGTTGGGCACGCCCTCGATGGTAACTTCCACCTTTTCAATCTCGGGGTTGAAAAACTTCTCGCTGTCCCTCCGGAATGGATCGTAATCCTCCACGGGGACGACCAGGATACCTTTCATCGATCGCGCCGGCACGTTCAGGTTGATATTCCACACAGTGTCGCTCTTATCTCGCACGACTGATCTATGCCTCAGTACGCGATCGTACAGGATAGCCATCTTCCCAGAGTACTGGCTTCGAACCTGCCTGGCCAGCTCCGGACTAGTGACCATGTCGAACTCCAGAGAGATGTTGTCTATGGCATAACTGGCCTCATCACCGTTCGGCGTACGCACTACTTTGCTATAGTCGTTAAACGTGAGCTCGTATTCGAGCCTATCACCCAGCGCGGCCTGGTAAAACGGCGCGTGTCCCGTGAGCAACTCGAAGTCGAGCGGCACGCAGAATCGATTCCCGTATGCTAGAGCGATGGCCTTTTCACCGTCCGATAGCTTGTCTTGCTGGTCTGTCGTGAAGACGTACCCTATGCGCGCCCGGGTTGATTTGCTGATACCCTGGTACACATCATTGACTCGTTCTCTCTCGCTTTTCCAGAGATCCTTGTAGCAGTGAAACACGTCGCTGTCGTCGATGCTCAGCACCTCGTTACCGCTGATCTTGACGGTCGTTTTCTTGATGATAGCTCGACCCACGTTCCGCACTAGCTCGCGTTTGTCGTTGTCGGAGGTCAACGTGATATTAAACGCCAGTCGAACAGTGCCTGGTACAATGAGGTCATTCTCACCAAGGTTTGGAAATCTAACCAGCAGAGTTTGATTCTGGTCTATCTTGCTGGGATTATTGGTGATGGTCACCGACTGTCGCACGGCTCTGGCTCCTAATGGCTCTCTCAATTTTCTGAAAGGATCTAATTTTCTACCGTACATTGTTATATAAAAGAAATATATTTTTAATACTAATGGATGAAGACATACCTATGGATGATATGTGGGACGATAGTGCCCAGGCATTCAATGATGACCAGGAGACCTCATTCTCGCAAGGTGACGAGCTCCTTAAAGGCGCCGTCGACGATTATTACAACGCAGTTGAAAATAAATCCAAACTCAAGCCGTTGGGAAGGAACTATTCCGATTTTACCCTCAGCAATGGCACGCTGCGTTTGAAGTCTCGCCCGGAGATCGATCTCATGAATAAACGCACTAGAGAACCGCTTGCTTTATCAACATTAGCCGGTAAACATGGAAGTCAGTTGGTCCAAGATGAACTAGGTTTCATAGATTACGGTGGCGCGCGACCTAAGCAGTATCCTCCGAAGTTAGTTCAAGGTCTGGAAGGCATCAGGGACGCCACATCAGATCAAAACATGACTTATGATATTAAAAAGATGTTGGCCGACTACGAGAACGAGCCCTTCCCGGGGCTCGAATTTACCGTTCGGGAACTGAGGGGGTTGGACCTGTTGATGCAAACCATTCGTGGTCAGCTCTGGAAAAGCACAGCCAAAATAAGTGAGATAGACGACCACATCGCCTATGAAAAGAAAAAACTCGGTGAAACTGAGGACGAGTCTATGAAAACCACCATCGAGGAACGAATACGTAATTTGGAAGATGAAAGGCAGACCTGGTTGGAGACAGCGTCCGGCTACAAAGAAAAGCTTAGATCCCAGGTCAGCCGTATACGGGAAACCATCAATCAAGTCCTCCACCGAGACACCACGTTAGCAGACAGGATTAGGATATTGTTCCGGGAGCAAGGGATCACCATCGCCAGTATTCTGACTGCATTGGGTTTCATCATATCAACCCTGGTGGTGTCACTGACAGGGGGAACACCTGTGGGGCCTGCCAGTGGCGGAACTCCAAGTGGCGGTGGGGGTGTTAAAGACTGGATTAAAAAACTCGGGGAAGGCCTAGCTAAACTGGCTGGTAAAGCCGCCGAAGCCCTTCCCGGCATCCTGGGTAGCATCGTCTCGTGGTTGTTGAGCGCTCTGTCTAAAACTGCCATGTGGCTCAGTCAAAACCTGTGGGCAGCCATCGTCGCCGTGGCGGGTCTGGTGTACGTAGCGGCTAAGAAATCTTTAACCAAATAAGTCCCAAAGTTACCCCGCCAACCACTAGGGCTGTTTTATTATCAATATGCTGCTGATAGGGGGGTCCCCCCACATGAATATGGGGGTGTGTGGGGGGTACATGAACTTTAGGCTCCGGAGGTGGCGCCACTATACCCTTTTCACGTGGTGGGATGTGTGGGATATAGGGGGTGTTAATATCGGAGTTGATACCCAACTTTTGATCCTTCGTGGCTATGACTATTTTGTTGTTATAACCCACCACTTTTTTTATTCTCAGTTGCATATCACTCGGGGCCATGTATAACCCCACGCCGAACACGTAATTGACTTTCGATCTGGCGTATTCTAACACGTTTTGGTAACGGTCGATGGCCCTCGGGAGATCAACTGGAGAATTGATAGCATCCTCAACGTTGGCAACGAATTGTGTCTGAGCGTCGTAAGCAGTTCCCTTACCGAGGATGTTAGAACGCGTCATCGACTGCGCACCCAACAGCGCCCACACGTACGTTCGAATCGAGTCGTTCAAGCGTATTGTACCAACACGAGTGAATTCTTTCGATGTTTTTGAGATCATTTTAGTCCAGGCTGTGGCTGCATCAGGACTGGTTTGCTTTATACAGCTGACATGGATCTTTTCATTCGTTGTGGGGCCTGTAAATGTATGACGGTTTGGGTTGTATGAACCATCTTTAGAACCGGCATAATATGTTCCGGACCTGTAGAAGTACACGAGAACTATACCGAGACCATGGTTCACACCAGGAAGGCGAAAGTCTTTATTCGTTGGAAACTCAAACTCCCCACAAATACGTTCATAAGCGCGTCTATCATAGGGGTTATTCGTCATACTCCACGCTTTATCTTGGGGAAGAGGAGCACTTATTTCCTTCAATATTCGTCTCGTTTGATAATAAATATGAAACAAAATAACCGCCTTACTCAGTTCGTCTATACCGTAGTCTGGTGCCACACCCGACCCTGACGTCGCACACCACACAGCAAAGTTGAGTTGGTTCTGCCAAAACTGCATTGGGTTTTGATTCCAGTTTACCACCGCCTGCGCGTTATTAACGGACACGACATAGTTTTCAAGATATCAATAAAGGTTGTTTTAAACCCCGTACCATCTGCATTCACCACGATTTTCAAGTGTGCTAAATCCATATTATAATATATAAATTATATATTATAATATGTACATAACACTTCCAGGAATAACGAGCGGTGAGGCCGTTCAGCTGACGCACGCGATCGATAACACGTCAGGTCAACTCGAAGTCGCACTCTGCGATATCACCTACCTACCGCAATGGACTAACATTAATATCAGCAACAATAAGCTGTTCGTCAGTGGAACTCGCAGCCAGATAACTGACGGCTACTACAGCGTGTGCTCTCTAAACGACGAGGTCTTCAAACCCCTGGGAGCCGAACTCAAGATGAACGACTCAAACGGTACAGTGGTGTTAATCAACAACGGAAGAACCTCATTGAGGCTAGGCCGACCATTAGCGAGGATACTCGGTATGTCTCCTGACGAGATAAAACCAACAACAACCGTCACAGGCACGAAGTTACCCGACCTAGTACCGTACCGAGAGCTGTACATTCATCTCGATCAGGTGAGCACAACGTATAACATTCAAGGAGGTCACCCTTCCACTATATTGAGAGCAGTGCCGGTGAAAACTGAGAAATTCAACGACGGTAGAACCGAGTCATTTTCACCACGGCAGTATAAGAGATTAACCCAGGGCAACATACCTGAGCTGACAATATCGGTGTTAGATATAAATCATAATCCTGTAAATATAGGATACCTCAGCTTAACACTTCATGTAACATGACCAGCGCACAAGGACCCGGAGTGAAAAAATGCGTCAATATCGGGATCTCCGACCTCGGAGACACACGCGGTTTCGACGCTCCCGGAGTAGATGGTAAATCGTATGCCTTGCAACTGAAAAACAACATTTACAAACGCGTTGAAATCCCCTCCGGTGGAACCCTAAGTGATATGATAGATACCACAAGAGCAACAGTAAACACTAAGTACTCCCTTGTCAACACCGGTGATAATAATTGGGTAATATACCCATCGTTCGGTGGTAAACTGTTCGACTTAGACGATGTTGAGAGCACTACCGTCGTCAAAAACAAACCATATATGCTCGTCTTCACCGAAGATGACAAGTGGGTGTTGTTACCTGATAAAGACGACTGGTTGATCAATATTAGACTCGTCTCCCCTTACGTGTTCACAGATAACAAAGACAACCACCTAAACAAAGTCGTGAACAATGGAACCCTGCTCGTGGCTTACGTCCCAACTCAAAGACGTAGCGTAGTCGTCAGCCCAGCCAACACTGCGGTAGCCCACATGCTATCGAGTAAACCGGCCGTACAAAACGTGAAATTGCAGTTGGTGTCTGAATTCGAAGGCGTGACCAAGGTACTAGATAATATAACGATAAACGGAACACTGATCATCAAAGTATACCTAGGGGAATCATCGGGGAATAATATCGAGATCGTGAAGGGGATCAAACTCGGGTGGGGCAAACAACATCAGTTTCAAATTTGTAATGTTTACGTGCTGGAGGGTGTCGGCCCCAAGACCAGTCTGCAGGGGGTCAACGTGATCGTGGAAAATAAGATATCACTAATCAATATCTTCCTGCCTGACAACATACACTTCATGGGTATGAAGTTAACCCCTGAATTATTATCAGAAAACCAGTTGGAAATTATATCATAATAGTATAATAATGACCAGTCATCATCCCAACACTACGTTTAACGACCTGGGAGATACGGAGGGATTCGATCAGCCTGGTGAGGAAGATGAATTATACATCCTGCACTTCAAAGACAACGTGTACAGACGGGTGTCGTTATCAGATTTTAAAGAGCCCAAATGGTTGATCAACTTAACACTCACCTCACCTTATATCACAATAAACATAAATACGTGGATGATCTCTAAGATTAGGAACAACGGTATCTGGCCCGGGGATTTCATTCCGGAGAGGGAATTAGCATTCAAGATAGCTACTGCTGGTGCTGAAAAAAATACATTAAATTCTGGGCCAAAAAATAAATTAACATTTAGCTATAATACTTATAACATAAATCTTGTTAATAGAATATTCTCCCCTTTCACACTCATCATAGAAGTCTTCTTTACGTCTTTACTACATGAAAACATCTCAAGAGTACACCAAATTTTACCCGGGGTGTCAATACACTGGTATGATGAACAACACACATTCAAATATTGTCGTATTGTTATACAACAGAATACCACGGGTCCTATAAACAGCTTAATAAGCCTCAGTGGGGTTTTTATTACAACAGAAAAGTCTATTAGCCTCTCACCTATTACCCTGACTAGTAGTCTAAAACTTGTAGACTTCAAATTCATTGATAAAGTATTAACTGAAACCCAATTAAAATATCTTTCAAAATATACATTATAGGATGGGTCTGTACCCAGTCGTAGAGGAAGTAGCTAAGACGTTGGAAACCGTAGATGGGTTCCGCTTGAGGCAGTTATGTGATGTAAAACGTCAACTAGAACAAGACCGTGACACGCGGAAAGCACTATGTAAAAAGTACAATAGAGCTTTCAATATCGTGAACGGGGCTGACACTACCCTTATGGCAACCAGCATGGGACTAGGGGCGGCAGGCGTTGGGTTGTTAACCACCATCGTGGCTGCACCTATAGTGCTAGGTATTGAAATAACGGCTGGGGTGACAGGGTTGGTAGGGTTGGCGCTTAAGTTAGTATCACGCAGACTTAATCGTAAGGCATTGAAACACGACGAGATAAGGGTTCTGGCCGAAGCAAAGCTAAACACAGTGAGTGAGCGAATTTCCACGGCACTATCTGACAGTAAGATCTCAGAAGAGGAGTTTCGTTCAATCCTATCTGAACTCAAAAAATATAACGAAATGAAACAAGATATTCGATCCAAGTCTCGTAAGTCTGCTATCAGCGAGGACGAGAAAAAAAAGTACATAGAACAGGGAATACAAAAAGCCCAGCAAGCCTTTATTATGAACACCAAAGAGATCGTAGGCGGTTCACGTTAAACTGTTTCATCGATATAAACATGACATAGGGGAACACGAGGGCGATAGCCGTAAGCGAGCCACCGATCCTATATGGTCAGTCAAAACTTACAACATAGATAAAGTGGATATGAAACCCGACGAACCCAACTTATACTACTTGAGGGATGGGCCGGGTAGGGGGTTTGTAAGAGAAGAATTATTGATCGTACCGTACGGCACAGTATTACCTCCTACCAAGGCACAGTAATTTTGTAGTAGGGGTAATAGTAGCAAGAGCTAATGGCCCAACCAAAGCCTTATTTAGTAAATAAGGCTTTGTAGAGACATTTCTTGAAAGTGAGCCAGAACTGTCATTCCCTATACTACTGTACTGGTGAGGAATTGATATAAGCAGAGTTCGGCTTGTTTACCAAACCAGATTCCCTTGGAATAAATATATGTTTAAACCATAATTTGAACACTAGTATATAATCTATAACATTAGTGCAAACGAATATCCGGCCTTGAATATCCTGCTAAAGAAATTCATTTCGGGATAAGGGTGAAATAGTTGTGAAAATCACTGAAAATCAGTGATGACACCAGATGTTCTACCGGTTCTAGTCTGTAACACCCACCCTTTTACAAAATGTGCCCAACACAGTCAGTATTTATACATTGACGCCGCACAGTATTACTACCCGTCATGCTATGGTGTCCCTGTAAACAAATCGGACAAATTAAAAAATGTAATTTACGACAGCTGTCTAGAAGTATGGACACCGAGACTTGAACGTATATAGGTAAACACATATGTTTGGGAAATAACCAATAACTTTATTTTACGATGCAGTGTGGGTCACAATTCATGCCTCGGATGAAAAAAATAGTTTATATTTGACACAGTGTTTATAAAAATGCTCCTGTCCTTATAGTAAAACTATGAGAATTCATTCCACAGCAGGCACACCGGTCCCTGGTTTTACATATAAAACAACAGTGAAAAAGACTATCTTAGGAAGGAAATTCATTTTCGTATAAAAGGAACAAGCTGTAAAATAGAGAGATGACTTAGTTACCCAATAACATGTCCAATGCGACAACTTTGTTATACCGCACTCCATGTTCCAGGTTCGGCAATAAAGAGACTAGACTCACGCCGGTAGTCAGGGACTGTGTGGATCGGGTGGACTGTGTGGATTGAGTGGTCAGCTTCGAACTTCCTATTCCCTGAGCATGGATCGTTGTTTACGATATAGGTCACTTGGTTGCCTTGTCACGACTATTTACAGGCTGACGTATAAATTAGCTACCTTATCTCAGTGTTTGCAGGAGGAAGAAAAAATTATTAGGAATGCATTGTATAGAATCGCTCCTATGCGTATGACCCGAGGCGACAGGCTAGCTCACACTAGTAGCACTAACTGTCACGTGTGTGACTCACCACTTAACGGTGATTCGGTGAGAGATCACTGCCACATAACTGGTAAGTATAGAGGCGCCGCTCACAGCGCGTGCAACCTCAAGCTTAAAATCAACCCTAAGACAATAAACATCCCCGTTGTCTTTCACAACTTGAGAGGGTACGACTCACACTTGATCATGCAGGCCATCGCGAAAATCGATGGTAATATAACGTGCATCCCCAACAACATGGAGAGATACATCTCCTTCAGCTTAAAAGGACTTAGGTTCATTGACTCGTTTCAGTTCCTCCTGTCGTCACTCGACAGTCTGGTCAAGGCCAACAATACCTTCCCTATCACCGATCGATACACAGATGCCGAGACTAGACCCCTGCTTATGAGGAAGGGTGTGTACCCCTATGAGTACATGGATAGTTGGGTCAAGTTCACCGAGACCAGACTACCCCCTATTGACTGCTTTTATAGCAAGCTGAATGAGGCGTCCGTCTCACGAGATGATTACTCGCACGCGACTAACGTATGGAATAAACTGGGTTGTAAGAACCTGGGTGATTATCACGACCTGTACTTGAGGACAGATGTACTGCTGTTAGCCGACGTGTTTGAGACGTTTAGGCGGACGTGTTTCAAGCAGTATAAACTCGACCCCGCATGGTATTACACCAGCCCAGGTCTGTCGTGGGACGCCTTGCTTAAAAAGACCGGAATTAATTTGGAATTGCTCACAGATTACGACATGCACCTATTCATTGAGAAAGGCTTGCGAGGTGGGATTTCCATGGCATCCAAACGATACGCGAAAGCAAATAATCAATACGTGAAAGGTTACGATCCTAACAAGCCAACCAATCACATTCTCTACCTCGACGCAAACAACCTGTACGGCTGGGCCATGAGCCAGTATCTACCTACAGGGGGATTCGAATGGGTACCCCACGTTGATGTTATGGGGGTTGCACCAGATTCGAACAAAGGGTATATCCTCGAGGTTGACTTAGAGTATACCAAGGAATTACACACATCACACAACAGCTACCCCCTGGCCCCCGAACGTATGAGGGTTAACCCAGACTGGATGTCTGAGTACCAACATAACTTGTTAGGTGGGCGTGTGACAGACGTTGAAAAACTCGTGCCTAACTTAATGAATAAGACCAAGTACATCGTTCACTATCGCAACCTACAGCTGTACCTGTCGTTGGGTATGAGGCTGACCAAAATACACAGGGTGCTCATGTTCGACCAGAGCCCATGGATGGAGCCCTACATCAGAATGAACACAGACCTACGAAAATAGCCACCAGTGATTTTGAGAAAAATCTCTACAAGCTCATGAACAACTCGGTGTTTGGTAAGACTATGGAGAACCTGAGGAAACGCGTGACCGTGAAGCTGGTTCGGTCGAGTGAGGAAGACAAGCTCAGGAGATTGATAGTCAGTCCGGCATTCAACCATAGTAAGATATTCACAGACAACCTGGTTGCCCTACACATGAAGAAAAGCCACATAAAATTCAACCGGCCTGTTTACGTGGGGATGAGCATCCTCGATTTATCCAAACACCTGATGTACGACTTTTACTACAACGAGCTCAAGAAACAGTATGGCGACAGGTGTGAAGTGCTGTACACTGACACGGATTCCCTGCTGTTAGAAATTCGAACCGAGGACGTGTACGAGGACATGAAAAAACACCTCGATTTATACGACACCAGCGACTACCCTAAGACCCATGCCATACACAGTACGGTAAATAAAAAGGTCCTAGGTAAGATGAAGGACGAGTGTGCTGGCACGCCCATAGCCGAGTACATAGGTTTGAGACCTAAGATGTACTCCATACTGAAAGCCGACAATAGTGAGATCCGGAAGGCTAAGGGGGTTAAGAAGTATGTGGTGAAACAACACATCAAACACGCCAGATTCAAGGAAGCCCTGTTCAAGACCCGTACCTTTAGGCATAAAATGAACACACTTAGAAGTGATGGACATAAGATATACGGACTGACTATAAACAAGACGTCCCTGTCGCCTATGGACACGAAACGTTGGATAGCTATTGATGGGATAAACACATACGCGTATGGACATGAAAAAATTTGAGGCTATTTACTACAGCCCGCGTGGGTACTGGAAAGGAGCTAGCGCAGTAGATAAGCTAGCTAAAATAGCGCGAGTACCCCCGGAGGAAGCCAAAGCGTGGCTTGAAAAACAAGCCCTGTGGCAGATCTATTTGCCGGCACCACGCTACGTGCCTAGAAGGAGGTTCGGTATTAACATACCTAATAGCGTTCACCAGGCAGACCTACTGTTCCTACCCCACGACAAGAGGTACAAGTATGCCTTAACCGTAGTGGACGTAGCCAGTCGTTACAAGGAAGCCGAACCCTTGACCACGAAAGATTCGGCCCAGGTAGCCAGAGGATTCGAACGCATATACAAACGCAGCCCGCTGACGTGGCCAACAGAGCTGCAAGTTGACCCCGGACGGGAGTTCATGGGTGCCGTGTCACAACTGCTAGCCAAACACGATACAAAGATCAGGCGTGGCACGGCCGGAGCCCATCGCAGCCAAGCCATAGTTGAGAGATTTAATAGGACTTTGGCTGAGCGCTTGTTCGGCCATCAGTATGCTAGGGAGATGGCCACCCCTGGAAAACGATCGACTGAATGGGTCACGAGGTTACCCAAGGTGGTGTCGGCAATCAACCATGAAGTCACCCGTCTCACCGGTAAGAAACCGGCAGACGCTATCAAACTAAAATCAATAGTTGCAGAGTCGGCCGCTCCATTGCGTGGGAAGGAGAAACAGATACCAGATAGGGCCCTAGTGAGGTATCTATACCAGCCGGGGGAACACGAGGGTGATAACCGTAAGCGGGCCACCGATCCTATATGGTCAGTCAAAACTTACAACATAGATAAAGTGGATATGAAAGCCGACGAACCTAACTTGTACTACTTGAGGGATGGGCCGGGTAGGGGGTTTGTAAGAGAAGAATTATTGATCGTACCATACGGCACAGTGTTACCTCCTACCAAAACACGGTAAACGTGACATATGTAGTAGGGGTAATAGTAGCAAGAGCTAAGGGCCCAACCAACGCCTTATTTAGTAAATAAGGCGTTGTAGAGACTTTTTTTGAAAGTGGTCCAGAACCCCCATTCCCTATACTACTGTTGTGGACTCCACATTATTCTTGATGCCCTGGGATACGACCATCTTTGCATTCATTTCCATTTGGTCAATTATAGTATGGATATTGTCACAAAGTACACACAATTCTGAGTCTAGTTCTGAGAAAAATCGGTATCAGGCAACTTATTTGTGTGTTTGTTGTTCAACCCCGCACTCAGCCATATCCTATCTATATGGCGGCGGTCTGTAAATAATCGAGTGTGGATCAATCAGTCCAGTGGTCAAGAGTATAATAAGATCATAAGAATTCATAATGTGATGTTGTAAATTTCATTTTGAAACGTGGGTGTCGGACATTGATTAACATCTGGTTTGGTGGCATTTGAAACCTTACGGAATGTGGCTCGCAATCACACCCCGACCAGCAAGTGATTGGCTGATAAAGCTGACTAGAGTTAAAAGCTGGTTGTTGCGTAACTACACCCGACGCACAGAGCACGGTGACCCGAGAGTCTTGCTCCTGGAGACACAACCATGGCTGATCTGTCGAGTGTATCTGTTTGGGTTAAAGCGTGTCTAGCTCTTATTCCCTTGGGCGGACTGTTTCATTTGATAGGTTTCGCATCACCGTATTGGATCATGGCAGGATCAGCCCACAGCGGAATCTGGCAATTGTGTAATAATGGAGTCTGCATTAGTTATCTAGATGCGCGACTCACGTTGACGGGTAAGTATCACATATCAAACCAGTCACATGCAACATTACATTTACCCCGCCTCTGTTGGGGGTTCAGGGAAGATGATCTCTCGCCAACATCCATGTCTAGTCAGTTTGCAGATGATGGCTCGTTCTGGAGACGATTAGGTAACTTTCAGCTTGTTCCAGAATCAATTAAAAATGTTTTGAGATGGTTTATATTTAGGGTTACAACAAGAATATGTCATCAGAAACCTAGCCTGGTATCTCTCCCAGGCCTCAGTGTGTTTGTATGATGTCCTTGGAATAGTATGCATCACTGCATATGGACCTTTATACCTTCCATGTCTCGAAAGTCTCCTGTAAAGCACTTGTTTAAGTGCCTTGAAGAACTATAAGGACTGATAACGTCCCCTTGCCTCAGATATCCGCCTTGACGTGCATGTACATGTATGAGTACCTTGTAAACATACGCATCACTGTATGTGGACTATTATAACCCCATGCCTCATATCTCCGCCTTGATGTACTTGTATAAGGTCTTTATAAGATAAGTCTGTGTAGGGACCATGTTGTTCACAGGGCTGAAGGACAACACCACTGTACCGAAATAAAGAACAGAAAATATCACGTTACATGAATAAATTACCCTGCAGCCATTTTGGATTTCAAACTAGCTGCCTCACTTAGGTACTCAAGCGCCATATACGAATTATTTATGATTATACCATCAATTATTTCTTTGAAGCATCTTAATTTATGGGAGGGTTAAAGGAAATGAAAGTTTTGTCCTTGAGATAAGAGCCACTGTACATGTTGCTTCAGTTGCTGTGTTTACATTCATGCTACAAACTGAAAAAG
Source organism: Haliotis asinina (assembly GCF_037392515.1). Lineage (NCBI taxonomy): Eukaryota > Metazoa > Mollusca > Gastropoda > Lepetellida > Haliotidae > Haliotis > Haliotis asinina. The sequence continues at coordinate 42,198,940 of NC_090282.1, forward strand.
AAGAATGATTATACTTATAAACACTTACATATATGACGCCTAACAACTCTTTTCGTTTCAAAGCTGTTTTGCAGCAAACGTTATGAATAGACTTTCCAAAATATGTAGCTTTGCCCCCGATGCTCTAATTATTTTGAGTTGAAGTTGAAACGTCTAAATAAATTTGATGCGATATACAAGTCATATAAACAAAAGTAGTTTACATGAAGACTCAATAACAAAAAGATGCAGATAAAATTTTCTTAAGAGAAAAAGCCAAAATTACCCTTTCCAAAAAATGACCCAATGGCATGTATCGTTGTATTTTAGAACAGATTCTATACATAAGAATTACGATAATAAGTTTGTACAGGACCAGCCTATCAAAGGACCAGCCACTATACCAATTTTAATCCATTGTGACCAATGGGTGACATTTATTTAAATAAAACGGTACTGATTCCTTGCTTATTGTGGCTTTGGTGGCAACGATGTTTTTACTTGAAATGTGGCTTTAGCGACAATAGGTATTTTCCAAATGTTGCTTCCCCGGGCGGACACCAGACACAGACACCCGTATCTAAGACACTTTAAAACAACAGCATTTTTGGTCGAGTGCCCAACTAATCCTCAAGCTGTACCTCTTTCTTATAATGGATCAGTCCAGTAGAATCAATCAGAAAAGATGAGTATTGTTTTACAAACTCAACAAATAAACAACAAAGTATGTAAGTTTGGTAATCATACACTTTGAGGTCACATCAATAACAATAGGATTTTTAACATATTTAATTATCATGACCATGTCTCAAGTTAGTTAGTGGCGCTTGATCCACTTCAATCAAGAAATCATTGTTGCAAAGGGTTCATATTCAAAATATAATATTCAACTACATTAGTTAACCCCAGTAACCCCCACCAAACCCCCAGGCGTGTGTGATTAGTTAAACAAACAAACCCAGTCGACCATAACTCCTGATCCTCTGACTCCTTAAATAAACAACTTGCCCGACTGGCAAAAGAGGAACCCCCTTTTTTCTATGTCCACTTGAAATGATTCACAGTATGCATGAAATTAGTGGTTGCAAAGGATTCATTTTCAAAATATGGTTTTGCCGGCGCTTTATTTATCAGCATCAAGTAGTTACTTGTTAATTGAGTTAATTTTGAGACAGAGCATATCTGGGTGATGAGTGAATACCACGGGGTGTACAAATGTTCAGTATATTGCACGTGTTTGCACTCCAGACCATCCCTCTACAACTATGTATTTTTGTATGTCAATACGACTTGAATCTCTGATAGCGTTCCCTCTACAACCTAGAAAGATAAAAGCCAAAATCTGAGCTGTAACATGTGCAGCAGGAAGTCTGCACCTTGACCCACATGTTTATAACAGTCGTTGAAAAATGTGTTGATATTTCAAGTATAATCCTGTTTGATTAGCACAGGGCGACTATATGCCAACACTTAGTCAACATTCATTCGATACCTAACGATATGCTATTGGGGTTAATCTGTGCGACTCGTAAATCCTAGAAGTTGTCGCGTTGTTGCCGAAACAAAATCTAACAACAGCATGGTGATTGTGGCCGTTTTCCTATCTATGTAAATGCAGCTGTTCGATGTCTTATCTACTGGATTAAAATAACAACAATGCATAAAGATCGTATACCAAAGAAAGCTATGAAATGCTACGCAATATCGATAACTTTGACTATGATGCATAGGCATAAAAACATTTGCTATTTTCTCTTTCCTTATTGATATGGATTTTTTGAGTCGTCACAAACTGCCGGAAATCATGTAGGTTTTCTTTAGATATTTAAAACGCGTTTAATGGAGATCTGATGTTGACAATAGCACACTTTATGTTTTGAACAGAGAATTCAAAAGATCATAAAAACCCTTAAAAATACCTATTTGAAATTGCAGATTATTAATTACGTAATTACGTTACATTTAGAGCTGGATTACTATCTAAAGAAGGACGATGGTGTACACTTAACACAAATCTGAGAACATGTCCTATCTGTGAGGGAGGTCTGGAAGACGAATAACATCGTAATTTCATTTGTCCTTGACATGATGACTTACGTCATACATATTTACCAAGTGACTCCAAAACGAATATGTATAACTTCAAGAAACTACTTATGTCAAATAACGCACACAGTTTAAAATGCTCAGCTTATATAATTATAATACGTTCTTATGAACAAAGACGCAAACTATTACAAGAATGACAATATTAAATAGCATTATTATACTTTTGTATTATCATATCTTAACTTTATCTATTGTATTCATATTAGCTTGTATTGTATAGTGTGATTATTATTTATACACGTATGTGAATGGACGTGTATACACACGTGTAAACGTTATTGTATGAGTGAAGCTGTATGTATATGGGCCCGGTGGCTTTTGTACGTAAATAAAGTTTTTGATTCATTGAAAATCAAGCAAAAAGGAGAAAAAATAAAACCTGGTTCACACTTGGCTTTCGATGGGTCTACGGCGTCCTTAAACTGTCCGGAGCTTCATTTGCGCGGCAGTATGAATATCGCACGATACTGCGGTCGCCGTAACTTCTACGAGTTTGTCACACAGCAACGTTTGACAAATTTGAAATATACTCGTACGATTTCTGTGCAGTCTCCATGCAGGTTTGCTTCGACCTGTCGCCAAGGAAATCGCCCGATGCCCACAAACAATGTGAACATAAACTTTATATCCCGCGGTCATCCACGATGCCTAAAATTTAGTACGGAAAATCGCAGCCTACTTCATCGTAGGGCACCCGTGGAAAATGTGTCCCAGGTCTAATCAAAGCGCCACAATGCGACCATGCCACATTTCGGCCATTTGTCGTTATTTCCTGTTTTAAAAACATCTTTCTGTTCATCCAGAGGGCAACAATGGGACATCGCCATGTCTAAGATGTGTGAAAAAGCGTAACAACATGACGAGGAACATGTTGCATTGTCTCGATGTCGTCCTTGTCGATTACTGGTGCGCACGTGTAGAATGTCAGTTAGTCTAGGCACTCTTTTTCAGACTCCAGTGGTCTTTTGCTACCTGCAGTGGTCTTTTGCTACCTGCAGTGGTCTTTTGTTACCTGCAGTGGTCTTTTGTTACCTGCAGTGGTCTTTTGCTACCTGCAGTGCTCTTTTGTTACCTGCAGTGGTCTTTTTCTACCTGCAGTGGTCTTTTGTAACCTGCAGTGGTCTTTTGTTACCCACAGAGGTCTTTTGCTACCTGCAGTGGTCTTTTGTAACCTGCAGTGGTCTTTTGTTAGCTGCAGTGGTATTTTGTTACTTCCAGTGGTCTTTTGGTACCTGCAGTGGTCTTTTGTTATCTGCAGTGGTTTTGAAAACGACATAGTAATCATGGCAATGGAAGAGCTGCATTTCTTGAACAAAATGCGAATCTTTCATTGTTGCTTTGCATTTTATATATTGTACATGTCGGTGTATTTAGCGCCATACTCTTTACGCTTCTCTTCATAGGTGGTCCTGCCATATTGTTTGGCAGGACAATTCACTATGATCATAGGTTTGAATCCCAGCACCATACCCATTCACCACTTAGGTATGAAATCGGAGATGTTTCGCGGCGAATCATGATCGACGGGTCCTACAGAAACGGCTGAGTGAGTGGTTATGGTTTTAAGCCAATTTTAGGAATAGTCCACGGCGAGCGACACCAGACTTTACATATTGTACCCCCTGATCTTCGGTGTGACGAACGAATGCTTTAAACACTAGGCTACTCCATCGCCCCTCGCCTACATGGGTAATACGATAATACAGCCCTGAAACTCCGGGTAATGCACAAAGAGAGTCTTCGACTTGACGAGCGAAATGTATTCGCCGAAATATAGTTCGACCTAGCTGTGTCAACAACTGAGTTTCATTCAAATGTGTCCAAGAAATACGAGGGCACTCCCCTAAACACACAATGTTCTGTTCTGTAACAAATATGGACAAATGTCCCATATCTCTTACTCCCTTATCTTTTTGTGTGGTACAGCAATTCAAAATTGAAGAGAAGAGCTTTGCACCTGAATCTCCAGGTGAAAGTGAATCACATAACTGACAGTCATTATTTACTGTTTAGCCAGAGACCAGTCTGAACGAGGAAGTTGCAATTTGAAGTACATTTTCATATCGGCGTGTACTTGAATTTAATGTTACGGCTAAGAATTTATCGGTGTGACAGCAGATAATGTAGGTCAGGCGTTGACGGGTTTTGATGATCAAGCGTGGCAGTGATTTAACTCCAGCAAATATGAATGAGTGTGTGTGTGTCGCCCTCAACACGGCAACCAGCCTTTTTACACAGTCTAAGTCATTTCCCGAAAGTTCGGGCACAAACGAACATCGTCAACACTGTAGAATGCCCTGGAATAAGTCCCCTGGAAGTAAACCCATCGAAAACAAGGAGCATATAAATTCCGGAAAAACAGAATCCTAAAAGTGTAGACCATCTATTAAAACGAAATGTCATAATTAATATTCAAAACTCGAAATGTTGTGACCCAATAATAATTATTACGGAATTAATAACAAAAATATACAGGAAATACACACTCGTAGCATTAAGGAAAATCTGATTGTTATTTTTTCGTTTATTGTTTGTTGCTTTTAAGTGGTTTCGCTTTAAGCGTTTAATTTTTAAACCTGGTCCATATGTGATTAACTTCACATATCCCTATCACTACCATGTATAAAGTGCGCACCAACTGCACATTATTTACAGTCTGTCAACCAATAACCTGCAAATGAATTTATGTCATGTGCAGCTGCGGTACATGTATGCTAAGCACGTTTCCGGCTGCGATCGTGTGGAACAGTGATCGAGTAACATGTGGTAAGCTGTTTACCTGCATGTCACAGACATTTACCTTACACTATGTTTAAGGTCTTGTGCATAAAATTGGTTATCGTGAGATTGCACTAGTATTATCTTTACCCTCTGGCGATATTGCTGGAATACCGGCGTAAAACCACACACCGGTGCAGAGGAGCGTATTTGCGTACACAAATTTGAGGACTGTTTACATGAATGCAAGCGTTATTGATTGAAATATGCTTACAGTTTCATGGCGTAATTAATATAATATACACATGGAAACATTTTCATTGTTTGTTTAGATACTTATTTCAGTTCAATATATCTATTTAAAAAGTAGGGCACTATTTACCAGATAAGTAAAACTAGTTTGAACTCGTGCCATTGAGATGAATGATACATTACTAGTTCTACGTGTTTCTGTTGCTCATCTTGTTCAACAAACTTCCTTCAGTTAACTATCGTATGTATTCGTACACGAATGCATGCCATTTCTCATATCATTACGCAACAATCTCACTGACACTATTTTCACACTTTCTTTCCTCCTAGCTTGGTTACGCGCGACCCAGTTTTTTGAGACAGCCGGGTTGATCGCCATTGGCGTAGCAGCTGTCTTTCTGTTCCTGTCAATCTTCGGGCAGTCGCTCAGGGACAAGAAGATCATCACAATCATCAACGCACTGGCATGCTTCGGTGCCTGTACGTATATACATGCCACAAACTACTTGATCCTCGCGGACATATTTATTCAGTTCAAACGTAGATATAACTCTAGAGATTAGTTACTTTACACGATATAAAGCGAGTGTGTGTGCCTATGGCAACGGTTTCAGTTGTACTGAGTTGCGTCCCTTTGCAGTAACGACTACTTGTGTCTGTGGGTTCGAACACAGCATCCGTGTCCGTGGTGTTCACTTAAGTGATGAACTCTTGAACCCTGCCTCATTTCAAGCATGTCTCGCCCAAATCCTGGTCACTTCGTCATGTAACAGAAATTCTGTTCAAAACAGCGTCATTAACACTATCCTTGGTATGAATGGTTATGAGCAAACATACAGCCAAGTTAGCGAGGCTGTACATATTACAATACAAATGCTGATTCTGGAAGGCTGAAAAGTCACATCGACTTAAACGATGTATCGAGTGAAGAGAGTATTACTGTGCATGCACTCGTTACTCTGCAACATTAAGATGTGAGGATGTACACTCCAACACCAAGCTGAACCCGACACAAGCACAATTTGTCGGAAAAGAATACGCATGAACCTAGCTTTTACTTCGACATAAAGGTGCTCTTTTAAAAATTTGACTCAAGTCTTGTTTATTTGCAGGTGGAGCAATCATCATCGGTGCGATCATCTACGGCAGTCAGAATGGCGTCGTTGACTACCTTAGCTGGGCTTTCGCGCTGTGCATTGTGGGGGCAATAATGGAGGGCGTGGCAGGAGCATTACTCATAGTGGGAACGTTTGCTACCACAAGAACATAAGTAATTAGGCGGAGAAGTCTAACAGTTACAGTCAAAATGATAGCGTGGAACATTTCATTCTTTGTGTTAAAAAATATTTGACTAAAACAACATTTGACTGAGAATATGTCCACTAACAATCCTTGACAACAAGTCATCTTCCATTAACTCTAGTGTGGTGTTTTCTGTAACATGTACATTTGAATAGAACTAATGGCAGTTTTAGATACAGCATGTTTTCGGCTGAGAGCACAACAGTGTATTTAGTACACTAAATAAACCTGACTAGGATAAGCATCAAGACACTGGCAGTGGAACTTCACGACCTATATGGTCTCTTTAGGAATGCTCAGCCCCAAACTGGTGTTACATGATGTCAACTAAACGTCGGTTTAATCACAGCATGGCGAAAAGATATGACTCTTGAATTGTGTCGAGATATTTGCAAGTTCGGGATTATTAAATTTGTTTTTCATTTCTATATACGTAGCTTTTGTATCATTATTGGGGATTAATATGTTACATTATCCAGATATAATTGTATATCCGTTTGTCCATCAAAACCACTGCCTGTATATAAACCTGAACTCTAAACAATAGCTGTGGAATTAATATCCTCATGTTTGTTTCCTTGGTATCTTACAAATCTAGATGCATAAAAAGGACAAGAAATCTGGAAAGGTGTATTTAACACAGAAAGTCAATCTATAAAATATAGATGTCTTAGATAAAAGAACAGTTATAAGATTGCGGCCGACATCTTTATCTGTTGCAGGTCTGTCATATAATGGTGATCGTAAAGAGCAGTCAAAGGTTAAATATATTTATATTGATTGATTAACAGTTATTGCAATAAGATTTTACAATTTTACGATTAGGTAGATACACCATCGATGTATTCGTAAACGTAAGAGTTACATCAAAGTGGACTAAAATGTTAACTTGTAATGACAAACTGAATACCATTTTGTGTAATGTCATGTACAATTTATATTCTCCAAATGCTGATTTTACTTTTTCAAGTAAGCATCAAGCTTATCACATCATTGCTTTTTCAGAACCTTATTTGTTACAATTACCTTATTACTATAGGCTCTGGTTAACTTCAAACCACTTATTGCCCATCGAAACAGGACGTTGTTACAACATTTTTATGCATCATTTGCCTGTGATGAACACCACATTATGTTTTACTGTCCAGCACTAAATGCCATTATTCTGTATGTTCTCTGTGTGTTTTATAGAATACAATGTGTGTTCTGTTCTGTTCACAAGGTTCAGTTACATAGTTAAACCCCCAATAGCTCCGCCGACCGGTTAATCCATTTTATCAGATAGGCCAGTATGGTGTGTCCTTATTCGAAACAAGTGTTCACTGTTATCGCTTTCCTCCACCCCTGTGTGTGGTCCAGCAGTCCATGCTCCTCCCACAGTCCTTGTTGAGCGTTACATCTCTCTCCCACCTCTGTGGGTGGCCCAGCCGCCCATGTCCCCAAAGTTCTTGCTCAGAGTAACAGTTCCAGTCTTAGAGTGGGTTTAAGGTTTTGTTATTACTAAAACCTTAGTGTTTTGGCACATCTCACTTTGGAACTAGTCTTATCCTTGTTAAGACAGCAACACGTGTGTGATGCGTCACAGATTAAGGATAGTTTAAACGTTAAAGAGGTAGACTTCTGAAAACGATGCTAAGTTGTTCAGATTAACACTCTGATGTTTGAATACAAATAAATGATCAGTAATTGAGTTATGTACAGTATAACATTTATCGTAAATATATGCATTCAAGTGTATGCATTTGCAGGTATTATGAAAGTGGCAAATATTGATGTGTCGATGGGTACGAGAGATACATTTTGTTAAGTGACAAGACCCTTTCCACATTCATAAGAAATCTCTGCTAAAAGCAGAGTCCATTGTACATTTGTGACTATATTACGAGTCCATTTTTCTTGCAACAGTAATACTGCTGTACGATTTTGTTTGTAAACAAACAGAGTCTGGTCATGGATGGTTAATTTGGTTATTTTATTTTGCTACAGCTTGATGTAGTAAATGTTTCTGACTGAGAAGTAATGTATGTGTTTACGCAATGCGGTTATTTAGAAGTGTTAATCATTATATGATAGATGAGGATTTATCACTATTCATTAACTACATGTGATGTATTTGATATAGTTCTTGCGTATCTACTGTAAAAGCTTGCAATGATTTGCTTTTTATATCTATCAAATGCTACAGAGTTATTTGTTTTGTGACCTGCGAAAGACGCCGAAAATAAAATAGAGTTCATACTTACCAGCCTTCTTGCGTTATTTAGAGAACTGGTTACACAAGGTCTGTAAATAATTGAGTCTGGACCTGACAATCCAGTGCCTCTTACGACAGGCATAAGCTACAGAAGATCAGCTCTAACCCGGATCACGGAAAGTATTATGAAAACATGGACTATGTCACGCTTGCATCCTAAGTACCATGTTGTGGACTCCCTATTATTCTTGATGCCCTGGGTTACGACCATCGTTACAACGTTCATTCATTTCCATCTGGTCAATTCTTATACTGAGGCGGGAGGCATATTCTTATTTTCACAAAGTACACACCATTCAATGCAATGGTTCGTGCAAGGTCCAGTTCGACCCTAAGCGTTAGCGTAGCAGACCCTGGGAAGTAGGATGAAGTCAACTGAAGTAACCAAATTAATATGAAATAGGGCAAATGGTGCTAACTGCCAGAGATCACCACGAAGCCTAACATCGAAACATGAATCTTATTAACCAATCGAGACAATGACCTACTTTTCAGCCGATCTCAATTGCCTCGTGTGAAAGTGAAAAGAGATATGACAACCAGTTATGGTTACGCTGAATTCCCTGTTTCATAAAAAAAGGTATTTAGAAGTTATTATGTGCATCTTTGTAACGTACAATATGACTGATATAATACCACGTCCGTACCAGACCGCCAAACCTTTCAAGCGGCCGAGCCTCATTTTGAGATTTTCACGATTTCCAGAGTTCCGTTTGTCCGAGCATGCTGTAGGACAGAACATGCTACAAGACTAGTTGAAAGGCTTAGAAGAATCGTAGCCCTGTAAGATATAAGTGATCAGATGTATCAGATAATACTGACTAATATTGATGTATCCAGTTGAATGAGTTGGTCTAAAAATTCTGGACTGGTTATTGTCCTAAGTTGCGCAGTAGGACGGAACCCAGTCAACAGGAAACGAGACTGCTGTGTTATCAATATTTTGACTTGGTGCTGTCATGCAGCCATTCTGCGCTTGATGGATACCTTTGGTTGGAGAGCCAACAGTTAACACGTAGGAACTACTCTCCCGTTTCTTGTGTTATAGGGTTTGCTTCAGGACAGTATATCCAAATATTTCTAAAGACCAAAAACTATGTAGCAATGACATATGATATTTAGTTATTATTATTCAATCTGCAATCATATTCTTTATCACTACCGCGGATTACACTGTTTTGTCGGTTACCCTGTTCTTCTTTGTCACTTCCATTAATTACTGTATATGACATTTATGGCCTTTATTGGTGATCTCCCTTGGCTGTGTCTGTCATCACATCAACTGTACAGGGAAGTACTATTGTTTCGCTATCTGTCCATTGTTGTTAAAAACTGTATACATATGGTGTAACATCAAAACAGACCCTGAAAATTTGGCTATTGGAGAAAAAAGTATATATAATTATATTTCTTTTGTTCCCATTATAAGGTTGGCGGATGATTGGTCCCATGTTGTGTATGTTGGCCCGGCATTGTGTATGAAAGATGTTCATCTTTTGTTTGGCACCCGTGAAGAGCCACCCCCTCGTGGTGGGTGCTGGGTAACGCTTAGCGCTCTTCTCCCGTGTGGATGCGGGACTGAATGTGTCCACAGCACCCCATTGCTGGTCGTAAGAGGCGACCAAACTGGGCAACCTGTTTGCCGTGGGTTGCGTCCCGTGTCGGTGAAGGGCAGTAGGAGACTGAGCCATTATGCTCCTTTCGCTCAACACACCACTTCGGCCCTTACTTCACCCAGACGGGTGGTAGAACTGGCCTAGTTCTATCAATTGGCTGGTCACGCCAGCTGCAACTATGTAATGATCAAAATTTATGAAACTGTTAATTTGATTTTTCATGCTTGGCCAAACTATTTCAAATTTATCATGTTATGTGTGTTTTTGCCTAGAGTCGTATGCCCAGAAGGCGGTGGTTCATGGGCCAATGTGGTGGAACTATTAATCGTATAATTTTTCTGCTGGAGTATATCATCCGGATATGCTTGTTGCTGCAAGATTGTTTCTAGGATTGTCCTTGTGAGACTCCGTGATCTGTGGGGAGCTCGGATGATGAACCATTTGAAACCAACTATGGCTTACGAAACCCCTATAAAAATGCAAAACGTTCACTTGACATTAACGAAGATGATGATGAACACAGACCGACCAATCAATTGACTACTGGCCACGCTTTATAGCGATGGAAACTCATGATAAGACACCACTAAAGTTGAACCCGTTTGCGGTGTCGAAGGCTATTCAAGGCATTGCAGGTGATGTCAAGAATGTTCAACGCTTGCGTTCAGGAGCTCTTCTCATTGAATGTAGTATACGGCAGCAAGCTACAAACCTGATGAAAACAGAATTGTTGGTAGGAATTCCAGTGTTAGTCTCAGATCACAGGACGCCACTGGCGGGTCTTCAATCCTTGTTAAGCATAACATTACTCAAATCCCTGTCACACTTACAACAAATCTTCAAGCCGTTGCAGCGATACTTACTCTTCATGTTACCTTCACAATATGCTCGTTGTATATTCCACCTTCTTAAACACTTCAACCGTCTGACCTTCAAGTTCTCTATGATCAACTTCCAAAACCCTGCCTTATAATGGGTGATCTCGATGGCCACTATCCAATCTGGGGTGGTACAAATACTAACACTAAAGGCAAAACACTGGAAGATTTTATCTCTAATAATGATTTGTGTATATGCAATGATGATTCAAGTACCTATCTGCATCTTGAAACTGGTACGTATTCATCTCTGGGTTTGTCTGTTGCAGATTCTAACCTCCTTAATGAATTTGATTGGTCTGTTCATAATGCCCTTTGTGGAAGTGGTCACTTCCCAACTATTCTTTCAGGTATAACTCCACCCGATTCTCCATCGTATACTAGATGGAACTTTTCAAAAGCTAACTGGTCTTTAAATCAAACTATTTGTAAGTCGAAACGGCAACCTGAATGTTTTCATGATATGCCCGATCCTATTCAAATTTGTGCGGACTTTTCGAATGAAATCGCTGATGAGTGTATACCAAAATCCTCTACGTCTCCACACGTGCGAAAACCATGGTATAATACAGATTACAGACAAACCAGAAAAACTAGGGAAAAGGCAGAACATTATTTCCGCCGTCATCCAACTGCCCATCATTTAAATAAATTCAAAATACTCAATGCAAAGGCGCGTCGTATATAGCCCCATAAGGATCCAGAACTATCTTTAACCATCAAAGCTGTACAGGAGGCCAAGTTCTTGGGTCTAATTATCTATTCCTATTTAACATTCCTGCCACATATTTAATCTCTCAAAACTAAATGCATGAAGGCGCTCGATGTGTTAAAGGTTGTCTCCAATTCAAAGTTGGGAGGGGATCAAACTACCCTCCTCCACTTATAGAGATGATTGGTACAATCTAAACTTGATTACGGCTCTATCGTATATGGTGGAGCCTGCAAAAGCAACCTAAAACTACTTCATTCTGTCCACCACCAAGACCTAAGACTTTTTCTTGGG